>NW_016107432.1:6014849-6060992 GCF_001604975.1 Cebus imitator
TATATATATATATATATATATATATATATATATGGTTCTCATGATTCAATACAACGAAGACAAACAACGTACTATAAAATGACCCCCAAATTTGAATATTTGCTTTACCAAATAAAACAGATGGGTGGCGAATAAGCACAGGAAAACACGCTCAATATCATTCCTTACAAGGGACATACAAATTAAGTCACCGTGCAATATCACCACACGCTTATCAGAATGACTCAAATGTGAAAGTTGACAAAGGCTGAAGAGGACGAGGAGCCACTGGGACTCGCACCCTGGCGCTGGGAATGCAAAGGGACACAACCTCTTTGGAAACAATTTGGCAGTTTCTTGCAAAGTTAAACATACGCTTATCATATCCAGCCATGTCACAGCTACGTATTTAAGAGCAATGAAGCATACACCACACCAAGACCTGCACACAAACGTACAGAGCACTTTACGCATAATAGGAAAAAAAGAAAAAAAAACAGAAACCACACCACCACGGTATCGGGCAGCTGGTGACAGGATTGGCAAGCTGTGCCTCATTCACATGATGGAACACCGTATAGCACCGAAGAGGAAGGAACTCCTGACGTCATGAACACACGCACCAGCACCCACGATCGCAACAGGACTGTGGGAGTGAAAGCAGCCAGGCCCAAAAGGTCACAGATGCTCTGTGATTCCGTTTATGTGGTACTCTGGGCAGGCAGAAAACAGACCCAGGGGCTCCAGGGTTGGGGATGGATGGAGTGCTGACCACAAGGGCTCAGAGGAACTTCTGGGGGTGAGGGAAATGTTCTTTATCTCAACAGTGGTGCTGCCTCTGTGAGTATACACATTTATTGAAACTTACTGAGAAATATGCTTTAAAAAGTGAATTTCAGGCTGGGTGCAGAGTCTCAGGCCTGCAATCCCAGCACTTTGGGAGGCCCAGGTGGGTGGATCACCTGAGGTCAGGAGTTCGAGACCAGTCTGGCCAACATGGTGAAACCCCGTCTCTCCTAAAAATACAAAAAATTAGCTGGGCATAGTGGTGGGCACATGTAATCCCAGCTACTCAGGAGGCTGAGACAGGAGAATCGCTTGAAACTAGGTTGGGCAGAAGTTGCAGTGAGCTGAGATCACCCCACTGCACTCTAGCCTGGGCAACAAGAGTGAAACTGTCTCAAAAATAAAAAAAAAACAGAAGTGAATTTTACTACATGTAATTTATACCTCAATAAACCTAGCTTTAAAGAATACTTAATCATTATTATTGCATTCAAACACTGACTTACAAACACCCAACTTATAGACATCAGATTCACACGCATCCTCCACACACCTTCTGGTTTCTGAGGTGCCCAGATGCAAAGCCAACTGACCCATACCAGCCAGGGCCACAGTGAAAGGAACCCATGTCCTGCCCGTTTCTACACTGAACATCCCAAGCCCGCCTTGTTCACCCCAGCCACGCAAGCTGCCCATTCCACTCTCATCCTCTCCTCTCCGCTTTGCCCAGCTGCCAGTATCTTCCCTCACTTCCCTGCCAGCTCCACGAGCTTCTTGCCAGAGCCAAGACAGCCCTTCTAGGGGCCACCAGCATGCAGGCGTCCTCTTTATCTCAGCTGTGGCCATCACAGCTGGTAGAAACCAAGGCTCAGAGAAGTGAAGTCCAACACAGCACTTCTGTCGGACGCCTGGGGATGCAGTTCCTGAGGGGCCCACAGCAAGCTGACACCAAAGCTCAGCTCTTGGCACACACCCGCCTCTGCACGGTTCCCAGGGTCGGTGTGTAGGTGGCCACGCGGCAGCTCAGTTCATCCACAGTAATGAAAACCTACAGCTCCAGAACCCACGTGTACCATGGAATTCCAGATCATGATGCCAGCATGTCACAGTGTGCTGGCTCCTCTGTGGGCACAGCAAGCCAGAAAAAAACTAACATAGGCTCTGACTCATTCATTTCTTTTCTGTGTCAGATAATAAATGAAGTGTCCGACCAACACAACAAAATCTGGAAGCAGCACAAGGCGGAGTGTGAGGCCTAAGTATGAAATAATGAATTTATAATCCCTCCGAAGAGCAGTCAGAGTGGGAAATTGACATCGCCATGGAAACCAGGGGAGTGTGGCAGGGTTCTCCTGAAGGGCCCGGCGGAGTCACTTCAGATGTGCTCCATGTCGGAAGCAGAGGCTGATCCACCACCACGCAGGGCACAGGTGGCCATGGGAGAGGCCCCGATGCTCTCCGACCGGCAACAGGCATGCGCGTGGACACAGCCCCCACAGACTTCGCAGGAATGTGGCAGGAGGGTCAAAGGGGACACCCGCGCCCACATTTCCACCTCTGGACAAACATCCCCTGCTCCAACTCTCCACGTGAAGCGTGTCCTCCACTCAACAGACACCCGGTCCCGACGTGGCATTGAAGAGGCCTCAGCTCTGCCGTCCAGGGACCCTGAGATCCAGGGAGGGAGGCAAGCTCGCACCCCGTGCTGCGGGGCCCAGCAGGGACCCACATTAGACTGGGGGACCCCACAGGTGAGTCTTGAAGAATGAGCAGCAGCTGCCCAGGGGATGGGGTGGGGTCAGGGATGTGCTGGGCAGGCAGCCAGGGATAAAAGAGCAAAGCAAAGGCTGGTGAGAACAGAAGCCACAGGCCCCTGTGTTCAAAGGCAGGGACCAGCCAGCGAGGATAAATAAGGGGGGCCCAGTCCCTCCACCCAGAGAAATGTCACACAGGAGCAAGGCACAGGAGGGCATTGTCGGGGCCGTGGAGCCTGCTGGGGACAACAGCTTGGGATGGCACCCCGCTGCTAGCAGGAAGGGGCCGCGCCCCACAGGGGGGAGCCCCACGAGGATGATGGGTAACGTTGTTTCTCTTTGGAAGCTTGTCCATCGTGTTGATGTGTAGTTTTTCAATAAAGTATTAGCCGAGATGCCAAGGACCTTAATTTTAAATAAAGTCTTAATTTCGTTGTTAATTCTCTACTCAGCTTTGCTGCAACTAATTATGAAGAGCTATCATGATGATGATCCCAGCTGGACCAGGTTGTCCTCTGAATACAAACTCCTCTCCTGCTCCTCTGCAGAGCCGAGCTGCACGCTCACAGCAGGTAGCCCGGGCCCCGGCGCTCCTCTGCCTCTGCCCAGGCTCCGACAACCAAACAGAAAGCAAATCCTCTTGGTGCCATGAGCAGAGCCTGGGCTAGAGGTCAGGGAGCCCAAGTGCCCTGCCCAGCCTGGTGGCTATGCCCATCTCTGGGCACAGTCTCCCCCAGGAAGATCCCGGGGATTGACCAAAAAAGAGGGCCCCACCTGGATGCCCTGCACACATGCCACCCAGGAGCAGAGCTGCCAACAGCTAAGCTGGGGGGCGCAGAGGCCAACCCTGCACTATTCCAGCACTCACGTGGCTGTTGCTTCTTATCCCTATTTTATTGAGGGGGAAACTGAGGCTCAGAGAGGGAGAGTAACTTACTCAAGGTCACACAGCTCCTATTTCCTGCCTTCCAGACGGGAAGGGGGCAGGAACATGGTGGGGAGGAGGGGACTAGAGGAGACCACGTGTGCAAAACTCCGGAAGCTTGTGCGAGCTGATGTATATGAGCATTGGGGTAGGGCGGCTGCAGGCTGAGGAGACTGATGAGAGCCACAGGTGGATCCACTCCACGGGAGGGCGAACCTGCAAACCCGACCAGAGGTGTGGGGGAGGGGCTGGCCAGGACCTGCAGGGCTAAAGCACTGGGAAGGCACTTCCCCAAACCTGCTGCGTTAGCTGCCCAGTCCCAGCACTCGAAAGCAAATTTGTCTCAGAAATTCCAAACGGGATCTCCTAGGTGATCCCTAAGTCTAGCCTCTGGAGCCTGTGTGGTTTAGCAAACACATACGGCTCTCTCTGTGCCTCGGTTTCCTCATCCGTGCAATGGGGCTGCTGCAGGGAGTTGATATATACCGAGAGAGACCAGCTTACAGTGGCCCCTTACTTATTGTATGCATCCATTTTCACACTGCTGATAAAGACATACCTGAGACGGGGCAATTTATAAAAGAAAGAGGTATTTGGGTTTTGTTTTGAGACAGAGTCTGACTCTCACCCAGGCTGGAGTGCAGCAGCGTAATCTCAGATCACTGCAACCTCCGCCTCCAGGGTTCAAGTGATTCAACTCCCTCAGCCTCCTAAGTAGCTGGGATTACAGGTGCAAGCCACCACGTATGGCTAATTTTTTGTTTTTTTTTAGTAGAGATGGGGTTTCACCACATTGCCCAGGCTGGTCTTGAACTCCTGACCTTGGGTGATCCACCCGCCTCAGCCTCCCAAAGTGCTGGGATTATAGGCGAGAGCCACCACACCCAGCCTAAGAAAGAGGTTGAATAGACTTACAGCTCCATATGGCTGGGGAGGCCTCACAAGCATGGCAGAGGCGAAAGACAAGTCTCACGCGATGGCAGACACGAGAAGAGCTTGTTCGGGGAGACTCCCGATTTTAAAACCATCAGATCTCGTGAGACTCCTTCATTATCACCAGAATGGCACAGGGAAGTCCCACCCCCATGATTCAATCACCTCCCACCCGGTTTCTCCCAGAACACGTGGGAATTGTGGGAGCTCCAATTCAAGATGAGATTTGGGTGGGGCCGCAGCTAAACCACATCACTTACCCATGTGTGTTCATGATACTCCTGGCCAATTTCAAACTTCAAACTGCCTCCAGGCACTGAGCCGCTCAGGAACATGTCTCGGCCCCTCCCATGAACCAGGAGGTGGTCCTTAATGGGGCAGGCCTTCCTAGTAGTTGCACCTGGGGTTGTGACCAGGACCAGCCCCTAAAGGGCAGCGTGGCTGGGCCTGCAGCTCCTGGTACCTAGCATGGTGACAGGGTGTGTTGGCTGCTGGGGGGAACCCAGTGGATTGTCAGGCATGACCCTGAAGGCCAGGACTCCTGGGAGGTGGCAGGTCCAGACGGGCAAGGGGGAGACATGCACCTGGGCAGTGACCAGGCCCGGGGGAGGGTGGGCTTGAGAGACTTTCACCAATGCCACTTAGCAGCCCTTGTCTTGGGCTTTATTACTTAACATGCTGTTGGCCACACTGCTTTTTTAATTGCCTAGGAATTCTCTGCTGTTGATTGCTGATATCAGCTCCAGCCTCCCTGGAAAGTCTGGCTCACTTCGGAGCACGCCAGGGCAGGTCCCCTTCATCTGTGTCCACTCTTCGTGACTTCCCAGCTTTGGAACAGGATTCCAGCACATTCATCACCCTCAGCACCACCAACCACCTCACCACCACATGTGAACAGGGTTGGGTGGAGTGGGGACCATAAGCCCTCTGTAAAGACAGGACCTTACGGCATTTAAGCCGTGCTCCTATCCCGAGTCTCCATGAAGCCCAGCGCTGAGGACTCGGGGTCATGGGAAGCCCACACACTCAGGGGCAGCGCTGAAACCCCAGGCTGACACACAGCACTGGCCCGGGTGGCGGGAGGCCTGGGAGCTGTGACCGCCTGTGCTCCTGAGCTGGGATCTGGGGTCAGGTTTTGGGCCCCTGCCAAAGTCTTCATTAGACTCAGAGAACATTCTTTATAAGTTGTCTCTTTTGGTTTTCACTTCCCCACATTTATTTAAAAATAAACCACGTGGATTCAATGCACGCTTT
Organism: Cebus imitator; assembly: GCF_001604975.1. Lineage (NCBI taxonomy): Eukaryota > Metazoa > Chordata > Mammalia > Primates > Cebidae > Cebus > Cebus imitator. The sequence continues at coordinate 6,020,481 of NW_016107432.1, forward strand.
CACAGACCCGTAATAAGCAATTTCCTAGCGAGAGTGGGAGCCAACACGGGCTCCTGAGCACACAAGTGCCGGGCCAGGCAGGGGCCTCCCCATGGGGGCAAATTCCACAAAGGCAGAGCTCAGCCTGAACAGCCCAGCCCTGAGCGAGGAGAGCCGGCACCCTGGCAACCGCAGCTCCCTCCTGCATCCTGGGTGCCGTTGCTGTGTGGACTGCCTTGACTGAGGTCACCTGCTTAACGCTCCCAAGCACCCTGCAACACAGACAGGCTCACATTCCCACTTTACAGAGGAGGAGCTGGAGACTCAGAGAGGTGACAAGGCTTGCCCACGGTCACACAGCCAGCAAGGGGAGGCGCAGAAACTTGCTGGAAACAAATTCTTGGTGCTGCAAAGAAAAATCAGCACTGAGACAAAGGATCTTTCAGCAACGCAATTTTTACCTCCTGGACTGCAGGAAGGGGACCCTCGCTAGCCATTGTGCCACGAGAGTACAATGAACAAAGGAAAACACACAAATTTATCCCTTACACATTTGGGGTTGTCCTTACCGCTGTGTCTGATCTCCACCGGCTGGAGTCAGACCTCACAATTTAAACTAAAACCCAATTGGTTAGTAACTTGAAACTTTTCTAAGCAGGTAAAAGCAGTGGAGAGCTGGGACACACCTGTGAGCACGTCCAGCACAGGTATCTTGGTTAAAGTATAAGGACATCGAATGTACTACATGCCTGTAAGCATGGCATGTTTAACAGCTGCATGGGATTGGGCTAAACAAAGTTATTAGCACACTTATTCTTTAACAAGAAAGGAAACTTTAAAAAGGAACTTTTCTACCTCCCACAAACAGACCCTTGCCACAGACCCTATACTTCTGTTAATGCAGCCAAGGTGATAATGTCATTGCTGGGGCCACATCGCAGGGCTCCCCTTTGGGGATCTTGTACTCTGAGGACACCCAGAGGCTATTCTGACATCCACCACTGCTGGGAAAATGCTTGGTGCCTTCCTCTGGGGCAGCCAGCTTGGGAACCTCACTGCACTAACCTGCTGTTGGTGAGTGAGAGTACCCTTCCTGCAGTCCAGGAAGTAAAAATTGCATTGCTGAAAGATCCTCAGTGCTGATTTTTCTTTGTGGCACCAAGCATCTATTTCCAACACCTACATCCATCCAATAAGATGGCTCCTGTGGCTTTTAAGTCCTTCCAACCTGGCCTCTCAGGGGTGGGCACTGAGTACCCATGAGAGAATAAATGAATGAATAAAGGAGCAAAGGAATACCTTTACTCAGTGACGACTTCCTGAGAACCTACCATGCACCTAGCCTTGTGCCAGGCATACACTGGAGGAGGAAGTGGGCATGTCCTTGGCCCTGTGAAGCTGTTGGTGGTGGCAGGTAGACAAGAAACACATGTGGTGAGCACACAGGCCATCTGATGGTGACAAACATCATGGAGGTTCCAGGCGCAGGAGACATGGAGTCTCCCAGAGGAGGTGACAAGCAGCTGACACCTGGGAGCAGGTGCACGGGAGGCTGGAGGAGGAGGTTCCAGGTAGAGGGAACCACCAGTGCAAAGACAGAAACTAGCAAGGCCGATGAGGATGGAGGAGAGGGCGAGGCTGGAGGGGAGGGAAGGGAGGGAGGAGGGGAGGGCTGGAGGAGCATGGCAGGGGGCTCCCACCGTGAATGAGATGGAAACACCTCCTGTGCTGAGCCGGGCATGCAGGACTGGCCCACAGGCTGCCAGGGAGCAGGAACTCCACCCTGTTGCAGCCACAGCAGCCACGCACTCAGTGAGGCCGGGGAGCGGGGACACTACTGTCCATGCAGGTTTTTAAAAGGGAGCGGGGGCAGAACTGAGAGAGAGAGAGAATAAGGAAGGAAGAAGGGGAGGGAGGAAAGAGAAGAGGGGGAAAAAGGAAGTGAACAAGGAGAGAACAGGATCCCACCTCTCCTTCCTCACCTTCGAGATGATGGGGGATGCCGAGGAAGAGGAGGGTGGCAGGGGTGTGTGGGGATCCTGTGCGCCCCGCTACTCACACCCCGTCACTCCTCCTGCATTTGCCTCTGGCACAGAACTGAGGTGCCTGTGCTGACGGATGTCACTGTGACAAACGAAAACAAGGGACAGAGGCCCCGCTTGCTGCACCGGGCAAGGACACCCCACACTGTCTGTCTTCCTAGGCTCAATTTGCTGGGTGCTGTTTTGTTTTCGTGGGGGGAAGAGGCAACCCAGCCCTGGCAATGACATCCCTCGTCCCTGCCAAGTGAGACAGACGGTGGTGGCTGTGAATTTATCTGACACTTTGCAAAGAAGGTGCCTGGCTCGCTCTCCCAAGGAGTCTCGGCCAAGTGACACGCATGTTGTTTATCATCATCAGTGCAGCCCTGGCCAAAGCCATGATCAGAAACTGCAGGTGTGCCAGGCTCGGCAGGCACAAAGCCTGCACGCCGGGGTGTCCAGGGCCCGCACCAGCCCTGAGTGTCAGCGGCCGTTGGGTGGGCAGGTGGGCGGTGTCTCTCATTCCACACTGACGGCAGGGACCCCACGTGTCTGTTTTATACATCAGGGTGCAGTCTGAGATCCTTTTTTTGAAAAATTGTTCTGGGTTGTAAAAACACTTGAAAGCAACAACCCCTACATACAAAACTGAACTATTGACAGGTCTGGTGGACGCCCCTGACCTGGCTCTTGCCCTAGCTCCCCATCTCAGCCTGCACCCCAACCCTCCTGGTGCCCCAAACAAAATCCTAGGGGTCCTCCTCGTCACACACCCCTTCCCCTCCCACCCACATGCCTAAGTGACCACCAAACCTTGCACCCTCCCGGACTCACCATACACCCTGCACCGCCCTCCAGCTCTGCTGACAGCACTCCAGCCACCTCTCCCTCCGCATCCTCCATGCTGCAGCCCGGGCCAGTCCTATCGGCCCCCCTCCATGGCCTCTCACGGCTGCCATCACAGCTGGCAAAGCCCCGACTGCCTGGACCACTCAGCTCTCTAACAATATGAACCACGGCTAACGCTAAGAACCCTTGCGATGGACTGGCCACGGTGCTCAGCGCTGGACACGAATCCACTCATTTGGGTCTGACAGCAACTCTACAAGACCAGAGCCAGCCTTACCTGCACTCCACAGATGAGATCCTGGAGACACAAAGGGTTATGAAGCTCCCAGCTGGGATGTAGCGGGGGAGCCAGGTCCTGAACCCAGGTAGGCTAGCTCCTTGAGCCACATGCAGGGGCTCAAGTGCTCCCGTGACGAATGCTTTGAGCCCAGGCTCTATCATCTGTGCACTGTGCGATGTCAGGCAAGGCTCCTGGGCTCTGGGAGCCAAATTTTTCTCTTCTGTGACATGCAGCTAATAGCTACAGCCTTGGACAGTCACTGCCAGGGTGACATGAAGTCCTCACAACAGCTCCTGGAACCTGCTGGGTTATGTTAGCTGGTAGGTTAGCTCGCTCCCTGAGTTGCATTCCATTTTGTGGAGAGAACTGAACAAAAGCCATTCTCAAAGGAAGAGAATGCCACTGCCAAGACACTTTACCTCCTCCTGACCCACGGGCTGAGTCCCTGTGCATTGCCTCAAGGAAGGAGACTACCCAGAAACAGAGCACCTGCAGGAGTATACCCCCACCGAAGCCCCCGAAGCCACGGCCACCCACTGCCACCCCACAGCAGCCTTGCTGACAAGTCATGATTTGCAAGGACTCTGGATCCAGCCCAGAGAGAAAATGTCAGCCACATTGCTTTCTATCATATGGAGAGGAAGAAGAACACGATGTCGCCGAAAAGACAGGGGCATTTCCCTGTCCAAAGACAACTTGGAGCCTTTCCACTTGGAAAGAAAGCTGCCGGAGAGTGGACTCAATTCACTTCAGACTATCCTGCCAACAAGACCTGGGCTGGACCTGGATTCTAATCCCCAGCCTAGGCATATGGCTTCACAAATTATACAGATGACGACGATGATGATAATGATGGTGATGGTGAGGGAGGGTGGTAGTGACAATGATCATAATAATGGTGGTGGTGGTGATGATGACCGCGATGATGCTAGTTACAGTGACAGTGATGGTGATGGTAGTAACGGTGGTGGTGGTGGTGGTGGTGGTAGTAATGGAGGTGGTGGTGGTGATGATGGTGGTAGTAACGGTGGTGGTGGTGGTGGTGATGGTGGTGGTAGTAATGGTGGTGGTGGTGATGACGCCCACAATGATGCTAGTTACGGTGACAGTGATGGTGATGGTAGTAATGGTGGTGGTGGTGATGGTGGTAGTAATGGAGGTGGTGGTGGTGATAGTGATGGTAGTAATGGTGGTGGTGGTGGTGGTGATGGCGATGGTGGTAATGGTGGTGGTGGTGATGATGGTGGTGGTGGCAATGATGATGGTAGTAATGGTGGTGGTGGTGGTAATGGTGGTGGTGGTGGTGGTGATGGTGATGGTGATGGTGGTAATGATGATGTTAGTAATGGTGGCAGTGGTGGTAATAGTGTTGATAGTGATGGTAGTAATGATGGCAGTGATGTTGGTAGTGATGGTGGTGAAGATGATAATGATCGTGGTAATGTAGTAATGATGGTGGTAGTGGTGATGATGATCATAGTAATGGTGGTGATGGTGATGGTTATAACGATGATGATGGTGATGATGGTGACAGTAGTAATGATGGTGATGGTCATGGTGATGCTGATGATGGTGATGATAGTGATGATGGTGATGGTCATGGTGATGCTGATGATGATAGTGATGGTTATGATGATGGTGATGGTGATGATGTGTGATGGTAGTACCAGTGGTGATATTGATGATGGTGATGATGGTTATGGCGATGAAGATGACGATAGCAGTGATGGCAATGGTGGTGATGATGGCGATGGTGGTAATGATGATGGTAGTAATGGTGGCAGTGGTAGTAATGGTGGTAGCGGTGATGATGGTGATGGTGGTAATGATGATGGTAGTAATGGCGGTGATGGTGGTGGCAGTGCTGATGGTGATGGTTATGATGGTTATGATGGTTATGATGATGGTGATGGTAGTGATGATGGTGATGGTAATGATGATGTGTGATGGTAGTACTGGTGGTGATATTGATGATGGTGATGTGATGATGAGGATGGCCGTGATGGTGACTGTGGTGATGATGGCCGTAATGATGGTGGTGATGGTGATGTTGGTGGTAATGATGGTGATGGTGATAATAATCATGCTGGTTGTAATGATGGCAGTGGTGGTGATGATGGTGATGGATGACGGTGATGTCAGTAGTCATCATGGTGATAGTGAAGATGGTAACAGTGCTGGTAATAATGACAGTGAAGGTGGTGGTGATGATGATGATGGTGACAATGCTATTGCCATCATGGTAATGATGGTGGAGGTGGCGATGACGATGCTGACAGTGCTGTCACTATCATGAATGATGGTGTAGATAGTGTTGGTGGAGGGGATGATGGTGACAGTGCTGATGATGATGCTGGAGGTGGTGATGGTAGCCATGGTAGCACTGCCCACACGCTGCCACGGGCAAAGTCAGCCTCGCTGATCAGGATCCCCTGGAACTGCAGCATTCCCGGGGCAGGGCCCTCTTCCTGGGCTCTAGGCCTCCAGCACAAACACATGTGTCCAGAAGCCTGGCACTGGCTGTGGCCAGATGGGTGTTGTGCACATAATACCAGCTCCATCAGTGCCTAGCAATGGATTCATCTTGAAAAGCCAAATACAGGAAAAAATGCCAGAGACAACTTTTCCAGGGCTTGGGATCAGGATCTGAGACCCCCCTGACTAGGTAGGTAAAATCATCTGCCAGGAAGAGGTGTGAGGGTAAAGTAGGACACGGCGTGGAAGGATTCCAGTGTGTGGGGATGCCCACTTCTTAGCAGGCCTTGCAGCTCGTCTATGAAAACAGCAGACATCCTGATGTCACCTGGCTTAGGCACTCAGAGGCTGACTGGCAGCTACGGATATTTGGGATACGGGTTTGTTCCACCTCAAACCCCATTTGTCATCTTGTTCCATCATAGCCCCCTGCCTTTGCACGGGCTGTTCCCTTGGCACCTCCACGCTCTAACTCCCTGGACCAAGATCACAGAGCCCAACCCAGAGGCAAGGACAAAGCCATGCCTCCTGGCTCCAAGTCTGCTGTCCTTTGTCCCGGCCACTTTACTCCACCTCTCAAACATGAGAATGGGTTGTCATAAAACCAAGAGAAGTGAGCATGCCCCGCTCCTGGGGTAGGACCCCCTCCCCCGTTTTCTTCCCGCTGTGTTCTGCACCCTGCGCCTACCTGGGCCACACTCAGAAGCTTCTCTGAGCGCCTGGAGGGCCTGGTGGCTGCGTCAGCCTTACCCAGCATTAGCATCCCACCTGCGCTGGTTGTGTGAGAGGGTCAGTTTAACAAAAGCCTTACAGATGCCTGCAGTGGGGTCCCCCAGCCCTCACCCGGCCCCCTACACCCCTTCTCTCTCTGTGGTCGTGTTTCCTCCTGGAGTGTGTGAGTCAGGCGAGCAGGTTCTGTTTTTTCCCTTTATAAAATAATGTTATTCACAATCACTGACTCCCCGGCATTATGATAACAGAGGCAGGGGGCCCACAGCTGCTATGATAGTGTCCAGCCCAGGTTGGACGGGCGAGCGTGAGGAGCCCAGATCCTCTCTCTCCCTGCGGCTGCATCGAGGCTGGGGCTGCCAAATCGTGCTCCCGAGGAGGAACTGCTAATTTGGGCAACAGCTGTAGGCGTTCCCTTTCCAAGGAGTGTGCTGACACCGAATCAGATCTCGCTGTCTTGCCCCTCTCCTTCTTGGCAAGGGGTGACATTAATGGGGGAAGCAGCGTCGGAGACACAGGCTCATTTTCAAAGTCATTGCACTGACAGTACTTCCTCAAGGAGACTCATACACAACCATCATTGAAAAATCCACTTGGCATCTATGTGGCACAATTAGGGATAATGAAGTTACCTCCAAATTATGTATTTTGTTCACTAAATAATGAAAGTACTGACAGGGCCTGCGTGGGGAAGGCAAGGAAGCAGCAGAGGAGGAGGCTGCCGTGCACAGCCTGACAAAAACACTGAGGAGGAAGGAACAGAAGAGGGTCCTCAAAGCTGCGTGGCTGTCATGTAGGCTCCAGGGAGCTTGGAACTGCAAGGGGATGGAGAAGCGTGATGCAAGGGCCACAGGGGAGGAGGCAGCGGCAAAACCAGCCTGGCCAAGACTTGTGCTCCTACCTCCAAAGGGGAGTGAAAAGATGCCTGATGAAGGGAGCAGGCGGGCCGGGTGTGGTGGCTATAATCCCAGCTCTTTAGGAGGCAGAGGCAGAAGCATCGCTTGAGCTCAGGAGTTCGAGACCAGCCTAGGCAACATGGTGAAACCCCATCTCTAAAAATTAGCTGAGCGTGGTGGTGTGTGCCCGTGGTCCCAGCTACTCGGGAGGCTCAGGTGGGAGGATCGCTTGAGCCCAGGAGGTCGAAGCAACAGTGAGCCATAATCATACCACTGCACTGCAGCCTGGGAGACACAGTGAGATCTGGTCTCAAAAAAAAAAGAGGGGGGGACTGGGAGGGTATTTAGGGAAGAGGCACAATGCAGGACACCACAGAGCCTGGGCTGGCACTCAGAGGGGCAGCAGCAGGAGGCATAGCCTTAGGCAAGGGAGCCGTCCCAGGATGGAATGGTTTGCAGGCACCCATGCTCCCGTTGCGGGGGGTAGGACCTGCTGGGGTGTGACAAAGGACCTCCCAGGGGGAACAGCAGTGTTCCGTGTGAGGCAGGTTGGGAACTCTTCCCTGCCATCGTCCTGCTATGAAATTTGGGGTATGTCACCTAGTCTCTCTGAGTCTCAGTTTCTTTATCTGCAAAATGGAAAAAATGCCTCTTCAACCATAACATATGATTACAAACACCATATAAGCTAATGCAGAAAAAAAAACCCGCCTGGTATTCTGTGGGGCACAGAGTGGGCAGAGCAGTGATGCTTCATATTCGATCGATGATGGCAATATGAAGTAGATAATTATCTGCCTGGGGGGAGATAATGAACAATAATAAAATACTGTAAGGATTCATTAAAGTCATGCATGGGATTGTTTTAGGGCAATGGCCAGTACTGGGCAAGCTCTCAGAATGGCAGCTCCTGTGACCTCTATACCTGCTGTGATTATTAGTACCGTTGGGTTCCTTTCCCAGTGACAGGCAATAGCAGACCCTCCCTTGCCTCAGGCTGCCCTCCTCACTTGTCCCTGGGCCACTTCCTGCAGTGCCAGTTGCTTGGGGACACCCTCTGGAGAAGAGAAGGGCTGCCTTTAGAGACCCATCTGTATTCTTCAGGTTAAAGAGCTATTCACTTTCAATCCTGTTGACCTGATTTTAATCCCAGCTACATTAGTGCCTACAGCCACCAAATGGAATACATTCAGCAGAAAAATAGATTCATTCTCACAGAATGATGCTCTAATAGCAGCCGGCAAAGGTCAAAGACAGAATGCATTGGCTGCCAGCTGCTGGGATCTCGGGAGCAAATCCTTGGACACTCCACCGGGGCCTCTGGATGTGGGGTGCAGGCAAGGAAGTCGGCCCGGGGAGTTTTAGAACTGCCGGGGCTCCTGCTTACACAAAGTCAATTAAACAAACAGCAGCTCCCCGAGCACATTTCCTGAGTGGCTTTTCCTAAAAAATAAATTACTTGGACTAGGCATGGTGGTTCACGCCGGTAATTTCAGCACTTTGGGAGGTTAAGGTGGGAGGTTCGCTTGAGACCATGAGTTCAAGACCAGTCTGGGCAACACGGTGAAACCCTGTCTCTCCAAAAAGTAAAAAATTAGCTGGGTGGGGTGGTGTGCACCTGTGGTCCACGCTATTCTGGAGGCTGAGATCAGAGGACCACTTGAGTCCAGGAGGTGAAGGTTGCAGTTCACTGAGAACGCACCACTGCACTCCAGCCTCACCAAGAGTGAGACCCTGTCTCACACAACAACAAAACCAAAAGCAGAGTTGCGGAGCCGGGCATGTGTAGGGGCCAGCAGTTGTTGGGTAAAACAAGGTTCCCACATGTGTGCTTGCAACAGGGGACTCTGCAACGGGACTCCTCAAGTCTGAGCTTCAGCTCCCCCATTCCTCATCCTTACCCTGGGACTGGGCGTGCTGTTGTAATTCATAATCACGACTTCTGACTGAGTGTTTGCCGTGAATCCCCCACAGTTTTGTGCTCACCGAGCATCGGCTCATGTTAGTCCCATCACCACCCCATGAGTGGGAATCCCACGGACTTCATCGATGAAGCAACAGAGCCTTCCAGAGTTCCTGGCTGGAGGTCACCCACTAGGTCATGGGACAGACCCTGGAGGCTGCATCTTCAACCAGCGCCCCAATGTCGCCAACAGTAACGCATCAAGGGACAGGAAGACATCACAGGCGAGGTGTCTGGGACTCGGCCCAGCTGACAGAGGCTGCAGAAGATGCTGTCTGACCTGGCTGGGCCTTTAAATCCTAAAGCCCAGACCGTGAAGCAAAAGCTCCCACTTTGTAAAATTTGGTAAATGTTATAGATTGAATCGTGTCCCCTGCAAACTCATACATTGAATCCTAATCCCTGGTACCTCGGCATGGGATTGTGTGTGGAGACACTGCCTTTTCAGAGGAGAGGTGAGGCCACGAGGGCAAACCTTGATCCAGTCTGACCGGGGTCCTTCTAAGAAGAGCATTTCAGGACACAGACACGCACAGAGGGATGACCTTGTGAGGACACAGTGAGAAATGGCATCTGCAAGCCGAGGAGAGAGGCCTCAGGAGAAACCCACCCTGCCAACCCCTCAGTCTTGGACTTCCAGCCTCCAGAACTGCGGAACCACCTGTTTCTGTTGTTTAAGCACCAAGTCTGTGGGACTAGTAACCCATGTGTCTGAAGCCATGCGAGCTGAACCAGCCGCACTGTGGTCCGGGTTCAGCCTGCAGGTCCTGGAGCTCACACACGCCGCTCAACGTGTCTCAGTCACAGACACGTCACCGTGAAGAGTTGATGACATCTACCTTGCAGGATCGTGGCAAAGGTCCTACGATGGAAAAGGCATCTGCTTTATGCTGCGCACTTCTGTGCATTTCCAAAACGTTCTGCAGTGTGAAGCTACTGTTTGTATTTCCATAAAATAAGCATCAAGCCCAATATCTGGCATGCAGCGGGCACTTGGTAAATGCATTTTACATGCTAACACGGCATCAACATTCATTAACAGAAACTGGTGGAGATGCAAGAAGAAACAGAAGGGCATTCATAGTGGAACGCTTTAATTCCCTGCTCTCAAGTCTTGACAAATGAAGAAAAGAGAAAATAGATAAGGACCCAAAAGACCTAAACAATATTATTAAAAACACAGTTGCTCAGCTGACGACAGTGGTTCATGCCTCTAATCCCAGCACTTTGGGAGGCCCAGGTGGGAGGATCGCTTAAGGCCAGGATCTGAGACCAGCCTGGGTGACAAAGCGAGACTCTGGTTTTTGTTTTGTTTTGTTTTGAGACAGAGTCTCGCTCTCTTGCCCAGGCTGGAGTGCAGTGGCACGATCTTGGCTCACTGCAACCTCCACCCCCTAGGTTCAAGCGATTCTCCTGCCTCAGCCTCCCAAGTAACTAGGATTACAGGCGTGCACCGCCACTCCCAGCTACTTTTGTATTTTGAGTAGAGACAGGGTTTCACCGTGATGGCCAGGATGGTCTCAATTTCCTGACCTTGTGATCCGCCCACCTCGGGCTATCAAAGTGCTGGGATTGCAGCCATAGTGCCCAGCCAGAAAAGGTTTTGATTAGCTGGGTTTTGTGGTATGCACCTGTAGTCCCAGCTATTCAGGAGTTTGGGGTGGAAGGACCACTTGAGGCCAGGAGCTTGAGACTGCAGTGAGCTGTGATCGCACCTCTGCACTCCAGGTGACAGAGTGAAACCCTGCCCCTAAAAGAAATAAACTTAAAAAAATAAAAGCACAGTGCTAACCTATACCTTAAAGCAAAATAAACCATCTTTCCTATTGCCCATGGGACATTACCCCAAAATTGCTCATGAAGAAAAGCTTAACACATTCTAAAAACTGTATTTGGAAAAATTAATTTCACGATTTTCAAGCTGATCCCTACCCTCAGCAGATGGTCAGATTGAGATCCACATCTGTGACTTAACACAGCAACGCCACTTAGAGGACACGAGTCATGCATGGCGGGTCAAAGGCGCGACACTTCAAGAGTCGAAAGCGAGGCTGCACATCACCATCCGGGACAGGAACGCGCCCGGCGGCGGGAGCTCACGGGCACGTGGGCCTGGCTGGCTCCATATTCTCACGTCCCAATCTCCTCCTCTGGGAAACAGCATAATTATCATCGCCATCACAGGACTGCCAGCCTCTCAGGAGTGTGTCTTTGGGAACTAACGCCAACCTCTCTGAGCTTCAATTGTTTCCTTTTGTTTGTTTTTTGAGACAGGGTCTCACTCTGTTGCCCAGGCTGGAGTGCAATGGTGCAATCTCAGCTCACTGCAAGCTCCGCCTCCTGGGTTCAAGCAATTCTCCTGCCTCAGCCTCCCGAATAGCTGGGATTACAGGTGCCCACCACCATGCCTGGCTAATTTTTTGCATTTTTAGTAGAGACAGGGTTTCACCATGTCAGCCAGGATAGTCTCGAACTCCTGACCTTGTGATCCACCCGCCTCAGTCTCCCAGAGTGCTGGGAATATAGGCATGAGCCACTGCGCCTGGCCTTTTGAGCCTCAATTTCTGCATCGTTAAAATAAGGTTAGCAGTATCACTGATAGCAGCCCGGGAGGCTCCTATCAGGATGAATGATCATGTAAGCAAGTGCCTGGCATCCAGCAGGTGCCCCATAAATGTCCATCAGTGGACCCTCTTCTTAACCAAGTGAAACCAGCTGGCCTCCTCACCCACGCTACGGGCATGCACTCTGGGCAGCTCTGACATTGCACTGGTGTTAAGAAGAATTCACTGTGACCTTTCCTGTGAAAACGGATTCCACAGCCATGAGACCGGGCGTATTATTTTCTCTCCAACCACTCCTGGAAACCTGAGCCGGCACGCGCCTCTCCGTGGGAATTGGGGTACACAAATATCTTCAGGAGGAAGCGGGCACAGAGCTGCAGACCCCAGAGGCCACCTGCAAATGGCCTCAAACCGGAGGAACCACCTTCCTCTGCTCATTTTCATTTGAACCATGTCTAGACAGACAGAATCCACTGCTTTCAGACTGGAGTGTGCACAGAAGCCTCCACCCACCCCAGAGACAGGGCAGGAGTGGGAGAAGGCCCAGGCCCTCTGGGATTGAAATGAGAAATCTCCACCCACCCCTGCATCCAGCCCCGCCCCCCACTCCCTGGGCAGGCCCCAAGTGGGTGAGTGTGTGGCAGGCATCGCACGGAAATGAAACCTCTCCTTTCAACCAAGAAAGGATTTGACTTCTCTGTTTCCCCCAATAGAGCTTGTATTCTCTCACGTAATCTTCCTAAAAGCCTGGGCCTCTGAAAGGTTAAATCACCTTGAAAGGGCAGAATTATCACTCAATTAGCACTGTTGAAGATGAGCAATTATTACCGTGTGAAGTGCGTAATCAGCGTCTCCTGAAACCCAGTCTATTAACAGACACCTCCACCCCCAGAGCTCCTGGCAGCCAGGCTGCTCCGCCAGTGTGAGGACCTGTCAGCCAACATTCCGCAGCCTCAGACAAACTGTCAGTGCCTAAAGTCTGTCATCTGCTCTCTCCCTTCATTAGAAAAATCCAAATTCTCACCCGGCACGGTGGCTTACACTTGTGATCCCAGCACTTCGGGAGGCTGAGGTGGTGGGCAGATCACCAGGTGGCCAACACGGTGAAACCCGTCTCTACTAAAAATACAAAAATTAGCTGGGTGCGGTGGTGCGTGCTTGTAATCCCACCTACTCAGGAGGCTGAGGCAGGAGAATCGCTTGAATCGGGACCCGGGAAGGGGAGGCTGCAGTGAGTCAAGATAGCACCACTGTACCCCAGCCTGGGCTACAGAGTAAGACTCTTTCTAGAAAAAAAAAAAAAAAAGAAAGAAAAGAAAAATCCAAATTCTCACATCTGGGATTAAGAACCAATGGTCATGTCGATCTGGTCATATTTCATATTTGTTATTGGATTCTTTCAAATAAAAGAGCAAAGATCGAGCACTGGAGGCAGAGTTGAGCTGGCGTCTTCTGAGTTCCTGGGACAGGCATCAGAGACACACGTCTGGAGCACCTGAGCTGTCCACCCAAGGTCACGGGTGGAGAAGGAAGTGTGGCTGCACTGTCTGGGCCCAGCAAGGGCTCCAGCCAGACCCCTGGCCACAGTGAGTGGGGAGGGAGACAGGGTTCAAGGCCAGCTCCTGCCCCTCCCCGGAGCCCACCATCCCCAGCTCCACGGTGAGGCTCAGAGCACCTCCTGCTCAGCTCGTTGGGAAGGCTGGATGAGAAGAGGGAGACAAAAGGCCTGGCCGAGCACTCGGCACAAGTTTCTGGGCAGGTACGGCTGGCCAGTCCCCCCAGTACAAACCTGGCCCCAGCCAGCAGGTCAGGCCTGGAGCCCTCTTCAGAGATCTGGGGATCGTTTATTCATCAACATGTTCGTTCATTCAACTAACAGTCACTAGGCACCAGGTGCCCTGTCAGGCTCTGAAGGCCTGGCTTTGAACAGGACAGCCAGGCTCTCTGCCGTTATGAAGCCTGAGTTACAGCACACAGAGAGAGGCTGCTGTGGACAGATGTCCACATCCCCCGACCCAAACCCACGTGTTGAAGTCCTAATCCCCATGTAATGGTATTTGGAGGTAAGGGCTTTGTGGGGTGAGTAGGTGTAGAAGCCATCATGAGGGTGGGAACCTGTGGGAAGCCAAAAATTTCCTTTGTAAAGTTTCCCTTCTTGTTAAAGAATAATTGTGCTAATAACTTTGTTTAGCCCCATCCTATGTAGCTGTTAGACACGCCATGCTTACAGGCACGTAGCACATTCTACGTCCTTGTACTTTAACCGAGATATCTGTGCTGGACGTGCTCACAGGAATGGCCCAGCTCTCCATTGCTTTTCTCTATTTAGAAAAGTTTTAAGTTGTTGGCCAATCGGGTTTTAGTTTAGATTGTGAGGTCTGGCTCCAGCCAACAGAGATCAGACACAGCAGTAAGGACGACCCCAAATGCATAAGGAATAAATGTGTGTGTGTTTTCCTTTGTTCTCTGTACCCTAGAACAAGGCAAGATGGCTAGTGAGGGTACCCCTCCTACAGGAAGTAAAAATTGCATTGCTGAAAGATCGTTTGTCTCAGGGCTAATTTTTCTTTGCAGCACTGAGCATCTGTTTCCAGCAGGGCCTCACGGTGGATTTGTGCCCTCATAAGAGGAAGAAGAGATCCCTCTCTCCCTCTCTCTCTCTCTCTCTCTCTCTCTCTCTCTACGCACAGACACTGAGCCAAGGCCATGTGAGGACATGGTGAGAAGACAGCCATCTGCAAGCCAGAAAAAGAGCCCTCACCCAAAACCAGAAACTCAACCAGGGCCTTGACCTTGGACTTCCCAGCCTCTGAACACATGTCTGTTGTTGAAGCCCCCAGTCTGTGATATTCTGCTACAGCATCCCAGGCAAACCAACACACAGGCCAAGACAGAAAACAAATGAATACAGCAGCCAAATGCATACTGTATCCGGTGGTGAGAAGCCCCAGGGACAAATACAGCTGAGACGGGGAAGCCAAGTTGGGCGAGTGGCCCCGAGGGCCAGGGGACAGGAGAAAGAGCCTCTCTGACAGGTGATCATTGAGGCCTGCAGGGAGGAGCCAGCCATGTGAATGTGGGGAACAGTGCTCCAAACAGCCAGTGCAAAGGTCCTGGGGCAGCAACAAGCATGGGCGGCTCAGAGGACAGAAAGAGGGCCAGACAGGCTGCAGCTGAGAAACCCAGGGGAGGGTGGAGGGAAGGGAAGGCGGAGCACAGGTGGAGCATTGCAGAGGGACAAGAGATGGGAGAGTGAAGGGGACCCTCTCACTGATGCTAGCGCCTGGGCTCCAGCTCATGGGGGCAGAGTGGGGGCTCAGGCCCAGTTTCCTCCCAGCGAGCCCAGGGTTCCTTCCACAACTCCAGAATTCCGCAAACAAATGAACAACACATCATTAGCTGGACCGGCATACAGAACAGATTGGGTGTTGCAAGTCAAATGTTGGGTTTTTTTCTGTGTGTGTGTGTGTTTTCCTATCACTTGATATTGTTTGGAAACAAAAGATAAGATTGAAATAAACAAACTATTGATAAAAGCCACCTAATATTTTATGAAATATAAGAAGTGCTGAATATCATCATCGATAACCCTTCCCTGTGCTGTAAGAGGGTACACCCATGGCATGGCCAAGAAATGCCATCAAGTCTGGGATTCACTTTGGGGTTTGGATTTTTAGTGCAGAGTTCCCAGGCTCCTTGAGCTGTGGGGACCAGGCCCCAGTATCAGAGATGCCCCCTGTGCTGCCCCCCCTCTTCCTCTCTCTCTCCCCCTCTCACTTTTCCACCCCATGCTAGGAGAGCTCTCTTATTTAATTATTGCCCTTCCCCACTCTGGTTTGTAGAAGCTCCCAGATGGCCTCTGGTGCTTTTGCAGAGGTGACATGAAGAGAAACCCCAAGTGAAGACGTGAGCTCAGAGTTGTGTGGGCCTTAGCCAGGGCTGGGCAGGTCTCTGGGCAGGGCTGGGACTCGCCCCGATCTCCTGAATCCTATGCTGGTGTTTACCCCTGCACCTTCCTGTCTCTCTTCAGTCAGGAGCTGGGGCTGAGTGCGTTTGGTGGTGGGAGTCTTTCTAGGGGGAGAAAGCCAGGAGGTGAGCCCCAGCAGGTGCCTGGCAGGCTGTGGAGCTGGGAACCAGAAGGCAGCGCTGGGCAGGTCCTCTTGCCTTCCCATGGGGGGATAGGTCCAAGGTCAGTGCTCACATCGAGGTGAGTGTGTCTGGTCCTCCACCTGGACCCTCTCTACTGCCCTGGCCTTTCCCCGACGGATGCTGGACTAGGACAGGCTAAGCGGAAACCAGGGACTCTTTCCAAAGTCATTGCAATGACACAGGGTGGGGCCCATGCAGAGAACAAAACAGAAGAAAGAGGCCTCGAATCATGCTTGCAACATCGCGCACAGCCAGTTCCCAGACCTGTCTCACCTGAAGAGCAGACAGGTGGACACCGGGAGCAAGGGGCTCCAGAAACAGAGAGAGAGAGAGGAGCCTGAGCATGGAGTCACACAGGTAAAGGTGGGGCGGGTAAAGGTGGATATAGGCGGGGCGGGTAAAGGCGGTGCAGGTAAAGGTGGGTAAAGGCGGTGCAGGTAAAGGTGGGTAAAGGCGGTGCACACTCCTCGGGCTGCCAGCAGAGAAAGGGGAGGAGCTTCTTTGCAGGAAGCTGTGACTGGCTTCCTTGGGTTTAAATATTTATCTGATGAAATCATTAGGCTTTCCCAAAGAGAACTTCACCAGTGCTGGGCTTCCCACTAATGAAAAATTCATTACCGAAAGTCCTGCTAAAATAACCTAAGGGTCGGACTTAAACTGCCCAACCCCTCCCTAATCCATCGACCCCCCCTGCCCCCAGCCAGCCCCCAGGCTCCCTGACAAACATGACCCAGAAGAGTCATAAAGCAGCCTGGGCTGTCGTCCTAGAGCCATCCGGGGCCGCAGTTTCACCAGTGCCACTGAAGCCAAGAGAGCACAGCTCAGGCCAGGAGCCCCAGGGAATGGATTGGAGGTGCACGCTCATACCCATCTTCTGCTCCAAAGTTCACAGTGATTTACTGAGCATCTACTAAGTACCAGGCCTCATGCTGAGCCATAGACTGTCATCGTAGAGCCCCACTACCAGGCCCTGCAGACCCTTCACACAGGGACCCACACACCAGGCTGAACCCCCCACCTCTGGGTGCCGGTCTGGTTCTAACCCTAGGCTCAGCATGGAACCCGGTGCTCCCAATAGCTGACTATGGGTCCCACCTGGAGCCAAGGCTGGACGTAGACTTCCCTCTGGGCCCTGGGAGAAGCCCTGCCAGCCTGCTTGGGTCCCAGCATCCAGGGGACCTGCCATGAGACACCCCCACTTTTTTGCCTTAGCCAGTGCCCACTGGCACCTCCCACGCCACCTCTGCATGGATGGCCCTGCCCTCGCTGGCAGTTCACTTTCTGGGCTCCTAGATTTTGGCCCCCACCTCTGGTGGCTGAGTCCATCCTCCTCTACCCCTCCCAGTGAGAACCACTGCCGGGCACAGTCCCCTCTATCGCAGAGCTGGGTGATGACCTCTAGAACCGGGAAGACATGACCTCAGACACAACCTCAGATTGAGCAACAGGCCTCATCTCTCCGAGCCTCCATTTCCTAATCTGAAAAAGGAGGGTACGTCGTGACTTCTCCTCTGCCCTTGCCCAGGGTGTTGGGGGTGTGGGAAGTAAAAAAAGTTCCTTTTCAAAGTTTCCTTTCTTGTTTAAGAAAAATTCATAAGCGATAGAAACAATAGTTTGTTTTAAACACTTTCTTCAAAAGCCTTCTTGCTTTTTTGCCAATACCTCTTTGTTTAGCTCTATCCTATGCAGCTGTGAGACATGCCGTGCTCACAGGCACGTAGTACATTCTGTGTCCTTGTACTTTAACCAAGATACCTGTGCTGGACGTGCTCACAGGCATGTCCCAGCTCGCACCCTGTGCCCCTTCCTTATTTGGACTTCCCTCTTTTGCTCTCCATTGCTTTAACCTGTTTAGAAAAGTTTCAAGTTATTAGCCAATCGGGTTTTAGTTTAGATTGTGAGGTCTGGCTCCACCCAACAGAGATCAGACGCAGCAGTGAGGACAACCCCAAAGGGGTAAGAAGTAAATATGCCTGCTTTCCTTTGTTCGTTGTACAATCATGGCAAGATTGCTAGTGCAAGTACCCTTTCTGCAGAAAGTAAGAATTGCTTTGCTGAGAGATCTGTTATCACAGTACTAATTTTTCTTTGCAACACCAAAAAGAAAAATTTTACACATGACAAGGAGGTTCCAAGAAACTGTGGTTATAAGATTCAGCCACCTACACAGGGGTCAGACCTATATGTACCCCAGGGTGACAAAGGCCCTGACTTCACCAAAGTTTTATTTCCGAAACACACAGTCCCTGGCCCATAGGATGTACAGCTCTCCCTCCCTGTTGACAGCTCCAAAGACTCCCCTTCCTGCCGTTCCAACTGCAGCAGGCATGAGGCTGCGAGGTGTCCTCCGAGGATGTGATGCCAGGTGGGCTCACTCAGTGAGCATGCGATGCAGAGCCTTGGGTCCAGGCAGATGTGCCCAGCGCTGCCTTCTACTCCCAGCTCCAGATCCCGCCAGCCACCTGCTGAGAGCACAGCCCACTTGCTTTCTCCCCCAGGACTAAGCCCAGGAAAGACCTCCTGCAACACACAGCCAACCCCAGCTCACAATTTCAGAGATAGCAAGACACAGGGCTAAGCTCCAGAATGGCATCCAGGAGACTGGGGTGAGTCCTGGCACTGCCTAACACCACCATGTATCACTGGCTAAGGCCCACACACCTCTGAACTCATGTCCTCATTTGTAAAACTGAATAACTAGACTAGGGCATCGCCTCATTCATTCATTCAAACTTGAATGTGTTGGAAACCTACAATATGCCAGGCACCTCCATTCTTAGTACCAAGGGATAAACAAGGCCCAGCCCAAGCTCTGGAAGCCTTCACAATCCAGTGAGGGAGACGGAGCTGCAGAAAACATGTCACAATTTAGAGGGATTAACATTTTGAAAGATGGATACACAGAGGATTCTGTGAGCCCAGAAGCAGCAGCTAACCTCACCTGATATGTCTATGACTGCATCCCAGCACACATACAGAGCAAGTATTGGGAAGTTGTGGGTGGGTGGACAGGTAGATAAATAGATTAATGGATTAAGGGGTGGGTGGGTAAGTGGTGGATGGATAGATGGACAGATGAAGGAATAAGCAGGCGGATGGGTGACTGAATGGATAGATGCGTGGCTGAGTAGCTGGAGTAGATAGCTGGGTGCACAAGGGGGCAAGTGGATGGGGGATGAACGGATTGATGGGTGGGGGTAGGTGGGTGAATAGGTAGATGATGTATGAATGGATGGGTGATGGATAGATGGATGGATAATAAGTGGGTGGGTGGACGAGTGGATAGACTGGGGAGAGAGGGAAGAATAGATGGGAAGATGTATAGATAGAAGATGGATGGATGGATGGATGGATAGATGGACGGATGGACGAATGGACGGACGGATGGACGGACAGACTGACGGACGGACGAATGGATGGATGGATGGATGGATGGATGGATGGATGGACGGATGGATGGAGGGACAGATGGATGGATGGACGGATGGATGGACGGACGGATGGATGGATGGATGGATGGATGGATGGACGGATGGACGGACGGATGGATGGACCAATGGATGGATGGATGGATGGATGGACGAACGGACGGATGGATGGACGAATGGATGGATAGACGGATGGACGAATGGATGGATGGATGGACGGATGGATGGACCAATGGATGGATGGACGGATGGACGGACGGATGGATGGACGAATGGATGGATGGATGGATGGATGGATGGATGGATGGATGGACGGATAGGAGACAGGGAAGAAGGGGTGCGATGGTCGACAGGGGCCTCTGATTTTTCAGAGGATCATGAGCTGTCCCCTCTTCAGCAGCCCTACAGAAGCTCACTCAGCCAGCAAGGGCCTGACCCAGAGAACTGTTGTCCAGAAGCCATTTAACAAGAGAGACAGACTGGCTGAGATAAGGAAAAGAGACAGGAAAGCCAAGGACAGAAAGAAAGGAGAGAAGGATGTGACGAGAAGGGACAGGGGAAGATAGCGTGGAGAAGGCCCTGTCAGGCAGACAGAGCAGAGCTGACGGAGAGCAGAGAACAGGCAAGGGCTGGCCACGGGGCTGGGGAGAGGAGGGAGAAGACTGTGGCAGGGGTGGTGACAATGCGAAGGGAGCTGTGACACCCGCTGTGACAGGGTTCTGTTCTGAGCAGATCTCTGTTCTGCCACTTTATGAAGCCGTGTCAGTAAACAGCAGATATGTAGTCCCTGTGCTCACAATGACACTGCAGTGATGGTGACTCAGGCAGCAGAGAGCCAGGGGCTTCCAGCAGCCCCATGGGCAGAAGCTGAGGGGCTAAGTGGGGGTGTGCAGCCTGTGTGGGTCACCCTTGCAGCCTGGTCCGTGGAGCAGGGCAAGCATGGTAGATGTGAGCACAGGGGGACAATATGGGCAGCCTGACTTGTACACACCAGCTTCTGACACCCCCACCTGGACCACACGCGCCCCAGGGAGCCCGTCCCCTCCCTTATCCTAATCCTAGACAGCAGCACAGGGAAAAGGAGATGAATTCGCATGGGCCCCTGTATCCCAAGCAGCCACAAAGAATGGACACAGATGAAGGGGACCTGCCACGGCGTGCTCCACAGTGAGCCAGACTCTCCAGGGAGGCTGGAGCTGATATCAGCAATCAATAGTAGATAATTCCTAGGCAATTAAAAAAGCAGTGTGGCCAACAGCATGTTAAGTAATAGAGCCCAAGAGAAGGGCTGCCAAGTGGCATTGGTGACAATCTCTCAAGCCCACCCTCCCGCAGGCCTGGTCATCGCCCAGGTGCACGTCTCTCACCTTGACTGGCTGGACCTACTGCCTGCTGGGAGTCCTGGCCTTAAGGGTCACACCTGCCAATCCACTGGGTCCCCCCAGGAGCCAGTGCACTCCGTCACCGTCCTAGGTGCCAGGAGCTACAGGCCCAGCCACGCTGCCCTTTGGGAGTGTCCATTCTAGCAGTATTTTGGACATCAAAGGTCAAAATTCCTAAGCAGGGCACCAACACCCTCCCCAGATCCTGTTGTCCATGTATTGCTAAGTTCTTTTCCACATTGGTCTTCAAAATTATAATATTTGATTATTCAACACCATTCGTAACGGGAGGTGGCCTGCTTGATGGTAACTGCAGCCCACCTGGAACCTGCCATGGTCTCCTCCTTATGGATGCTATAAATAACATTGCTGCAAACACCTGCATAGGGGGAGTGCTTTCCTTCAGGGAAATTCCCACAAAGTGGGATTCCGCAGTCCTGGGGTGGGTTGTGCTTCTTAAAACAAAAGAGTTGTGTCCATTTACAACACTGGCAGAAAAATGCACGAAAATCCCCTTTTCACCAGACTTTCACTAACTGATTCCTGAGGGCTGAAATTGTCCAGTGGTGGGAAAACAGGAGAACATAGCTCAGTGTCCTCTGGAACACCAAACGCTTGGGAGAGTCGTTTCATCCCCTGGTTTGGAAACGCAGCTCCAGGGGCGTTATGTACACTTAGAGTGACGTTCACAGGTGAGCTGCGAAGGAATGGCAGAGCGTCCAGTCCAGTGGTGCACTGGCCCACGCACTGAAACCCAGCAAGGAATGCCAACAAAAGGCCAGACCTGGTCCTCCGCAGCACCCCGGGCACTGGTGTGGCCCAAAAGCCACTCGCTGGGTGAGCCTCACGTCCATCCGGCTTGAGGTCTTCTCACTTCGTCCAAGCCCTCACTGAACGGCCAAGGACATGCCAGAACAGGGCAGGCAGGAGAGCCCGTCTCTGGGATCTGCTTGGCTGTTCCTTCTACCACACCGCTCAGCCCCCTGCTCACCCAGCACCCCGCCCTAGGACCCTGTGACCTCCTGAGCCTCCCCAGGGCCTGGAGATAAAATCTAGGGTCTCGCTCTGCAGCCTGGCACAGGGCACCTAGCCCACACCCACCCCACTGTGTTCCGGGGGCTTGGGGCCAGTGGCAGCCCCCAAAAGACGCCGAGCCTTGACTCAGCAAGATGTTTACAATGAGAATGCTGAGACACCTGCAGGACCGACCTGCAGCTGTCCAGAATCATCACTGGGGCAGAGGGGCCCTCTGCACCCCACCACAGGGGTGGACAGGGCATGGGTGTTGCAATGAGACAGACCAGAGTTCCAGCCCCAGCCATGCTGCCCTGGCCCCCAGCTTCCCCGCAGACATAGTGCCCACCCCACACCTTGCTGTGATGATGAAGTATGCTAACATATTGCAAGCACCAAGCTCAGTGATTGGCATAGGAGGTAGGTGTGCAATTAAGTTGAGTTCTCCCTCGGTAGCAGTCAATTAACGTCATGTAAGTGTATGGAAGCACGGGTGGGGGTGTCTCCATCTTTTCTGTCTATAACCAAGGAGAATGCTGCTGTCATGTTCCAAATGTGTTTCCAACAAGGTGAGGCCACTCATAGGATGGGTCGCTTTCCGATAGCAAAAAGGTAGAAAACACAGCCACTAAAAACACAAGAGTCAGCCAGGTGTGGTGTCTCATGCCTGTAATCCCTGCACTTTGGAAGGCCAAGGCAGGTGGATCACAAGGTCAGGAGTTCAAGACTAGCCTGGCTAACATGGTGAAACCCCATCTCTACTAAAAATACAAAAAATTAGCCAGGTGTGGTGGTACTCGCCTGCAATCCCAGCTACTCAGGAGGCTGAGGCAGGAGAATCACTTGAACCCACGAGGCGGAGGTTGCAGTGAGCCAAGATCGCACCACTGACTCCAGCCTGGGCAACAAGAGCGAGGCTCCATCTCAAACACACACACACACACACACACACACACACACACACATACACACAAACACACGATTGAAATTGGTTCCTAATGAGCCACATGGTCTTAGCCAAGGCACTTAGCTCCTCAAACCTCAGTTTCATCATCTGTAAATGGAGGCTGATGACAGTAGCCAGACCATCGCCGGGGAGTAAGGGAACAAATGCATGCCTGAAGAAAGAGCACCTAAGAGCGGTGTCCGACACAGCATAAGCACTCAAGAAATCAGAGTTGTTTTTATTGTTCCTCAAGTTCACAGAACAGTTTCCTTGCACAATATGCTTTCTCTGGCTGAACTCTAATTTCATAATCCTGTCAAGAAAGATGGCAGTGCTGGAAGAATGAAGGACCCGAAGGACATGGAGTTAATGGTGAGTAATCTCCCCAGGAAATCCGAAAGGGCAACGCAGGGAGAAATTCACAGGATGACGTGTCTCACATTGGCTCCTCCGGCTCCTTGGCCTGACACAAGGGACTCTCTTAATTAACTCTATCTTTACTGCTAATCTTAGTAAATCACTAGACAAGATCATCCTCAGAAATCATCCTCCCTTTTGTTCATCAAAATCGTGGTTGCCTCTGCCTGTTCATTTCATGTGATTCACAAAAAGTTGTCCTTTTGAACTAGCATGGTTTGCGGGTATTAATCAAAAGTCTATTAGCGCAGACACTGCAATAATGAATTGAAATTTACATCATGTGTAATCTCATTAATTGTGCGATCATATCAGGTCTGACAGTTTTAATGCATTACTAAGGGAAAATAGTCTAATACATGACATTAAAGATGTTATCAAGGTTAATTTGCCTTAAAATGTAGTAACTACAGAAATTTTCCCCTTTCCTTTGAGATACTGTGGCTTAAACACATGGTGTTTTAATCTTGGAGTCAAGTGCCCACAGAAATCCACAGAATCGGAAGGGCATCCCTCAGCTCTCCAGGGAGAAGGGAGGAGTGGGGGTAGGCATGGGATTTGGAAACACTCAGGTGAGTTATTCAGCTCTGCCACATAAGTGCTGTGTGATCTTGAACAAACTGCTTAACCTCCCTGGGCCTCACTTGAGTTCTCTGTCTGCAAAGAGCTATGGGAGTCCCGATACCTTGCTGGGTCTTCATGAGGCTGAAACAGGCATACAGAGGGTCCAGCAGAATGCCCGCAGTAGGTGCTTTTTATTCTTACTCACTGATATGTCCTTGACATCTGGCACAAGGCATGGCCCATGGAAGTTCATCATCAATGAACCCAAGGTTGCCAAGGAGAATGCTTGCAGAGAAACAGGTGGACAATGTCAACATAGGATCTGATGCCAGATCCAGTCCCCAGAGAAAGTAGGACTGGCACAGGTGCCCCACCTCAGACAGGTGACTCTGTGTGGTCCCAAACACAAAGGCCTGAAAGAGCTGTTCGGACAGCTTCCCTTGGGCGAAGGCATTGTTCTGACAAAACTATGTCCAGGAATACTGATATCACACCTAGGTGGTCTGGGCCACAGCCGCCCTCAAGCAGTAAATTTTTAAAATAACCACTATTAATATATTTCATAGATATGACCTTATTCTTCATTCAATCAGCAAATATTTCCAGAGCACCTGCTACTGTGTATGTGCAGGCTTTGTGTTAGGTGCTGACCATGAAGAGCTGAACAGGCTTGACATGCTCCCTGACCTCATGTAATTTTCAAGCAATTATAATACAGTTTGACGAATGTTATGACGGACCTGGGAACTCATGGTAGAAGAAACTAGCATTGTCTGACATCTGGGAAGACTGGTTTAAGTGAGGCTGAAGGACGAGAAGGAAGATCAATCCTTCAGGAAGATATAAGAAGTATAAATATATATGCACCTAACAGCATAGCCCTAAAATACATGAAGCAAAATTGACAGAACTGAAAGGAGAAAAAGACAATTCTACACCTGCAGTTGAAGATTTCAGGGCCCTACTCTCAATAATTGTTAGAGCAAGTAGGTGGAAGATCAGTAGATCTTCACTTGAGCAACATTATCAACTGACTTAAGCTAATTGACATTTATGAAATACTCCACCCAATAACAGTAGAGTACACATTATTTTTAAGTGCACATAAAACATTCTCCTGGATAGATCACATGCTAGGCTGTAAAACAAGTCTCAATAAATATTAAAGGGTTGGAATCCTGCTAAATACGTTCTCTGATTATAACGGAGTCAAATTACAAATCAACAATGGAAAGAAATTTGGGAAAGTCTCAAATATTTGAAAAATAAGCAAAAGATTTCCAAATAATCTGTGACTCAAAGAAGAAATCACTAATGAAATTAGAAAATATCTTAAACAGTAAAACTGAAACACCGCATATCACAATGCAGCTAAAGCAGTACAACGGGGGAAATTTATAACTTTAAATGCTGATATTAAAAAGGAAGAAAAACCAACATCAATTATCCAAGCTCCACCTCAAGAAGCTAGAAAAAGAAAAGTAAGCCAAAAGTAAAGAGAAGGAAGGAAATAATACAGGTCAGAGCAGAAATGAGGGCAATCGATGACAGAGAAAGTATACAGAAAAATAAATGGAGCCAAGAGTAGTTCTTTGAGAAAACCACAGAAATGGTAGACCTTTTGGCTAGACTGACCATGAAGGAACAGGAGATGTCCAGAGACAAGATGACAGACGAGGAAGAAAGTGGTCTAAGGGGAGGTAGCCACCAGAGGGAAAACTCAGAGGCAAGAGGACAGGGACACAGAGGCACTCCAGAAACTGGAGCATGGAGCAGGTGGGAACAAGAACAGTCCTCTTTAAAGTTTCCTTTCTTGTTAAAGAATAAATCATAAGTGTGCTAATAACTCTTTGTGAAGCCCTATTCTATGTAGCTGTTAGACATGCCATGCTTACAGGCACGTAGTACATTCTATGTGCTTGTACCAAGGTATCTGTGCTGGATGTGCTCACAGGCATGTCCCAGCTCCCCATTGCTGTTACCTGTTTAGGAAAGTGTTAAGTTGTTAGTCAATTGGGTTTGTTTAGACTGTGAGGTCTGGCTCCAGCCAACAGAGATCAGACACAGCAGTAAGGACAACCCCAAATGCATCAGGGGTAAATATGTCTGCTTTTCCTTTGTTCATTGTACTCTCTGGCAAGATGGCTAGTGAGAGTACCCTTCCTGCAGTCCAGGAAGTAAAAATTGTTTTGCTGAGAGATTCGTTGTCTCAGTGCTAATTTTTCTTTGAGGCACCGAGCGTCTGTTTCCAACAGTGGGGGAGAGTGAGCGGCGGAAAGACCGACTGGGTCTGCCGCAGAAGGGTTGCCAGAGATCTTGCCAGCTTTGCTGATGTGCTTCGGTTCCACCCCAGGAGCATTAAGCCATCACTGGAAGATTTTAAGCAGAAAAGAGATACTATGATCAAAGGTTTTAAAGGTCATTGCATCTCACAGGCAGGAAACGGAGGCTCGGGGAGATCCTAGGACTTGTCTAGGGTGACGCAGATAGCCAGCAGCATTGCTGGACTCATACTCAGCTATTTTCATCAAAATAGCCTGGAAGAGCACTAGAAGGGAAGCTAGGAGACCCCCAAGTTACTGCCCCTCCCTGAGGACCATGACCTCATTTGTAAACTGACGGAATTATGTGTAAAGCTCCCGCAGCCCCTTCCAACAATAGCACGAAGGATTCTCAAGAAAGAGACAAGTTGGCCGGCGCGGTGACTCACGCCTCTAAACCCAGCACTTTGGGAGGCCGAGGTGAGCAGATCACGAGCTCAAGAGTTCAAGACCATCCTGGCCAACATGGTGACACCCCATCTCTACTAAAAACACAAAAATTAGGTGGTGCACACCTGTAGTTCCAGCTACTCAGGAAGCTGAGGCAGGAGAATTGCTTAAGCCCAGGAGGCAGAGGTTGCAGTAAGCCAAGATTGTGCCATTGCACTCCAGCCTGGGGACAGAGCGAGACTTTGTTTCAAAGAAAAAAAAAGACAAGTGAAGGTCCTTTAGCTGTCCTGAAGTCATACCTAATGTGCACTTTCTATGCTTAATATTTTAATATTGGTCTTAGGAGTTCAGTACTGCTCAGTCTGTCCTGTGCCCCAACATTGAGAAGTTTTAAGATTTCATGACAGACACCGAGAAGATGTAAATAACACAGCCTCTGCTCTCTGGAACAAGCTTCTACCGCTCCAAAGTTTTGCTTTGAAAATGGGGGCCCAGCGCAGTATGAGTGACATTTTCATCACAAGGTAAAATTCCCACCCTTCCTGCTCGAATCCATCCAAGTCCCTGGAAGGAAGCTTGTGGCAAACACCCTACCCTTCCTGCCAGCAGCAGGAGGGAGAACAGGCCGAGGCGCCCCCAGTCTCACCGGCAAGTCAAAAGCAGCCTGGAGGCACCTAGAGAATGAGACTGGGGTCTGGGTGGCCCCCAGAGCTGCACAGCACAGCCAAAAGCTTCCAAACTCCCTCTCAGATCCGTTGTGTGCCTCCTGCAGACTGCCGGTCATGTTGTCTACTGCGTTCAAGGATAAACAGTGAGTCAGTATATGGGGGAATCAGGGGTGAGGTGTGGTAGGGGGTTTATTTCCTTCGCCATTTAGGCCTTAGTCCCAAAAACCAATCCATTCGCCCAGCTTCCGCCCAGCTTCCACCCAGCATGGCGCGTCCTCTTTACCTCCTGCCCCAGCGTGGGAGGACTCAGCTGGTCCCAGGCACGTTTCTGCCCCTCACCTTGCGTGCTCTGTCCTCTCCCATGCAAGAAAACTCCCCACTGCCCTGCTCCCCTTCCTGAATCCCCAGCCCCCACAAGGGCACACTGCCCTCCAGTGGGTCTCACTGGAGCTATTCTGTGGGCACAGGTGATGAAGTTGCGGAGCAGAGGCTGCAAGGAAACAGCACACAGACCCGGCCCTCTGTCCACTCATCTCCCTTCTGGCCAGCAGTGAAGGCCTGGGTGCTGAGGGGGGTGCCTGGTTTCCAGTCATTTCTGGAAGTTTCCATGGGATAAGTTAGTCCTGGCTCCTGGGGACCTGTGACCCTCCTCATATGGACAACTGCTCAACGTCTGCAAAGAAGGCCCCACAATGTGGGACTCAGCAGATGAGGAACCCACTGAGACCTTACGTCCCAGACCCTGCACTGCAGGCATGGCGGGATCAGATGGCGCTGCCTGATAGTTAATGACGTCGAAGGGCTGCAGACACGTGGACCTTTAGGCAGGGCAGAGTGTCAGGTTCCACGTCCAAACTGCACTCACCCCATACCTCCATATCAATTTCACTTGCAGATCAAAGAGAAAGACCATCCTGGGGCAACTTGGATCTGTACCAGGGCTTAGAAGCCAACTAATCCTCCCACCCGGCCCTGGAAAGACATGTCATGGCCATGCCTTACAGGGAGCACCGGAAGCACCCCCGGCACTGCCATGTCCCAGCTGCAGGGCCTCGGGCCGCTCACAGAACCTGGCAGCCTCAGGACCTCCCCCCCCAAAACAGGGCCTGTCAACCTTCCTCATGGAGCAGAGCTACAGGGAAGTCAGGGGCTGTGGGAACGGAGCACCTCCCTGTCTTGAGTACTTATTCTGTGCTGTGTACCAACCCACTCAACACTAGGTGCGTGTATACTGGCTCCATCTGGCATAGTGCTTCCTCCTGACCTCCTAAAGGCTATTGTCCACATGTGGAACTGAGGCAGGCAGGGTCACCCAAGTAGAAAGCAGCCACATTGGTAAAAAGAAGCCAGGCGTCTGCCCCAGGGCCCGGGCTCTCAATAGCTGAGCTGCCCACTGATGGAGGTCAAGGCTCTGTGCAGAGGGAGCAGCTGCCAGCATGGGGAGACCCATCCTCAAAGCCCTTCCCGTGTCAGACCCGGGGCTGTGCACACCACCTGCATCAAGCCTGCCCTGTTCCAGTGTGGGGACAGGGACACTGACCTTACAAATGAAGAAGCTGAGGCTCAGATGTGTCATCTGCTTTGCCCAGTGCTGCTCACTGAGGGAGAGGTCAAGCAGGAAGCTGAACCCAAACCCAGCTGCTTCCAAGGTCCCAGGCTGCCACTTCAGCACAACACCCAAACAGATGCCCCTGGCGATGATGTGGTCAGGGCCCTGGTGACTCCCTGAAGCCCATGCTTCATGCCAGCCAGGCCACCTCATACCTGAGGGCGACTGGCACGTTTGCCAACAGCCCAGACAGGAGGACCTGAACATCTGCCTTCCTAATGCCCCTGTTCAGTGACGGGAAGAATGTAGGCAGAGGATCATGAGCCACTCGGGGCCCACACGGTGGGGGACTGTGTCAACGTCGCTCTGTCCCCTTCCCCGCAATCCCCTTCCCATACCTGTCTGCGGCCACCTTACATCCCTCAGTTCCAGGCACCCCCGAAGGCGACACAGCCAAGACAGAGACCTTGGCCAGCACCAAGGAAGCAAGCATCGCCACCTTCAAGATAACCACTGCTTCCTTCCACCTTGGCAACCACAATTTACAACAGAAGAGACCAAATTAGTCCCATCTGCCTGCTCACAGCTCTGCGGGTTAACAACCGTTATAATTACCGCCCACACCAGCGGCCAATTACCCTTCTCAGGCCACTCTTTAAGGCAGATTATTTTATATGAAACTTTATAGGGGACACTCCATTACCCTGGCCTCGGAAATGCTGACGGGAGGGCTGCTGGAAGCTTTGCCAGGCTGCATCCCTGTGTGTAGCTGGGGGTGCGAGCAGGCCGGGCCCCAGGTCCCTGCAAGGGGCGCCTCCACCTCCCTCCACACCGCGGCTCCAAGGGGGAAAGGACACATCCTGGCCCACAAGATGGCCCCCAGCGACCCCTCCAGCCCTGAATAAAAAGCAAGAAATGAAGGAGGGCACACTTCCCCCTCGGATTCACCAGGGCCGGCTATGGAATCTGCAAGGCTAAATGCCAAATGAAATGTGGGTCCTCATTCAAAAATGATGAGAAGGGCAAGATGGCAGCAGCAGCAATAAACCCAGCACAGGCCCTTCTGGGCACGGAACCCGGGCAACGTCAGAGGCAGCTCTGCGAGGCAGAGGGTCAGGACGCAGAGAGTAGCTCAGGGGAGGAGACAGACCCATGTCTGTGTCACTGTCGCTGGCCCTTGGGAGCTGCAGCCCCTTGTTCCCAGCGGGCATTTTGGGGAGATGAAAATGCAGTCAGTCCTTGGGTGAAACTTTCCCCAAATACTCCCAAATAGACAACATAAAATTCATTTGTTCATCAACAAGTGAATGAATACATAAAATGTGGTCTATTCACACCGCACCGCAGAACATTACTCCGCCATGAAAAAGAAATGGGCTCTTGACACCTGCTACGACATAAGTAGACCTTGAAAATATCGTGCTTTGTAAAGGATGGCAGGAGCGAAAGACCACATGATACACGATTCTCTCAACATAAAGTATCTAGAAGAGGCGAACCCATAGACACAGAAAGCAGACTGGTGGTTGCCAGGGCCTAGAAGGAGCAGAAACGGGAAGTGACCAATGGGGTTTGGGGTTTCCTTTAGGGGAGATGAAAATGCTTTAGACCAGGCTGCGGCGGTGGCTGCACTTAATACCACTGAAGCCACGCTCCAAGATGACTATGGTATGCTATGTGAATTTCATGTCAATAAAGAAGGAAAGCCTCCAGTTTTTGCCCATTCAGTATGATATTGGCTGTGGGTTTGTCGTAAATAGCTTTTATTATTTTGAGATACGTTCTGTCGATACCTAGTTTATTCAGGGTTTTTAGCATAAAGGCTGTGGAATTTTGTCAAAGGCCTTCTCTGCATCTATTGAGATAGGAAATGAGGAAGTCAGATCGTCTCTATTTGCAGACGACGTGATTGTATATTTAGAAGACCCCATCGTCTCAGCCCAGAATCTCCTGAAATTGATAAGCAACTTCAGCAAAGTCTCAGGACACAAAATCAATGTGCAGAAATCACAAGTAAAAAAAAGAAAAGAAGGAGAGCTGCCTGGAAGATTAAATGATGTCATGCACCTGTGCTCCCTGGTGCTTCATGGACCCTCAGGAAATGGTGGCTGGGTCATCACAGAGCCTTCTGGCCTCACACTTCAGAAAACAGCTCCTAGTCCCTTGACCCTCCAGGTGGCATGGGCACTGTGGGCACTTTCTGCTGCCAGGCCTCTTACAGGCTGAAGGGTAGAGAGAAACATGGGCAAAGAAAGCTCAGAATCCAGCCAGGAAGGCCAAACCTGGCCACAAGCAGCCGCCACAAGAGGAGGAGAAGGACAAAGCCCCGCGGGGTTCAGGGTGGGGAAGATCACTCCATCTGCAGGACCGGGAAGGCCTGCTGGAGGAGGAGCTTGGAGCTGGGCCTTGGACTGGCAGAGGCGGAAGGACACCCCAGAAGGGAAAAAACAGAGTGTCCAAAGGCCTAGGGGCCGGAACAGAGCAGTATGCACGGAAGATTCAGCAGCTCCCCGCAAATACTCCCAGGGTCCACTCCACACCACTGAAGCGCTTCCATCCGCCACCATTTCCTGCACTCAGACCTAGGGCCAGACCTACAGCCAGGGACTGAGACACTACAGTCGGCAAGACCGTCCTCCCCACGGCGCATGTCTGCATCTTCCTTCCTGAGATGCGGCACGCTAACCCCTCATGGCCTCTTACTAACTGTGGAGCCTCCGGTCTTGCAAAGCCGCTTCCTTTGCTGCTCATGTTGTGGCCTGCAGGCAGGGTTTGTTCCAGCTGCTCTGGCCACACAGCAGGGATGGCAGCAGTTGTCCAGGCTGGCGAGTGGCAGGGCTCAGAGATGCGGGGGGAGCAGTTCCTCCCGGCTGCAGACCCAGAGCCACCCTTGCCAATAGTAAAGCCAGCCTTCAATCTCTAATGTCTGGCTTGCGTGTCTTATTTCTCAATGGGTCCCAAGCTCAGGATGGGAATAGGGGGCATCGCTAAATGTCCCCTGATGCCTGTTTCCTCTTGACTGACACCTTCTCTCTTCCTTGGTCTTGCCTTCTAGCTTCAAGTAGGGCCTGCAGCTAGAGCGCAGGGCATTTCCACCCGAGGTGTGCCAGTGGCAGCGTGCTCAAGCGCAACAGTGCGGAGGAGTATTCGGAGCCATTGCCTCAGAAAGAGGCTGCTTCAGACCCAGCAGTGCAGGGAGGGGACCGGCGGAGACGGCAGCAGGCAGCCTGAGCTGATTCACAGAATGCATGTGGAAGGCGCCTTTCCCGAAGGCAGCTGGCGCCTACCAGGGCAGGCGCTGGCCAGGAGCCGGGCTGTCCTTCGCAAACGCCAGTAGATGCAGAGGCTCTGCTCCGCTACGGTGACCAGCCGCCCCGTCTGCCTGGACTGTCTTGGTTTTAGCAGCAAACATCTCACCTCCTGATCCCCACTCAGCCCCAGCCCCTGCCCAGCCTCCCTGCCCCCATGCGGAATGGCATAGCCACACTCCACCACCCAGGGCAGGGCCATAGTCGGCAGAGCGAGGGGGTCAGGCAGGCCTGCGTGGTGGCGCCGGCTCAGCCTCTTACTGACTGTGGGGCTTCAAGCCTCACAAATCCGCTTCTCCCAGCTTCAATGTCTACATGTGTAGGGTGAAGATAAGGACACTCATCTTGTGGGCCCTTCTGGGTCCTGCACATGCAGCCTGGCAGCCCCAGCACCCAGCCAGCGCCCCATAAGCCCTTCCTATGTGGCCTCCTAATGAGCCCCATCTCTGGCCCCGGGCAAGCCCCAGCCTCTCCTCGCCTCAGGGTCCTCATCTGTAAAGTGGGCAAGGTCTCATGGGAAGCAGCCCTGAGTGTGGCTGCTGCTGCCAACGGAGCCTGGGTCTGAGCCTCCTCCTTTGGCTCCTTCCTAGAGACCTCCCTTTTAGGAGACACTCCTCCCAGGACTTCCCAAACCCAGGATTTGCAAATATGAAAGCGTCTGAGCTGGTTCTTGGCTTTCTCCTCCTTATGGGTTGAACTGTGCACCCCAAAATTCCTATGTTGAAGTCCTAACCCCCAGGACCTACAAATGTGCCCTTAATTGGAGGCAAGGCCTTTACAGAAGGGATGGGGTAAAATGAGGTCATTCAATGAACCCAATATGACTGGTGTCCTTACAAAAACGGCCACAGAGACGCACTTAGGGAGAATACTGTGAGAAGATGCAGGCAGAGATCAGGGCAGGGCATCTGCAGGCCAAGCATGACAAGGACAGCTAGCAGCCCCCAGAAGTTGCAGAGAGGCCTGGGACAGATGCCCCCACCCAGCTGCAGACGAACCCAGCCAACCTTGTGGGCACCTCCATCTCAGGCTTCTGGCCTCCAGAACTGCCCGTGGTACTTTGTTACGCAGCCTGCGCTGACTCATACAACTTTCCTGCACCACCTGTTGCGTTGCACTCAGGAGTCCTCATCCCTGGGCACATCCTTGGATCAAGTGACAACTGCCTTGTCACTCATACTGGTGCCTCCTGCCCCACAGATGGCCACTTCTCAAAGGGAAAGCTTTGGTTCCTACTCAAGACTGGCTGTGCACATGAAGGGGAAGCGTTCCACGGGCTGATTTTCTCCTTAGGAATGCAGCCCCTTGCCCACAACTTCACAGACCACAGTTCATATCCAGGCCACAGAGAAATGGCAGGTGATACTACCTCTGTATGAATTTCCAGGCAGAATGGAAGAGCCCATCTTGGCCAAGAGGTGCAGTGCCCCTGGCAGCCACTGCCCTGCTGAAAGTGTGTCTGGGATTCACTGGCTGTCCCAGGGTTTACTGTTGACCAACAGCTCCTGGTTCAGGGACAGCTTCGTGTCCCCAGCACGACTACGCACCTTCCATAGTACTGCCATCCACAGAGCCTCCCAGGCCTGGGAGCGACACCTTTGAAATAAGCCTTGTGGGCCAGAGGAACTGTAGCAATTATGGCAGCTGTCTGGTGTCCTGCCACTTGGGATTAATTAAATGGTTTCCAACTGTGATGAAGGCACCACATAAAATACTTTTAATCTTTAAAGAATAAATGAGAGGATTAACGTTTTATGCATTAGCTGAGGGACAGGGACAGGAGTGTGGGCAAAGCTGCGGAAAGGCAGGAGACTGAACAGCAAGAGCACTGCACCAAGAGTCCCAGAGCCCCTTGGCCAGCCCCACCCTGGCCCTGCTGGGCATTAGTTTGCCTACCTCTACAGAGAGACGGAGACAGATGACCTCTTCGTCTGTGAGCTCTGTTCAGCATGGGGTAGGTAGCCTGGTGGGCCACTCATCCATCCATCCATTCATTCATTCATCCAGCCAGCCATCCACCCACCCACCCACCCATCCATCTACTCATTCACCCATGCATCCATCCATCTATCCATCTACTCATCCCCCCATGCATCCATCCATCCCCCCATGCATCCATCCATCCATCCATCCATCCACCCATGCATCCATCCACCCATCCATCCATCCGTCTACCCATCCATCCATCCACCCATCCATCCAACATCTTCTAAGTTCCGGACCTGAAGCTGTCACCATTGAGCTCAAAACCCAGGGGAACACAATGCCCAGGTGATGGGGATGCAGGGTTAGAGCATCTGCAGGGACCACAGAGAGAGCAGCAGGTCCACAGGAGAACCCTGGGCTTGCAGGGCAGGGCTGGGTATTTCCAGCAAGGGAGCACATGTGTGTGGCAGGATTGCTCTGGAAGCTCTCGAGGGCTGGGAGTGACAATTGGGGGAAGGTGCAGGTGGGGGACACAGGGCCGGCTCGCAGGTGGCCAGGCAAACCTTGATAGGGAGTGAGGACTTCACTGTATGCACTGGCTGAGGACGGCTGGGATTCCTCATCTTCCGTTAGACTCTGCAGCCAGGGAGCAACGCTGCCCCAGCGTGCAGGTGTAGAGCCCTCCCAGGCGTTCCCATCGTCTTCAACATCCAACCCTTTTGCCGCAGCTGCAAGGCGCACACGGCTTGCTATCACCAGCCTTTCCTTGTCAGCCACCTGACCTCCTGCCAGCTCCTCCAACAAGCCAGATGCACTCCCTGCTACCCGGAACTCTCCCCTGCCTTTGCCTGAACTTCTGCCATGTATTAGTCTAAAGGTCACCTGCTCAGGAAGGCCTCCCAGTGCAACACCTGCGCCCTCTCCCAGCCTGAAGCCTGACCACTCCTGCCACTGGACAGCCACCTGTGCCACTATTTGCTGAGCACTTCTCTCAGCCACCAGACTGCACGTTGCAGATGGGCTGGGACGCATCCTTCCCCGCCAGGTCTCCCCACAAGGCCCTGCACACAGTAGGTGTTTGATCTATCATCATGGGTAATGAATCAATGAATGGATTCACTCTCAAATCCTGAGCAGCCCCACCTTCTGTAATTCTAGACTAAACGTCTGCCCTCAAGGAGGCCCCAGAGGGGAGGGAGGCATGACCTGGGCTCTGACGCAGAGAACTGGACCTTGGCGCACGAACCAGCCTCCCGCTTCTCAGCCACCATCATGTGTAACTCCGAACACATGCCCAGCACTTTGATGGACATCAGCTCAATCAATCTCACTGCTGTGTGGGGAAGAGAGGCATGACTCCCGCTTCTCAGATGGGAACCTGGGGCTCAGGGCAGCTCAGGGACAAGTCCAAAATCGCATGGAACCTGGACTCAGACCCAGGGCCTTCTTTTCCCAGCTCCATGGGGACACAATCTCTGCAAGCTGGGCCCTGAGCCCAAAGTGCCAACTCCAGTAGGTGCTCAGGGATCGCGTCTGGGCACAGCTCACCAGAGGTGCTGCTGGCACTTTCACCGAGATGTGGAGAAGAGGTCCCGTGACCTTGGAAACCCCATCCTTGGAGACAAGGGCCCTTCATCCACCTGCTCGCGTTGATCTCAGCCCAGGCCAAGGGCATCCGGGGAGCTGGGGTCTCCAGGCCAGAGCAGACTCAGAGCCCTCCCCTGGGGGACGCTGCCACCCAGAAGCCAGGAGCATCTCTGAGCTGCCTGCTGGATGCTTCACCTCCCTTCAGCAGGGAAGGTGGCTCCCTGAAACCTCAGTGAGGGAGAGCAGGGGCCATCCCCACCAGGAGCAATGGGCCAGGATGCAGGGCAGAGCAGGGGGACCTCAGCTGTCAGTGCCCTCCTTCCCCCCAGCACCCCCAAATCACAGTGCACAGGGGGACGTGGAAGCCGGCAGTTGTCACCTGACACTG
Source organism: Cebus imitator (assembly GCF_001604975.1). Classification (NCBI taxonomy): domain Eukaryota; kingdom Metazoa; phylum Chordata; class Mammalia; order Primates; family Cebidae; genus Cebus; species Cebus imitator. The sequence continues at coordinate 6,056,274 of NW_016107432.1, forward strand.
CGGAAGAACAAGTGAGTCCCTGCACACAGCCCTTACGGTGACGGTGACGGGAAGTCAACTTGTCATATCACCCAAGTCACAAAGGACAGACTCAGGTGCATGCCAAGCCCCAGCCAGGAGGGGGCAGAGCTGAGACACGAGCTGGGCCTGTGCCCAAACTCTGGCAGCTCAGGTCACCCGCAGGCCCTGCCAGGCCAGCCTGGGCCTCCAAGCCACACCCCTGCGCCTGCACTCCACACCAGGCGCTCCTCCTTACAACACAGGATCTGAGCCACTTGGCCTGTTCCCATAACCGCCCCACAAGCCCAGCTGGGAGCCAGGGCAAGTCTTCCCTCAACCTTCTCAAAGGTAAAATGCGCCAAATGCCATGCCTGAGGGCGGTGGGTGAGCTGAGAAAGCCAGGAGGGGCTGCGTGCATGGAGGGATGGAGGGCTGGGGGTTGCCGGTGAACAGCCCTGGAAAACTGCCCCAGCCCGCCTCCGGCAAGACCGAAGCTGCCTCCTGCCTCCAGCACCCAAAAGAGAAAGAGGAGGCCTCTGGCAAGAGCAAGGAGCGTGCAGGGCAAGGCCCGCCCAGAGAGAAGGAAAAGGCGTGCTGGGAAGGCAGCGCTCAGCACGCGTGGGGTCTGTCAGGCCTGGAGGAATTCTCCCATGTTTGGGTTCTCTGCAAAATGTTTGGGTTATCAAAGCATCTCCCCTCCCCATAAAATTCCCTTCGCTCCCAAGGGAGGGCCCAGAACAGAAACACTTTCTCCTGTTTCCCAGACTAAGTGGAGACTTGTACAAAGACAATGAAAAACAAGACATCTCTTGCCCTGCGGTTGGAACTTGAAGAGGTGAAAACTCGAACATAGCGAGGAAAACTAGGGTTGTGCCCTGGACGAGGATGCTCAGAATTTCTAACATAAACTTGGATCTGACCACGGCACAGATTGTCAGCTCTGGGCGGGATGCTGCAGAAGGGGGACTGAAGGGATGAACACGCCCTCTGTGTAAAACCCTCTATGGCTCCCCACTGCTGCCAAGATCACACTCAAAGCCTCTGGCCCAGCCGAGTGCATCTCAGTCCTCCCTCCCTCCACACCTGTCTCCTAACCCCCAGTCCCAGATCCCTTCCCTCCTCTCCCGGAAGATGCCTGATACTGACACTCAGGGCCCACTCACATGTCACTTCTTCCATGAAGCCTTCCCAGGGCGGCCAGGAGGACGGCCCCTCCCCACCACCTGATCGTCGTGAATATGGCCCCCTCCCCTGTGTCCTCATGCTCGTGCATGCTCCTCGCCTCTGGATCACTGCTGCTGCAGGAACTGAAGAGGTCCCAGTGGTCCTACTGTGTGCTCCTAATTACCCGCAAACAAAGGCTCAGCAGGGACGCCACACTTCCAGCACGTTCATCCAGCACAGGCTCTGTGCTAGGCTGGAGGGCCCACGCCTGGCCTCAGAGCTCACTGTCTGGGGTTGGCAGACACAGAACAAGGAACGGGAGGCATGGGAGTGTGGACTGGCCCCGGGGGCTATAGGTCTAGAGAAGGAGGGGCAGGTGAGAGGACCGGCCAGAGGGACAGGGAGGAGCATGGGAGTGCCAGGTACCAGGTGATGGGGAAGGAAGGCAGGCTGGGGAAGGAGGAGGCCCAAGGTGGCTGCTGAGGGGAGGGGCTGAGAGCAGGGCCAGGACCAGGGTGCACAAAGACTGGGGGGACCCTCACTGCCAGGCCCAGCCCTGTACCTGCCATGCCTGTGTGAGCACCTCCAGAGACTGCACCCTGGGCACTTCACCGGTGTGGCCCTCGGGGGCTCTTGAGAGGAGGGTGAGGGGTCAGGGGAACTAAGGTGGGGAGGAGCTTGGTTGTCAGCTCAAAGTCCACGTGGAGCCACAGGAAGCTGTGAGGCTGGACAGTCCCAGTCGGCTCTGGCATCAGGGGCCGCTGCCCCCGGCTGGGTGTGGAGGCTACACCCACGGGGCAGAGAGGGGAGAAGGGGGATCAGAGGCCAGCCCTACCCTCTTCCTGGCTTCTTAGGCAGCAGCCGGCTCTCCTGTGTCTTCCGGATGGAGAAACGCGGCTTCCCTGACCCTTTTGCTGAGACCAGCTCAGCAAGGCAAAATGTTTTGACAGAAAGAAGCACTGACCACAAGATACAGTTTCATGTTAAAGGCATTTCACCCACTGCTACCTCCCAATGACTTTCAGATGGCTGGAAATAACTGGCTTGGAGCCCGTGGGGAGACCTGGGCCCCTGGGCTCAGGCTAGGTCAGGGTCTCAGGGAAGCGGGAGCACACGTAGTCAGGGGCCAACCAGTCCCCAGGTGAGGCAGGGAGGTGGACCATGGGGACCCTGGGCATCTGGCGGCCCCTCTCTCTCTCCCAATCTCGAAACTCAGAGGCTGGACTGGAAAGTCTCCCAAGTCAGCCCCTCCTACAGGCTGGGCCCTGTGCAGTTTGGGGGGCACATCCCACCCAGACACCCCCACAACAGAGCAGAGGAGGATGTCCCATCTGGGCTGCCGCCCCAGCCGGCCTCACCCAGGGAAACACACTTAACACCTTTAGCAGATTCGTGGGAACTGCATCAGGTCCCATCGGCCAGCTGGGAGGAAGATGGGTGAGGAACTCAGCCATGAAGCCACTCCAGCCCCGGGACAGAGGAAGCCACACCCGACCCAAGAGGCAGGTGTGGGTACAAGGGTCCTGCCTGGCTGCTCCTCCCAAACGCAGCCAGTCAGAAACAGGATGCCCTCGTGGGGTCGGGTCGGAGGCGGAGGTGGGGCAGGCTGCGTCCCTGCCTGACAGCCACGCCGTCTTGTCCCATCCACTTGCTGCCCTGCTGTGATGACCATGGCCAACAAGCTACCCTGACACCTGTTCCGTGCCGGGTACCTTCCATGGGGAGCATCTATTCTAACCATCCTCGAAACTCCACCAGGTAAATATGGCTCTCCCCATTTTGCTGACATAGAAACTGAGACTGGTCCAAGGCCATATCTGGTAAAAGGCCGAGTTGGAACTGAAGCCTGGGGACCCGCCCTCCTCCTGCCTCACCCACAGTCTGCCCCAGCCCCAGTGGCCAGGCCCCCATGTCCCCCGCAGCGGCCGGATTTGCATCATCCGAAGGCACCACTGGGAGCCAGAGGGGCCTGTGCTCACTGGGGTTTGTTTGGATTTGGGGGCTCTAGCGCTACATGGGGTATGACTTCCCCACCTGCCTTTAGCCAGGTGGCCCAGTGGATGGGGTGAGTTTTGAGTTTTGAGTCCTTCACGGTGGACACCCCGTATGCTTCTAGATGCTTTGCTTTGTGGGGCTGAAGCCTGCCATCAACATGCCCAGCCTGGAGAGTGTTGCCCAGGCCAGGGCTGGGGGTCACAGTGGGTGCGGGGAGGCCAATTTCTCAAGGCTTGGCATGACTCCCCCATCCTCCCCGGGCAGAAGCAGAGGCTGGTGTAGTGTGGGAGCTGGCTGTGGGCCACAACATTTCTGTCTGAACATCCATTGTCTGCAGGAGCCTGAGGGCGCCTCTGTGGTCCTGTTCTCAGGGAGCGAACGGGCTCAGAGGAGCTGGGACGTGGACAGAGCCTGCGGACACAGGCGTCAGGACTCCCTGCCTGCGGCAAAGCCTCCCGCACCCAGCTGGCGCTTCTGGTCACCTCAGCCCGGTGAGAGCCCCCCACATCAGGGTGGCAGGCCCTTCCTGGGCTCCTGGCACTGAAGGAGCAAAGATAAGGATGCTTTCCTGGAACAAGGACAAAGGAAGTGCCAGGCACACAGTAGGTGCTCATTAAACACAGATTCTCTCCCCTTCCTCTGATCCATGGCCGGCCTGTGGATGCTCCTTCATTAACAAGCTGAACCCCTTAGCTGGGAGTCTCCTGCTCTCACGGCGGCCTGGCGGAGGGTGGACACTGGAGACAGACCCAGCTCCAGCCCCTCACACCTGTAGGAATGCCTGTGACGCCTCAGGCAACTCACTTTCCTCTTGCAGCCTCAGTGTCCCAACCTGTCACTTGGGGCTCCTGTCATCCTCCGACAGGGGTCCAGGGCTCACAGGAGATGAAAAACTGCAGCCACTGACCCCTGCCTCCCATGGCGCGCTGTGGCCAGCTGTGTCAGCCACCTGGGAGCTCATTAGAAGCAGACTCTCCCACTTCACCCTGACCCACTGAATCAGAACCTGCATTTTAACAAGCTCCCCAGGGGGAGTGGGCGTACAGGAGCCTCAGACCTGCCGCTCTAGCGGATGTTAAAGGCAGGCCCTTCCCTCCCAAACCCTGCTGGGTTTTTAAATCAATCTCTCACTCGCTCTGGCTGGAGCCCTTTCCTCCCACTTGTGGCTGAACTGAGGCATCAGCTCTGCCAGGGTCTCTTAGTACCCCCATGGGTACTGCCACTCCAGCTTCATGAAGACAGTGTGGGATACACTCCGCAGCGAGGGCCGATCACCCACCCGCACCTCTGCCTTGCTCTTGCTGTGGGCCAACTCCAAGCTGTCTCGGCCAGATGACCTAGACCCCAACCGCCCCAGCCCAGGCCCAGGTCACACAAGGTGCAAGCAGAGCCCTCACCCCAGAGGTCTCCAGCCCAAGGAGAATGAAACCCAGACTTCTCCGTGGGAGTGAAGCTCCCCCACCATGTGACACAGACCCCCCACATGTGACACAGCCCCTCACCTGTGACGCAGCCCCCCGCCATGTGACGCAGTCCCCACCATGTGATGCAGCCCCCGCA
>NW_016107432.1:6061278-6072032 GCF_001604975.1 Cebus imitator
CATGTGACGCAGCCCCCCACCATGTGACACAGCCCCCACCATGTGACATGGCCTCCTCTTCACTGGTTCCTCCACCTTGCCCCACTCTGGCCCCCAGCCCTCCCTGGCCCTGAAGCACACCAAGCACAGACTCCCTCAGGCCTTTGCTTCTGTGGTTCCCTCTGCCTGGAGCCCTGGCCTGATCCTCCCACCCACAGCCTCAGTGCCCACATCCCTCTCCCTTGTGGGAGGGTGAGCACCACAGGCCGTGCCAGCAAGCCTTGTTCACAGACGTGCCCAGCACTGAGGGCGGCGTCCCGTCCACGGCAGCCCTGAGTCCACGTCTGTGGAACACACGTGGTGGGAGAAGCATGGGGGTGGGTCTGGGGGCACCCTAGCTTGCTGAGGGCTTGCTGGGAGACCTCAGAAATGTCCCTGCCCTGGAAATCTGTTTCCTCAGTCATCTGAGCAAAAGGGAGACTTCCTGCCTTTCAGGGCAGGTGCCACGTTCCAAGGTGAGCATGGATGTAAATTATACTGCAGAGCACACAGGCATTGATTTTCACTTCTAAATTCTAACCATTGTTTCTGAGTGTCCATTTCATTTCTAAATTCCAGAGGCGCCAGGACAAGTAGAAGGAGCCAGGAGAGCTGAGGACTCGCCCCACCACAAGCTCTGCGGTGACACTGACTCCCTCCTTCTGCATCAGTCAGGCAGCATTGGACTTGGACATCAGGGGTGTGCATGGGGGTGGGTGCTGGGAACTGCAGTCCGACCAGACTCATCCTCCAGAGAGGACACAGGTGTCTGGGCACAGCTGCCCTGACCTGAAATTTGCCAAGAAGCTCTTTGTGGTACCCTGAATCACAGCCCCAAAAGATGTCCATACCCTAATCCCCTAAACCTGCGAACGTCACCTCACATGGTCAAAGGGCTCTTGCAGATGTGATCACGTGAAGGTGCTTGAGATTATCCAGGGGAGATTATCCTGGATCATCCAGATGGCCCTAATGCAATCGCATGTGTCCCTGCGTGGGGCAGGAGAAAGAGGGAGGTTTGACCACCAAGCAGGAGCCAGCACAGGTGGCCATGGAAGCGGGAGGCCGGAGTGACGCAAGGGAAGGGGTCAGAATGCAGACGTCCCCTAAGGAGCTGGAGGAGGCAAGGGACCAGACTCTCCCCTAGAGCCTCCGGAAGGAACCGCACCTGCCAACACCTTGATCTTAGTCCCTTAAGACTCATCTCAGACTTCTGACCTCCAGAAGGTGAAAGACCAAACACGGGCTCCCCCACGCATGATGGGGCCACATCCACATAAACCCAACAAGAATTGGAAATAGCCTGAGTCAATGCGTTTCCTGTCCTTCACTGCCGAACCCCGTGGCTGAGCCTGGCTGACCTGAAGCGGTTGTACGGGTACCGGAAGTCTGGTTTCTGCAGGATGGGTGTCACCTTCACACTATTGTGAGGTCAAAACGTGAAGCTGAGCCATCGTTAAGTTGGGTGCTGTGTGTACCCTGCTGTCTCCAGCCAGCAAGTTACGGGCCTTTGTTACGCAGCATCAGGAAACTTACACATGCTTCTTCATGTTTCTCTCCTACAATGTATTTGGCAGGAGAACGGGGCTGAAAGGTCTTTACCAAAGAAGCCTGCCATGAACACATCTCTCCCGAAGACTGAGCTACCTGTGGCTGCTGTGTTCAGGGTGGGGGCTGTGTCCAGCATCTCAGATGTGGGAAGTAGAAAAGTTCCTCTTCAAAGTTTCCTTTCTTGTTCAAGAAAAAGTCATAAGCGACAGAAACAATAGTTTGTTTTAAACACTTTCTTCAAACGCCTTCTTGCTTTTTTGCTAATATCTCTTTGTTTAGCCCTATCCTATGCAGCTGTGAGACACGCCGTGCTCACAGACACGTAGTACATTCTGTGTCCTTGTACTTTAACCAAGATACCTGTGCTGGACGTGCTCACAGGCATGTCCCAGCTCACAGCCTGTGCCCCTTCCTCATTTGGACTTCCTTTTTTGCTCTCCATTGCTTTTACCTGTTTAGAAAAGTTTTAAATTATTAGCCAATCAAGTTTTAGTTTAGATTGTGAGGTGTGGCTCCAGCCAGCAGAGATCAGACACCACAGTAAGGACAATCCCAAATGCATAAGGAATAAATATGTCTGCTTTCCTTTGTTCATTGTACTCTCACGGAAAGATTGCTAACAGGGGAGCCCTTTCTGCAGGAAGTAAAAGGAATTGCTTTGCTGAGAGACCCTTTGTCCCAGTACTAATTTTTTCTTTGCAGCACCAAAAAGAAAAGTTTTACAGATAACATCAGGAGGCCCTCAGCAGCACACATGACTACGAACACAGACACCATTCCCTCCGTGGCTCAGGATGACTGGCTCGGGAGGTGTCCTCCATGGGTGGGAAGAGTTTTCTTTTTTGACGTTTGCTCTGCCCAAAGCTCCTCCTGGCTTCCACATGCCCAAACCCTCATGACCATCCTCTTGCCAAGTGTGAGGGCTGCTGGGTCCGTGTGGGCAGCCTGACACCAAGCCCTCCCAGGCCTCAGGCCCACCTGCAAGCTGGGGCCATATGGGCCCCTACTGAGTAGAGGAAGCTGGCCCTGTGCTCTCAGCTTGGGGGCTCTGGGTCACCAGATTTGGAGAATGCCTGTGGACTCTTTCCCAGGGCTGGGGCACAGGCCCGGCAGGGATGTGGGACCACAGTCGCCTCCGTGTGGCCTTCACGCATCGCCTTCCTGCGTGAGGGCTCTGAGTGGGCCTGAACTCGGGGCCCACACACCTCACCTGACCAGCCGTTGCCAGCCAAGAGTGGTCCATGGAGGGTGCTCAGGAGCCCAGTCCCTCCCCTGAGCTAACGGGCAAGGGTGCCGGCAAGCGGGGCTGCTGGACGTGGATGCACTTCCTCAGGCCGGAAGGCCCGGTAGGGACCGGCTGGCTGAGGTGGCTCTGCCTGCAGTGCTGGGGGGTAGCCATGGTCAGGGTCATAGAAAGGGTGAGTAGCAAGACCAGGACCTGGTCTCCGCAGGAAGCATTTGTCTTGCTTCTCTGACAGACCCAAGTCCATGAGGCCAGAGCAGGGCTGTCGGTGGCCATCTAGGTCCCTAAGGCAGAGCACATGGAGGTGCTCCAGAAACGCTTTTTGAATGAATCAATGAATTAATGAATGAACAAACTCCACACCTACTGCCTGGGTCTGTACCTGGGCCGCCCCCGAGGAGCCCTCTCTAACAGAAGCCTGTGCAGGTCCGGGCCTCAGTCCCAGCTTCCAAGCCGAAGCAATTTAACCCCCAGGCGTCTCCGCCTACTGTCCTGTAAATGGAAATGATCACAGTTCCTGTCCCCTAGAGGGGCCCTGAGGATTCAATGACAAACATGTATCAAAAGCCTAGCACAGGCTGGGCGAGGTGGTTCACGGCTGTAATCTCAGCACTTTGTGAGGCCGAGGCGAGTGGATCACTTGAAGCCAGGAGTTCAAGACCATCCTGGCCAAATTAAAAAAAAATAGCTGGGTGTGGTGGCAGGTACCTATAATCCCAGCTGCTCATGAGGCTGAAGCAGAAGAATCACTTGAACCCATCACTGCACTCCAGCCTGGGCGATAGAGCAAGACTCTGTCAAAAAAAAATAGGCTGGCACAAGGCTCGACACACAGTAGGTCCTCAGCCTTTGAGGATGAGGAAGAGAAGGAAGTTCCTGAGACGTCACAGTGGAGTCCCCAACCTCAGAAACCCTTGATCTGGAGAGGACAAGAACAGTCATCAAACGTCCTGGCCAGGACAGTGTGGTCAGCAGCCCCCGAGCAGCCAAAGTGAGAGTGGGGAATGGGGAGTTCACACGAGCGGAGCCCTCATGCGCCCAGGGAGGGAAAAGAAGCTTCCTAGGGAAGCCACAGGGAGGCTGGACCTGGAAGGACAGGAAAGGTCTGACGGGCCTGCATGGGAGACAGGAGGCATCCTGGGACCAACTGCAGGGGCAAAGGCCTGCAGGGACCCAGAGAGCATGAGCACGGGACAGTTCCGGGACAGGGATGCACCAAGATGTCATTTCACAGTGGAGTCCCCAACCTCAGGAACAGCTACCCTGGGGCAGAAGTGGCCGTGCAGCTGGGAGACCAGCAGGGGCTCTGGCCAGGAGGCTGAGTGCGGGGGCCACCTGCCAACCACCTAGGACCTCAAAACGTGACCTTACTTGGAAATGGGGTGTTTGCAGATGTGACCACATAAAGATCGGCTCATACTGTGTTAGAGTGGGTCCCAATCCTGTCCCTGAGTCTTCAGACAAGAGGAGCAGAGGTCTGGACGCAGAGACACACAGAGAGAGGCTAAATGCAGATGGAGGCAGACAGAGGGCTACGGTGCACGCCAAGGAGCAGCAGCGCCGCCAGGAGCCACCAAAAGTGGCAGAGGTGAGGAGGATCCTCCCCTAAAGCCTCCTGAATCCTGGGAGGCCTGGTGGCCCAGCAGCTCCCTTGATTATAGACTTCTGCCGGCAGAACCAGGAGAGGACACATTTCTGCTATTTGATGCCCCCAGCTCGATGGAATATGTGACAGCAGCTGCAGGAGGCTCCTGCACCACCTAAGTCTGCAGGCCTGCAGCCCCCAGTGAAGCAGGTCAGAACGGGGACAGGGGAGAGCTGGCTCCAGGTCACAGTGACGCAGCCCAGGAGGACTTGCCAAGCAGCTGTGGGCAGAGGTGGAGGCCCGGAGGCCCTCGGCCACGGGTGACGGGGGGACAACAGGAGAGGCCACGGCACCCTGACTGCCTGCTGCCTGCCCATCAATGGGGCCCTTCAGCAGCAAGGGCACTCTGGCCTCGGGCCAGCCTCTCCCTGGCCCTGGAGCTGCCCTGTCCCTCCACCTCCGGCCGGCGGCGCTTCCTGCCCCGGACACTGGGCCCACGGAAGCTCAGCTGGCCCCTGGCCAGGACCCGGGTCACAGCCCCCCCAGTCTCTCTGCTGTCCCAGGCTTGGGAGGGTGACAAGAGAGTGACAAGGACATCAGGCTGTCATCACCGTGGGTGTGCACCCAGCACCAGACAGGGTCCCTGCTAAGCCTCCACACCCCTTGGGTGCTTGGCAACAGCTCCAAATAGACCTGGATGAAGAGGTTCTCCAACGTTCAGCTCAGGCGACAAGCCTGCCTAAGAAAACAGACCTCAGCAAGGCTGCACCAGGACTCCGGTGCCGGCGGCTGCCACAGGTCATGCTTAGACTTGGGGAGGGCGAAGGCAGACCCATAGCCAGGCGGCAGGGCCGGGGCGCCAGGCCAGGTGCTGCATCACCACTGTAGTCTCCCCGCCAAGACGGGAGCACTGCGGTACCCACTTCACAGACGAGGAGACAGAAGCAAGGAGGCCACCCGATGTCCCCAGGGTCACACAGGAAGGACTCTGTGAACCAGATCCTGACACCCCTGCTGAGCACCCCACACACTCCCGCCAGCAGGACAGAACCTCTGTCTTAGGCCGTCAGTGACCCTCACTCTCCCGGAGCCCTCCATTGCCACTACTTACTTGTGATGTAGTCAAACCCCTATCCAGAAGCTCCCAGAACACAGCCCCTCACCACCTGCCTCTGAGCCTCTGTACATGCTGATCTCTCCATCCCGACACCCTTCCCTGCTGTCCCATTCCCTGAAATCCCCTTCTGTGCCAAGCACTCCCTGCTCACTCCCACGCCCTCCACTCAGGGGCACCGAGGCTCCCACTCTGTCAACATCCCATGTATCACACCCTCCTCCCCCGCCCACCCGCCCCAGGGCACGGACCCCATGGGGTCACTGCCTGTGTCTGGGCCAGGTTTCTGTCCCCTCTCTACCACCTCCCAGGGTGGGCCTCCTGAGAGCAGCACCTGGCACCCAGCAGGTGCTCCACAGACCCTTGCAGGATGGTAACAGGTGTCTCTGTGCCTGAAAACTGGGGAGCGGGTGTGGAGGGAAGGTCCTAGGGCTCAGGCTGCAGGAAAATTTCATAGTCACTCTATGCCCCCATCTGGGAAGGACCAGGCACCTGAAAAACCCCTTCCTAGGGGCCCTCCAGAGCTCTGTGCATGCCCCCAAGGTATAGTGAACTCACTACCTCACAGCAAAGTGCAGTCCATATCCATAGAGCTAAAACCATTGAGTTCCAAGGAGCCCCCCCAGTCCCAATTAGGCCCGTAGGGCACCCAGTAAAAGCCCCCAGTGCCCTGCAGATGTGTCAGACCAACAGGATTCCCCACAGTTCTCCTTTCAGAGGTAAAGATAGCCAGTTAGTTTCTCCAGCTGTTCCTTCCTGCCTGTACTCACTCACTCATTCATTCATTCAGTCGGTCAATCACTCATCCACTCAGTCAGTCAGTCATTCACTCATTCATTCATTCACTCACTCATTCACTCACTCACTCATTCATTCATTCATTCATTCCTAGGAGTCTATGATGGGCACCACGGGAGATGTTTTTGCCAATATTTAACTTAAACCTCAAAGCAATCAGCCCCATTTCACACATGCAGACTCTGAGGCTCGTAGAGGTGGAGCACGCTGCCCTGCTGGCAGGTGTTGGAGTCACACCTGAAGTGCCTTTGTCCAGAGGGAAGGAGCCAAGGTGAAAGACCCCCTACCTGCTCCCCAATCCCCTGCACCTCCTCATCTGCAGATGGGGCCAACACCCACCCCACCCCAGAGGAGGTCTGGGGAGATGACGCAGACACGCGTGGTGCCACCCTCTGCAGCAGGACCACTGCCTCACCTGCAGCCCCACGCCCTGCGCCACCCACGTCCTCACTGCTCTCCACCCTCCCATCTCACAAAGAGGTTGAGCAGCTCCTCCCAGACCAGGCCGCTCAGCAGAGCCAGAGTCAAATCCAGGAGCTGCCGCCAGCCAGCATCCACTGGGTAAGTGACAAAACCACCCACTGTTTGAGACGAAAATGTCACCTCTTGCGTCTCCATTTACACGTGATGGGTTTTGTGTCTTTTTCACCCCTGGCTTCCCCACCTCACGCCCACGCTTTCCGTCTGCTTTTAAAAGCACATGGAACTCAAGGTGGAGTTTTTGGTTTTGTTCTGTTTTTTTGCAGAGTGGAGGAGGTCTCCTGGCAAAGAGCCCATGGCTGGGCCTGGTGTCCCAGGCACAGTGTCCAGTGAGCTTGGCCAAGGGGCTCAGAGGACAAGCGCAGGGCCACGGGACCACTCTCCCCCGCTTTTCACTGTAATTAAAGTGTGCCGGGAGAGTGAGCGTGGCAGAGGTGAATCACAGTCCCACCTGTCAAGGACTCACCCTGTGCGGTTCCCACATCCTCTCATGACAGCTGGGCTGGGCGGGGTGGTGATGCCGGCAGACAGTCCCTCCCCCGGCCTGTCGCCTCATGGGAGTTTCAGGGGCACCTGCTAGATTCCAAGTGGGGAGCATTTAGCAATCCTGTGCATCCACCCCAAGAGGCCCTGTCACTCCAGATTTCTCCTCTGACTGCAACCCTGTCTCAGCTCCCTGCAGCCACCTGCCTCACCACTGGTACATGACAGGCCACCACTGCAAGACACCCAAGTAGGGGAAGAAGCAGAACAAAACCCAAAGCCATCTCACCAGGGAGGCTGCCGAGGCAGCCTGGCTTAATGGAAAGGGAATGGGCTTTAGAGCCAGACTGCCTGGGTTTGAATCCCAGCCCCGCCACATGCTAGTTGTGGGATCTGGGCACCCGCCTCCCCAAACCTGCAGCACCCCGGCTGGGAAACAGGAGATCCCTGTGGGAGACCCCTTGCACAAGGATGGCGTGGGCATCTGACCCGAGGACCCAGGTAGCCCATGTGCTACGCAGTGGGGTCTCTGCTGTGTTAGACCCCGGCCCCTCCCATGAGATGTGTGGTATATGCCAGTGTCAAGAGTGCAGCCCTTCAAATAACTGAGGCCCGAATGGCATGCCCAGCCCAGCTCTCCTGGGGTTTGACATAAATTCCCTCTCCCAGGATTCCCGGGAGAGGGGGATTCTGCTCCCATTTCTCACTGTGGAGAGGGGGACTAGGAAATGGGGAGACTCCAGGGTAGAGTGACACCGGCAAACCAGGACCTGACCCCAAGAGGGTCAGGGAAAGATGGGGCTGAGTCTGAACGCCACCCTCTTCCCCTAGCCATGGGGCCACGGGCCTGCCTGTGACTGAGGGGATTCCTGAGCGGGGATCCAGCCCTCAACCCCGGAGCCTGAGTGGGCAAGGGCACAACTGCCACCTCCTAGGAGCCTCCCCACATCCTCCCAGCCCTCCCGGTGCTCTGGTCCCCTCAGAGCCATGGGTGTGGGAGTCTGAACATGTCCTCTTGATGCCTTAGGCCAGCAGGGCGTTCCTGTGCAGTTTTACACAATCCCCCTAAGAAGTCCCATGGGCTCTATTTCACTCAATCCCAGCATCCACAGAAAGCATGATTCTCCTGGGAAACCAACCCGCTTCATCTCTGGGTCGCAGGACTACTATAACCAATCCAGTTTTCCTTTTTGCTTTGGCTGCTAGGATGCTCCTCATCTTACATTTGGTTTTGTTCTTTTTGTATCGTTAAGTGCCCTTTGTGCTAATTCCCTCAATTATTTGTTATCTTAGTGAAGTATAAGTACATGTTTAGTAAGCTACCTGAGGCCGTTTGTGAAACTGGAAGTTATTAACACATAAATAATATTCAACTCCATTGCTGAGCGATAATTATGTAATCATGGACAGTTCATAAAGATGCTTCCTATGTGTTATAACACCCAGTGAGGGCAGAACTGGGAACTAGAGCCCCTGGAACATTGAAAAAGACAAAAAAGGCAGGGCCGTTCTCAAGAATTTCAGCAGAAACTGAAACAGGGTGGATGGGGTGTGGAGAGAGGCTCCGGCCAGGCAGGGGCTGAGGGGCCAAAGCGGTCAGTGCTCTTGAAGCCCTGGCCACCCCTGCAGAGGGCACTGGAATTTCAAGCCCTCCTCTCAGCACTCATTTGAAAGTCAGAACAGGGCCGCCCCCCTCTGAATCCAAAGTACAAACTCTCCCGAGAAGAAAATCGCTTTGCAAAGCTGGGAGTCCACGGAAGCTGTGCAGCCCCGGGAGGACATGGGGGCTGAGACTCTTGAGGGGCTGGACAAGGAGTTGGGGTGTCCCTGCCTCTCAGGTTGACCACGCCCCTCCTCCTGTGTTTCTGTGTGAGTCCATTAACAGTATTCACCCAGTGAACCCCCTGGGCACCAACTCTTCGCCAGCCCGGCCCGGCTCCTGGTAGGAGATGAGGCTGACGCTGGCCTTCCCGTGCAGCCAGACGCGGTACACCTTAGGCCCCGGGAAGGTGAGCACAGGCTGAGGGAGCACATCTGGGCTGGTCCAGGAGGAGGAGGGAGGGGACACATTGTGTCCAGAGAGAGCAGCACCTGCTGGGGCCTAGGACAGAGGGGGCATGGCCACCAGGCGGCTCCTCCTTCGTCCTCACCGCCCCCTCCGCTCCCACCCTCAGGCCTGGGCACCCACTCCATCCCTGCCCCTAGGACAAGCGCTGGGTCTCCAGGTCCTGGCCATTGCTGGGTGGGGCTTGGCCTACATCTTGGCCCCCTCTGGTCAAGCAGCATCTAGTCTGATGAGCACACCGTCAGACAGCCTGCTGTAAACCCCACCTGTCTGATGGCAGAGGTGCTCTGCGAGCCTCACGGCTCAGGAGGAACAAGCCTGTTTCTTGGAGAAGTCTCACTAGGACCAAGTCCATCAGCCCTGACTGCTGTGGTGCTCCAACACCATCAACACAGCCGCCCAGGCTAAATGGACACCAAGCCACGCCACCTCCCCCATGGCCGTCCCTTGCAGGTGACGTAAAATCAAACACCTTCCAGCCCTCAGGCCCCATGGGATCGGAACCTTCCGCAGGTCCCGGCTCACCCCATGCCCCTCACCAGGTGCTTGAATCCACAAAGTACATTCCCACCTCAGGGATATGCCCAGCTATTCCTGCCCAGAATGTTCTTCCCTCACGTGGCTCAACTACACCATCCAAAAGCACATGCCCACCCCCCTCTCCACCCACCCGGCCCTCTTTAGGCCTGGAGGCCACCTGGTCTTGTGCCCACTGGGAATTAGCTTGTTCCCTGGCCTGTCTCCTTCCTTCGGCATCGCTGTCCCCCGTGAGATGTCAGCTCCTTGAGAATGGCATCTTCTTTCATCCACCGCTGTCTTCCCAGTGCCAGGAGGAGTCCTGGGATTGAGTTCTTGATTTGATTCTCAGCTTGGTCATTGTGGGTGTCCAGCAGTCCTACTGATTTGTGGACATTGGTTTTATAACCTAAGATTTCACTGAATTCATTGATCAAATCTAGGGGTCTTTTGGTGGCGTCTTTAAGGTTTTCTAACCACCCTAAGTGCCCATCAGCTGATGAGTGAATAAAGAAAACGTGGTATACGTACACCATGGAATACTACTCAGCCATAAAAAGGAATGAAATCATGGAGTTTGCAGCAACTTGGATGGAGCCAGAGGCCGCTATTCTACACAAGGTAACTTAGGAATGGAAGACCCACACTGTATGTTCCCACTTATACATGGGTAGGCAAAGCCATGCAGGGTAGTATCATGGACAGTAAAGACTCGGGAGGGAGACAGGAGGGAGGGGCTTGAGGGATACAAAACTACATATTGGATACAATGTCCACTACCCAGCTGAGGGGTGTCACTAAAATCTCAGACTCTCCTGCTATACAATTCATCCATGTAACCAAAAACCACTCGTACCCCAAAAGCTATTGAAATTTTATATATATAAGGAAAGAAGGAGAA
>NW_016107432.1:6072042-6124615 GCF_001604975.1 Cebus imitator
CCTGGGTTCAGGCAATTCTCCTGCCTCAGCCTCCTGAGTAGCTGGGATTACAGGCACGCGCCACCATGCCCAGCTAATTTTTTGTATTTTTAGTAGAGACGGGGTGTCACCATGTTGACCAGGATGGTCTTGATCTCTTGACCTTGTGATCCACCCACCTCGGCCTCCCAAAGTGCTGGGATTACAGGCTTGAGCCACCGCGCCCGGCCTGATACGTAAACTATATCTTAATAGAGGCATTTTTGGAAAACACATATTAAGAAACAAGCAGAGCCCTTTGGAAGGCCGAGGTGGGCAGATCTCTTGAAGTCAGGAGTTCAACCAGCCTGGCCAACATGGCAAAACCCCATCTCTACTAAAAATACAAAAATTAGCCAGGCATGGTGGCACATGCCTGTAATCCCAGCTACTCAGAGGATGAGGCAGGAGAATTGCTTGAACCTGGGAGGTGGAGGTTCTTCTGAGCTGAGATTTTGCCACTGCACTCCAACCTTGGCAACAGAGTAAGACTCTGTCTCAAAAAAAAAAAAACAAACAAACAAAAAACCAAAACAAACAAAACAAAAACACCGCAAAAGAACAGACAGAAACTACAGTGAACAGAGCTAGATCCAGAAATATTTCAAAAAATTTTATTACTGAACATGGAATATACACATACTGTTTCAAGAAATAAAGGTGGCAATTGAAACAATAAGCGAAGAGCGAAGGCGGGCCAGGTGCAGTGGTTCATGCCTGTAATCCCAGCACTTTGGAAGGCTGAGGTGGAAAGACTGCTTGAGTTCAGCAGTTTGAGGCCAGCCTGAGCAACATGGCAAAACCCTATCTCTACAAAAAATAACTTTAAAAAATTGGCCAGGAATTGGGAGGATAAGGTAGGAGGATCACTTGACCCTGGGAGGTCGAGGCTACAGTGAGCTCTGACTACACCAATGCACTCTAACCTAGGCAATAGAATGAGACTCTGTCTCAAAAAAAATTAATAAATAAAGAGCAAAGGCAACCAAAATTGATGAGGCAAGTTTGGGAAAGAACCAAAATAGAACTTCTAAAAATGAATAATGTAATAGAAATTAAATACTCAAAGGAAAATTACACAACAGAATAGACACAGCTAAAGGGAGACATCATGAGTTAGAAGATCAGCTGAAGGCCAGGTGCGGTGGCTCACGCCTGTAATCCCACTACACTGAGAGGCTGAGGTAGATAGAACACGAGGTCAGGCATTCGAGACCAGTCTGGCCAACATAGTGAAACTCCATCTCTACTAAAAATACAAAAAAAAATTAGCTGGGCATGCTGGCAGACACCTTTAATCCCAGCTACTTGGGAGGCTGAGGCAGGAGAATCACTGGGAGGTACAGGTTGCAGTGAGCTGAGATTGCGCCACTGCACTCCAGCCTGGGCAACAGAGCAAGATTCCCATCTCAAAAAAAAAAAAAAAAAAGATCAGTTCAAATATTTACCTAGAATGTAGCACACAGACAAACAGGGATGAAATAAGAGAGGCTGAGAGACACCGCGAACAGAGTTAAAAGGCCCAATAAAGTTTGAGATGGAGTAACACGGAGAAGAGAGGAAAGGCAATATTCAAAGATTTAATAGCTGAGAACATTTTAGATTTGATGAAAGATACAAATCTTTAGCTTCAAGAAGACCTGTAACTCTGAAACAGGGAAGTAAAAAGAAATCTACACTTAGCACATCATCATTGTACTGCAGAATACCAAAGACAAAGAAATGATTTTGAAAAGCAGTTATAAAGAAAAAAACACATTACCTATACATGAGTGAAAAGTGGACTCAATAACAGTAATATTAATGGAAAAATCCAGGACGATAGTGGTATAATATATCCACAGTGCTGAGATGTTAAGGGAAAAAAACCTGTCAACCTAGTAATTGTATGCCCAGTGAAATTTTCTTTCCAGAACAAGGGTAAAATAAAGCATTTTCAGAGAAACACAAACTGACAGATTTGCCTCCAACAAAGCCTCTCTGAAGAAATTTCTTTTTTTTCATATACTTTTTATTGAATTTGTTAATGTTACAGAGTTCTTGCACTGCCAAACCATGCCTGAGAATTCAAACAAATGGTACAATGCACAGCCTCATCCACCCATCATACAGTATATTAAAACTTGATTCATGTACATTTTGATATGTTCACAATCTTTTAAAAAGTTATAACAAGAGTTGGAATTTAAACCTGCTGCAGGTCTTCAGATTTCGAGTACAGTATGCCTCTACATAACATCTCCACTTATTCATCTCTGTTCATTCCTCTCTGAAGAAATTTCTAAACACAAAGATAAAGAAAAAATGGGCCAGGTGACGTGGCTCACGCTGTAATCCGAGTACTCTCAGAAGCCAAAGCAGATAGATCAGTTGATGCCAGGAGTTTGAGACCAGCCTGGGCAACACGGCAAAACCCTGTCTCTACTAAAAATACAAAAATTAGCTGGGCATGGTGGTGCAGGCTTGTAATCCTAGCTACTTGGGAGGCTGAGGCATGAGAATTGCTTCAACTCAGGAGGTGGAGTTTACAGTGAGCCAAGATCATGCCTTTGTGCTCCAGCCTGGGCAACAGAACAAGACTGTGTTTCAAAAAAAGAAAAAAAGAAAAGGGGGAGGGAGAGGGAGGGAAGGGGAGGGAAAAGGGGAGGCAGAGGGAGAGGGGGAGGGTAGGGTAGATCCCATCACCTTCTTTAAGTGAATGCATGAACTGAGCAAGTGTGAATCACAAAGGGGCAGGAGCAGCCTGGCTCTCCAATCACACTCTCCATCTCGCCCTTGTCCTGTCCCCAGCCTGCCATGGACAAGTGAGAGTGACAGGAAGGCCCCCACCTTGAAGGTGTACAGAATGACTGGACAACCTCATCAAAGAGTCATAGGGCCCTGCCTTACACTGGGAAAGAGCCTCCATCCAGACGTGTGGCTGTGTTTGTGTTTCTAAACCCCCACCTGCAACCATCTGGGTAGACATCAGCTGTCACACCAGCCATCTGACAACAGACTCAGAAACCTTCGTCTTCAAAGTAAAATGTCAAATGTGAATCTTCCCAGCAGGTCATATCAGTCCCCAGGTGGACATAAGAAAACCTGGCCTCTTCTATGTTCATGCTTTCTAGACATCGGTACAATGCCTTCTCCTCTGTGGGGATCCATTGTCCATCCCTAAAGCCACATTTCTGGATGATAGAAGACACACAATCACCTATGCTATTCACACTATCAAGAAAAGCAAGCCTTTTTCTCAGCTCACTTTATGAAAAGTAGTGTTCCCCAGAGTTTTGATTATCAGTTTAATTCTAACCATTGAGGTAGAAATATATTTTTAAGTGATACATATATTTCCCTATCATTTTCTAAATTTATTTTTATTTTTTTGTAGTGACAAGGTCTTGCTATGTTGCCCAGGCTGGTGTTGAACTCCTGGCCTCAAGGGATACGCCCTCCTCAGTTTCCCAAAGTGCTGGGATTATAGGCATGGGCCACCAGGCTGGCCCTCCCTATCTTTTAAAAAAAAGAGTATACAGAATATCATTCAGTATCTCTACATCACCAACCCAACCATATGTAAGAACCAGGAAAATAACATAAAGGAAAGAGGCAGGGTGGTGGGAAACATTGAGGAGTGGTAGAGCCTGCAGCAAAGCAGAGCGCAGGCCCCAGCCAAGGTAGGCAGCCACTTGTCCGTACAAGCCAACTGCTAACACATGTAACACCGAACCACCAGTGTCAGCCAACTTTTTATTTTTTGAAAAAAGCCAGAATTCCAGATTTTAGGTTAAATGTTGGTGTTTTTTAAAGAGGCAGGGTCTTACTTTGTTGCCCAGGCTGGAGTACAGAGGTATGATCATGGTTCGCTGCAGCCTCAATCTTCTGGGCTCAAGGGATCCTCCTGCCTCAGCCTCTGGAATAGTTAGGACTACAAGCACGCACCTCTATGCCTGTTTTGTTTTGCTTTTTAATGTAGAGATGGGATCTCAGTATGTTGCCCAGACTGGTCTCAAACTCTCATGGTCTCAAGCAATCTTTCTGCCTTGGCCTCCCAAAGTGCTAGGGTTACAGGCATGAGCCACTGTGCCCAGCCTCATGGTTTTTTTAGATGCTGGAAAATTCCATGTAAGTCAGATGAGACAAGTCAGAGGGTCCAAGTGGGTCCTTAGGCAACAAAAGTCAAAGCCAGCTCAATTCATGACGAGAAGGACTGAACTTGCCATACTGAGAGCGTGATGAGACAGGAAGCAGGCCCATTTCCAGGCATAATCCTATGTCTAGTTCTTCTACACACAATGTCCAACAATCAGCCAAAAATTACAAGACGTGTTAAAAAAAAAACAGCTCATTTATAATCGCCAAAACCTGGAAACAATCTAAATGCTAATGTAAACATACAAACTGTGGTTTATTCACACAATGGAATACTGCTCCTCGGTAAAGAAGAACAAACTACTCACCTACACTACAACACGGATGAATCACAAATGCATTATGCCAAGTGGAAGATGCCAGACCCAAAAGGCTCTATATCCTGGCATCCTGGAAAAGGCAAAACTATACAGACCAAAACCAGATCAGCAGTTGTCAGGGATTAAGATGGGAGGAGAAGACCGGCTACTAAGGCACACAAGGGATTCTGGGGAGTGTTAAAGTACTCCATATCTTGACAGTGGTGGTACTGATGTGATTATGTAAGTTTGTCGAAATTTATAGTATTGTACACCTAAAACGGTACATTTTCTGGTATGGAAATTTAACCTCAATAAACCTGGAAGGGAAAAAAGAATGGTCAGGCTGTGGATAAGGGGCCGTGTGGGTGACAGCTTAGTAACCACTGTGATTGAGAAAGTGCTAGTCATGCACCAGTTACTGAACTAATAGCTTAGCTCGTTCAATCCTCCTCCCAACATAGGCACAGAAGCAACAGACATTTTACCGACAATACGGGGCATCAAGGAGGTAAAGTCAGTTTCACAGGCAACAGGGGGAGAGCCAGGTTTGCCCAGGCGTGTCTGACTCCCAGTGTGTATTCTGGGTAAAGTGATACCCCGCCCTAGTGACATGGGCCCCTGAGGGCCTGATAGGGTTCCCCATCAAGTCTCTGGCATCCAGCATGGTGCCTTAGCTTTGCAAGGGGCTGCACACCAAAAGCCCTGCCCAACTGGGACCACATTTGGGCACCAGCACCTAGGAACCACGCTGACCAGGGTGCAGTGCCTAGCTCTGCCACCTCTTAGCTGGATAATCTTCAGGGACTTACCTCCCTGAGCCTCAGTTTCCCTGGCTGTAAAGTGCAGATACCTATCAACAGTATCACAAGAGGACCCAACAAAGTACATATGCAAAATGACCAGCCAATGTGTGGCACATAGTAGGTACTCAATAAATGGGGCTCCAGTTGTGGCTGCTGCTGTTTCATCTAGCACGATACCAGACTGGTTGTCTGCCCTGTGTCCTTTATGTCAAGCAGGCTGGACAGTTGTATGAACATGTGCTCGTGGTTGCTGCCTCCAGACCTTTGCTGGAAGTTTCTGTCACATTCTGAGGTGCCTGGGATTAGAGTTTCAACATATAAATTCCAGGGGCAGAGGCACCTCTTCAGCATTGAACAGACCTTCCTGTGGCCCTCACTGGACTCTGGTTTCTGTACATTTGTAGAATCAGCTGAATGGTGGAGGTAGCCTGTGACTGTCTGAAGCCCCTTCTCACCTTCAGATGGTACTCCTGGGAATCTGGAAAGGATACGGGTGAAATTCACATGTTACTGCCTCACAGGTGGTTTAAGACAAAGGGAGACTTGAGTCCCCAAGTCCTAAGCCTCAGCCCTGGAAAACAGGGGTGAAGAAGCCATGATTCCTTCCATGGGACAGGAAGGCAGACTGAGCCCGAGGTGTGTAGGCCCACGGGGAGGAGGAAGGGCTGACTCAGAGGGAGGCGGGGCGGTGATGCTGGAGGAAGATGCCAGTGATGCCGGCGGTGATGCCGCAGGAAGAAGCGGCTGACTGGGCTCAGGAGCAAGAAGCACAGCGCAGCAGCACGCAGGCCCAGAGGAGGCCCAGAATGGACATGCCTGGAGCATCTCAGCAATCACTGTGCCAGGATGGATGGACGGATGAATGACAGAGGACCCAGGTCTGCACTCTGGGCACCTCCGTTGACCCAGAGGCACCCTTGAGGACACATCCAGCCTTACGTACAGGCCCACGCCCTGCCAGCTCCTTATTCATCCTTTGGGTCTTGGTTCAACAGCCCCTCCCATGCCCCCAGGCTGGGCGCCTCATCTGGGCTCCCACAGTCCCCAGCACTCTGTATTATCACTATAGTCCCTGGCAGATTTGTCCCTGCAGCGTCCCCATCCCCAGCACCACACCAGGCGCCCCATGGCCATCTATTAACGTGGACAGAGCAAGCTGTTGATCTGCACACATTGACTCTTCGGGACACTGGGGACCTTGAAACTTTGCTCTGGTGGCCCGACGGTCTCTGACACTGAGGCTGTTTGGAGAGAGAAACAGGGTCTCCATTTGACCTCCTGATCCCGGGGACTTGCATAAAGGACTTGTGGAAGCCTGTCTGCTTTCAAGGGAGCTGGTTCTGGTGTCAAAACCAGAAGCCACAAGAGACTCAAACTCCTTCACTCAAAAGCTCAGGAGCTTGAGGGTGGGCACCAGCCCCTAGGGTCTCACGTCTTCCTCAGGAGGTGGCAACATGCCTCTAGCCAGCTACGATTCCTCCGCAGGGGAGTGTGGGCCAGCGCCTTTGGTAACACATTCAGAATGGCTGGGGACTGTACAAGAACCCAGCCTTTCAGTCCCCATTATTTCTTCTATGAACAGAACATTTCAGCACTGTTCCATAATTCACCCTTGTCATCCTTAATAGCTAATAATAAGAGTTAACATTTTCTAAGCCAAGCACTTGAAATTTGTTATCACATTTAATCCATGTAGAGGCGCGGGAAGGTCGGATAACATGTCCAGGGTCGTGTTGCCAGTAATAATGAGGACATGAGAGCCAACTCTTGCAGAGTACGTACGCAGTACCATGCGAGCCCTTAGTTTGTATCCACTTACTTGTCCCAGACTTTTTGTGCTTCGCTGGCATATAGAAGATGCTCAATGGAAGTTCATGAAATGAAACTCTTTCTGTGTCCCTTCCTATATCCCAGACACCCAGCACAGTGTCTGGGATATGAGAGAGGTCCAAAAAATATTTGTTGTTTGTTTGGATGGGTGGATGAATGGAAGGATGGAAGGATGGAAGCACATATGGATGCATAAATGGATGGATAGATGGACGGACGGACAGACGGATGGACGGATGGACGGATGGATGGATGGATGAATGGGTGGATAGGAGGAATAGATGGATGGATGCATAGCTAAACGGATGGGTAGATAGAAGGAAAAGAGGATTGATGAATGGATAGATGGACAGGTGAATGGAAGGAAGGAAAGCTAGCTGGGTGGTTGGGTAGATGAATGGGTGCATAGAAGGGATAGGATAGATGGATGGATGGATAGATTGATTGATGGGTAGATGGAAGGAAGAAAGGATAGATGGGTGGATGGTGACAGATGGAGGGAGAAATGGTAGGTTGGGTGATGCGTGCCAGGCTCCTCCCCTCTTCCTCCCCCTTCCCCCACACTGCTGGGGAAGACAGAGAGGTAGAGACTTGGAGCCTGCAGCAGTCACTGGGGAGAGAAGCTATGGACATAAATAGCCAGAACAGATGGCAGAGGCGGCTAAGGGGCCTAAGGGAGGTGCAGAGCCGAAGACCTTCAGGGGTGAGAAAGAGTCCTCACCCCTGGGGACTCTCCCCTAGGGAGAAAGGAAGGCTTTACGAAAGAGGTGACATTTGGGCAGCCCTTGTAAAAATCACCATGGGAGAGGAAGGGGGGCTCTTCCTGGGAGGAAGGAGGACATAAGCAAATCACAGGGTGGGGGAGCAGCCATACGCCACAGCAGAGTCCTTATGTTCGTGTCTGTCTCTCCCCAGACCCTGAGCTTTTCTAGGTCCAGGACCAGCAGTGTCCTCTCCTCCACAGCACCAGCCCTGGCCTGCCCCGGGGCAGACAGGCGGTCAGTGTTTATTGCTTGGATTGATTCAGACCATCCTGCCTGGCCACTGGCCAGAGCCCAGAATGTGAGTGGCAAGAATGGAAATGGGAACAAGCATGTATTGAGCACCTACTACATACCAAGTGCTGACACACATGATCTCAGGAACCTTGTGACCAGCCGATCACGGTCAGACCTAACATTTCACAAACAGGGAGGCCTACCTGGCCATCATCACTGAGCCAGGGGCTGCAGAGGCTGGGCTGGAGCCCAGGAAAGCTCACTGGAAGCTCAGGACCCTCCATAGTGGATGGGAAACGTATAAGAAGAACAGTGGGCAGGGTCGTGGGAGCCCAGCCATGCCCTGGGTCTTCACATCAGCCCTGTGTGGTCACAACAAAGCCAAGTGACAAGTCCCGGGCCCTGCTTGACTCCACTTCACATTTCTGAACAATTAATCAATGAACCCCGATGGATTAAAACAGTCCATGATTTTCTTAGGAACCCTAGGGAGGGGCCATGTGAATACGGAGTCCTGCGTCTCACCTCCTGCTGCCTCGTTCTCCGTGTGCCCCCGTGGAGCAGAGCTTGACAACAAGGCAGCCCTGCCCAGCCTCTCCCCCGACCCCAGCCGGCTTGGCAGCTGCAGGCACAGCAGCAGGGAGGACCCCGACTCCAGGCAAAAAAGAGAAGCAGACGTGCTGCTAGAAGCAGCACAGGACGGGGATCTGGGGGCTCCAGCCTCTGGTAAAGTTTCTGGAAGCTTCCTAGACAAAATCCCAGCTGCCACGCAGGCATGTAGAATGTCACTCCTGCACTCTGAGCACCTGCGGCATGGTGGGCTCTGGGGTCTGGAGCAGATGAAGATACCATCACTCCTGCCCTCAACGGGACAGGGTCTCCCAGGCTAAGGGAGCAGAAGAGATAAGGATGGGCCAAGTCACAGAGGATGGGATTTGATCTCACAGCACAGGGGAGCTGCTGGAGGGTTCTGAGCGGGGGAAGCAGAGGTGACATCATCCAGTCCATCTCTGAACACATCCTTCCGGGACAGCATTACTGCCAGACCAGACAAAGGGAGCGAGGGGCAGTGAAGCTGGTGGTGCGGCCATCCAAAACAAATAGACAAGGCCCAGCAAGTTTCTGGAAAAAAGACATTGTCCAGACCGGTTTCAGCCACAGCCCTTCCGCAATCCCTGGCATGGGCCAAAGAGGTCTTCCTGTCCATCCCCGGGCACAGCCCCTCCTTCCTCCGCCTGCCTGGAATACCCTTTCCCTGACCTCCGCTCCAGCCACCACCCCAGCATCTCCGCTCTTCCTCACTTCACCCTCTCATTCTTCCCTTGCACAACCCAGACAGACACTTGCATTTCCCTCTCCTGGGCCTGTCTTCCCCCAGATGGTGAGGGCTTTAGGAAGAAGACTGCGCCTTCCCTGCTGTGCGTCCCCAGAGCTTAGCACTCAGGGGGCGCTCCGCGATTTTCTAACAACTGAATGAATGATGCATGAGCATCCAAACCAGATCATGCCCGCAGAGCACGTTTTGCTGAATCCATCATATTTGTATTCCCATTGCTTGTCTACACGTTGGTGCACAGTGAATGCATGGGAAATGGAATCCGCCATTGAGGTAGCTCATTTGCTTGGGTGAAATTAACCATGTTGTACTTTCACAGTCTGGCCCTGCGCACAGCAGGGAATCATATACATGGACTGACCCTCAGGGGTCCCAGAGGACCCCCAGTCCTGGCAGGCCTCTGCCCAGCTGCACATACTGTTCCTGAGGTCTTGGAAGATCAGCAGGCCCCTGGGCCAGCTATGCAGGACAGTCACCTCTCAGCTCTGCAGGGAGCCCTGAAGATCCACCAGGCCCTTCTGTGGGTCTAAAAGTCCCACGACACCCAATTACACAGAACACACTTCATGCTGCAAAGAAAAGACCTCTGACCTGCAGAGCAGCCAGCTCAGAGGATGGCGACCACCTCCTGAACTGCAGCAAAAGCCAGAGCTCCTCTGTAAGTAGGGGCGTGACATCCCCAGGCACTCAGCAACGTGCCTGGCACGCAGCAGGGTAACCCCAAGGTAATGGGCAGGAGTCCTCTCTGCATAGCCTGGCTCCACAAACATTCACACTCACAGCATAGGAAGGAAGGGACATGGAGGGAGGGCAGAGGATGCTGACCCACGCTAGAAACTGGGAGACCCAGAAAGAAGACCTGGGCCTTGCTAACACCCGAGGCAGGTACGTACCTGAGAAGGGGGAGCCAGGATGAGAAAGAGAACAGAAAGGGGACCAAGGGAGAAATGGGCAGAGGCATCAGAAGGGTCATTTTTCCCTGTCCCAAGGGAAACCCATGTGGGGCCTCCCAGCTTGAGTGCAGAGCCGGGACAAGAAGGACAGACCAGAGTGGAAATTTCTCAGGGTCCAGCTCAGGGCTGGTCGGTGCCCGAGTGTGGGAAGAGTTCTTAGCTGTAACACCAAAAGCACAGTGCACAAATGAAAACATGGATAAACTACACTTCACCCAATGAAGCACTTGCGCTCTTCGGCAGTCACTGTTAAGAGAATGAAAAAGGCAAGCCACGGATTGGGAGAAAATATTTGCGAATCACGTAAATGATAAAGGACATGTATCCTGCATGTATAAAAAATTCTCAAAATGCTGTAACAATGACAAAAGCGATCATTTTTTAAATGATAAAGGATTCTAATAGACATTTCGCCAAAGAATATACATGGATGGCAAATGAGCCCCCAGAAAGAAGCTTGACATCAGGAGTCATCAGGGAAATGCAAACCAAAACCATAATGAGATCCACGCCACCCCTACTGGGAGACTAAAATTAAAAACGTCACCATAAAGTGTTCACGAGGACGCGGAGGAATTGAAACTCCCATTCATCGCTGGCGGAAATTAAAATGGCAAGTTTGGCAGTCTTTTGAGAACCCTAAACATATCCCTGAGATGATTCGGCCACTCCACTCAGAGATATTTACCCGAGAGAAATGAAGACATGTGTCTCCACGGAGGCGTGTATAGGAGCGTCTGTAGCAGCTTCGCTTGTCGTGGTCAAAGCCTGAAAACATCCAGACAGCTATCGACAAGCAAACTGTGGTCTGTAGAAGGGATGGCAAAAAAGGAAACAAACTGCTGATGGATTCACGTGACAACATGCCTGAATCTGGAAAGGGTGATGCTGAGTAACAGAGGCCGGACAAGGAGGAGGACGCGGCAGACGAAGCTCTAGGAAAGGCAACCTGATCTGTCATGGCGGGAAAGAGACAGTGGGTGTCTGGGAGGAGGCCGAGGAGGGGAGGAAGGCAGAGGTAAGAGACCAGAGGAGACGTCTGGGGGTGATGTACACGGCCCTTAACTATTGTGGCTAAAGTTTCAAGGGAAATAAACATAAACGCCAAAACTCAGCACATCGTGAGCTTTGAATCTGTGCGATTTATTACATCTCTACGTTACCACAATAAAACTGTTCTTTTGAAACCCCGCAGAAGGCTGGCATGCTTCTCTCGCTAATGGTGGGTATTTTGCTCTGAAATATACTGAGCTGCATGACTGACTCACGGGAGCAGTTTCATTCACGTCTTTCTCTTTGCAGATTGGCCAAGATTTGCTGATAAAACTCTATCTTGCAGCTTAAAATCTTCACGGACAAACTCAAATCCAAGGTTGGAACCACGAAGATTCTGCAGACTCAGCTCCAGCTCCTGTCTGCCTTGTGCCCCTGCCCCAGGGAGTGTGCGCCAGGCTGAGCGGGTCCCCGGGGTGTGTGCGCCAGGCTGAGCGGGTCCCCGGGGTGTGTGCGCCAGGCTGAGCGCGTCCCCGGGGTGTGTGCGCCAGGCTGAGCGGGTCCTCGGGCTGCATTTTGGCATTTCTGGAAGTGGAGCTTGATCCTGTCGGAGGGGCCTGTGGAGCATCTGGTCCGGTGGTTCACAAACTATTTTTAGTTGTAACAAAGTACGACTTCTGTATACTTTGTGCATTGGTCTTTTGTAAAGCCAACTCACAAAGTAGACAGAAGCCGTACTTTATTATAATGCAAATGTATTTCATAAATTCCATTCTTAAAGCGAGTCCATGTGGATAGGGAGGCTGCTCTGAGAAACACACATCTCCTGCCCTAGAGTCACTCCAGCACTTAGGGCTGTGTGACCTTGGACAACTGTCCTAACGTCTCTGTGACTCAGTTTCCTCATTTCTGAAACGGGGGTGATGATAGTGTCTACCTCCGTGAGTTGTGGAGGAGATCAAATGTGATGACACAGTCATGCTGCTCAGCAGAGCCCCAGCCAGGGCAGGACTCCAAAGCCATCAGCTTTCCAGGCACAAGCATGACTGCTGGCTGTCCATCTCCCAGGGTCTTCCCTGGTGTGCCTGTTCCTGGGAGCCCTTTCTCCCCATTTCCAAATTCCCCAAATCCACCCATCCCTCACCCTTCTCTAAGAAGCCTTCCAGAATGGAAACTCATAGCCTTTAAGTTTAAATCCCCCCATTTCCCAGCGCCTCCTCTTTGAACCCCCATTCCCAGCCCTGCCTATGGCGGGTGACACCCCCGGCTGGCAGAGCTGCTGCAGAGAGGGCATAAGCTCGTGGAGCTTCCAGCTGGCATCTACCAAGGCCTGGAGACCACAGCACTCACTGGGCATCTCTTTTCCTGGTGGGTTATGCAGGCCTCGGGCCCTCTCCCCAGCCTGGGTATAGTAACACAAGGGCACAGCTGGGCCAACTCTCATCCCTGCCCACCCTTGACCCCAGCAGGCAGCCCAGAACCTCGAGGAGAAAAGGTGCGTGGTAACAACTGACCAAACCGAATTCCATGCCCACTGCTTGGCAGCTCTGTTTCAGAAGCACTAAAAAAAAGCTGAAAATACCTCGAAAACCTTTAGCAGCAAGCCAAAGCCACACACCTGTGTGGAGGACAGGCTCTCACTCACCCACGTCAAATGCTTCGAACAAAGTATCCATCGTCTGTGTCGCCTGGTGTCAAACAGGCCCCTCTGCTCATGTCCAAACTCGCTTTTGATCGGGACCTGCCACAAGGGAGAGGCCTCCTCGTTCTCACACTCACTAAAGATAGACCTGGCTGCCAGAAGGGCTGAGGCTCCAGAGTGGTTTACAGGTACACAGAAAGAGCTCTGGGTCCCTGAGTCCTGCGTTGCTAGGAAACGAGACCAGAAGTCAGGAGGCCTGAGCTCCATCACCAGCGGCATCTCCTACTCACCGGGCGACCCAGGGCATATCACTTAACTTCTCTGGGGCTCCCACACTCGACAAGGGAGAGAAAACACCTGCAGCACTGGAGGAGCCACAGAAGTGTCAGCGTGCACCCAGCGATCTAGACCCTTCCAAGTGCTGACGACCCCGACAACCACGGGCTCCCGACCTGCCTGGCGCTAGACCCAGACACCGCGGTCCAGCGCGCAGGGCAGGATGGGAAGCTGCAGAGGAGGGAGAATTCCGCCCAGGGCCCTGAAGAGCTCCAAAAACAACAGAACCATGGGCCCCAGAACTCTTCTCAGCTGGAGAGGGCCAGGGAGCAGGAGGTCTTGGCATGGAGGGTGCCACACCAGGGCGTGCGTGGAGGTGGGGTGGTGCACGGGCAGGGTCTGTGGCTTTCTTCTGGGGAGGCACAGTAAGAGCACAGAGGACAGGTGCTGGTGGAAGAGGGTGTGACGAAGAGATGGTGGGCGAGGAGCTGCGGGCACCTTTAGGAACCGTCTATGGTTGCTGGCATGTCTGCAATGTCAGCCCCAACTGGTCACACTCTTTATTCAAGTTACCAAACCCACCGATGCTCAGTGTGACAGGCCAGTCTGACACTGCTCTAGGAACCCAAGAAGGGGAGGGGTTCACGTAAGGGTCAACGTGGCACGAGGAAAAGAGCAGGTGTCCACCCAGAATACAGAGCCCATCTACCCCACCCCAAACACACAGAGCACAAAAGTCCCCAGCTGCCCCCCGGAGAGGTGACCAGAGGGGAAGCTGCTCTGCAAAGCACAAAGTGGCTGACAAGGCTGGAGCAGCAGATGGGGTAGGGACGTGGAGGGCAGGGGGCTTGGGGGGGGGGTGTTCCCACCACCTTGAGGCCCCACGAGGCACTGACCTCCATTCTGGAGTGGGAAACACTGGCCCTAAAGGAGCTTCAGGCAGGGACTTAGCCTGGGGTGGAGTCGAGAAAGTTCCTGAGAGGGAGATGGATGAAAGGGGGTGGGAGCTCCCAACACCTCTGACTTGGAACAGGGTTCCAGCATCCTGACCGCACTAGCAGCATAAACAGAGGGGCCGCAGGGAGCCAACGACTGCCTCTAGAAAAAGACAGGGCGCAGGAGCCCACCTCTCACTCTGTGCACACACAGAGGCCTGTGTATACACACTCAGACACACACTGCACACACACAGACCTGTGCACACTAAGACACACACTGCACACACACAGACCTGTGCACACTAAGACACACACTGCACACACACAGACCTGTGCACACTAAGACACACACTGTGCACACACAGACCTGTGCACACTAAGACACACACTGTGCACACACACAGACTTGTGCACACTCACACACACCGTGCACACACACAGGCCTGTGCATACACACTCAGACATACACTGTGCACACGCACACACTGCACACACACAGACCTGTGCACACTCAGACACACACTGTGCACACACACAGACCTATGCACACTCAGACACACACTGCACACACACAGACCTGTGCACACTCACACACTGTGCACACACACAGACCTGTGCACACTCAGACACACACTGCACGCACACAGACCTGTGCACACTCAGACACACACTGTGCACACACACAGACCTGTGCACACTCAGACACACACTGCACACACACAGACCTGTGCACACTAAGACACACACTGCACGCACACAGACCTGTGCGCACTAAGACACACACTGCGTGCACACAGACCTGTGCACACTAAGATACACACTGTGCACACACACATACCTGTGCACACTCACACACACTGTGCACACACACAGACCTGTGCACACTCACACACACTGTGCACACAGCCTGTGCATACACACTCAGACATACACTGTGCACACACACACTGCACACACATAGACCTGTGCACACTCAGACACACTGCACACACACAGACCTGTGCACACTCAGACACACACTGTGCACACACACAGACCTGTGTACAGACACACTGTGTACATACACAGACCTGTGCACACTCACACACACTGTGCACACACACACAGACCTGTTTACACTCAGACACACAATGCATACACACAGACCTGTGCACACTCAGACACACTGTGCGCACAGGCCTGTTACACTCAGACACACGCTGCACATACACACTATGCACACACACTCATGCACATACATATACACAAACCCATGCACATACACTCACTCATGCACATACACACTCATGGGCACACACACACTCACAGCTCCCCAGTCTGCCCCTGCGGCCCCGCGGAAGCTCTGTTCTCCTCCCTCAGTGCTTACAGAACAGTTGTCAGCACCCACCCTCAGCCATTTCCCTCTGATGGAAAATGCCAGAAATGATGAAGAGCTCAGCCCAGAAGGAAGGAATTGCTGCCAAGTCTGACAGGCGTGGTGGTGGAGCCTGACCTGCCCAAGCCCGGCTCTGTGGCTGTTCCCCACCCACAAGCGGCCGGGGCAGGCATTTGCTCCCCCTTCCCAAACCTCTGCTTCCCCATCTGTAAAATGAGGGGCAGCCTCCCCTGGCCTGGATGGACCACGGCAATGAGAGAAAAGAAGGGACAGGACGCTGTACACATTCAAGGGGTTGTTTTCCTTCTTTTCTGGAATAATTGGTTGTGAAAGGAACTTCCAGGTGTCTCAGAAGTGAAGGAGAGGAAAGTCACGCATGGAATCTTCTAGAATCCCCTCCAAGGCACAGCAGTGCCTTTGTCTGGCTCTGAATATCAACTGTGGAGTTGAGGGGAAGCGAATGAGGGGGCGCGATGAGGCTGGTGCTGCGTTCGGGGTTGTCCAGCACTGGCTTCTCGTCCAGACAGAGGCTCTTAGCCTCTCCCCAGCCTCGGTTTCCCCTAAGCACAGCAGGACCCCTTGAGAAGCCTGGGGCACACTGGCCTGGCAGACTCTCCCAGCCACCGAAACAGCCCTGGGCCACACAGCAGGGGAGGCCCTTCTTTGTCAAACAAATTAATTCTAGGTGCTCTGCCTGGAAGTATCACCCAGTCCAGCCCTCTAGCCCTGTTTTAGAGGGTCCCCCACAACACTGCCTGCCTGCTGTCCCACCGACCCCACAAGCAGCCATGTGTGGCTTTCCCCTTGTGCCTGCACCCCTCCAGGGATGGGGCCACACTCTGGCCTCTGGGAGGCTCTGACGGTGCACTATGGAGATCTGCCCACCAGAACGACCCCTACCAGACTCCCGCCAGCAAGCGGGCAGCACAGGGCAATTCCAAACCTCCTTCCCCGGACGGCTTTGGGAGCTGAAGTCCATTCCCAGGCGTGCCTAGCCCCATAGGAATCCGCCCTTCTGTGGCCTGAGAGGCATGGTCCTTACAGCATTGCTCAGACAACAGTTCCCCACACCCCAACACAGCCCCTCTGCTCTGAACCCCCTCCACTCCAATGACCATTTTCAGAACAAAATGCAAACCCTCAGACACAGCA
Organism: Cebus imitator; assembly: GCF_001604975.1. NCBI lineage: Eukaryota > Metazoa > Chordata > Mammalia > Primates > Cebidae > Cebus > Cebus imitator. Next base: position 6,088,796 of record NW_016107432.1, read on the forward strand.
GGGCCACAGCTGCCCTCACCCTCTCCACTCCCCTTCCCCTGCTCTGGCAACTTCAGACCCGATTCTGCCACGCGTCGACCCCCACCTGGAACTCTGGACTTCCTTCCAGACGCCGCCCTCCCCCTCCGCCCCAGCCCACCCCGGAGCCCACTGTCCCAGCACAGTGCCCGAAGCCAGCCAGCGCAGTGTGGGCTCTGGAGGGGAGCCTGGGCTCAGGTGTCTGTGCCCCCAGCGCCCACCACTGCACCTGCTCCCGACCCCACATGCAGCTGTCCAGAGATACTCATTTTCAGGGAGTGGGGGCCGGAGACAGGGTGGAACACAGCACCGGGACCCCACCAGAGGCCTCTCCCCAGCTCACAAAAAGCCCAGGGGTGTGTCAAGGTAGAGAGTGACCCCAAGTGTGGGCACCAGGCGGCCGTGGGAGCCCCTGCCCCACCCCCTCGGCCATCCTGCGCAGAGCAGGAATCTTCCGCCTCACCGAGTTCCAGCAGCACAGCCCCAAGCCTCGCTCCTCCGTGTTTGCGCCCGTAAGTGTCTGTCCAGCGAACAGGAGGATGTAGGCGAGTTGCTAGAGGCAGCATCTGGGGACTTGGTCCGGGAGGGGACGGTGCTCTGGGCAGCGGAATGTGGGCATGGCCAGGCCCAGCCCAGGGACACCTCTGAACGATTCTGCACACCCCTCCCTTCCACTATCCACCAAGCGGCATTGAGAAGAACCCCCTAGACCTTGGGGTGGGCAGAGCCCAGGGCATTGGACTACCTTGGAAGCCACCAGCTGAACCCCAGTTGTGCGCATTCATTCGAGCAAGAGAAAATTCTCTCACACTAAGCCCCCGAGATGCTGGGGGGCCTGACAGCCACTAGCGTCTTCCCTAATAAATGCATCCCCAGAATCGCCCACCACCTGCTAGGCCACAAGGAGCAGGTGACGGAGAAGGGAGCTGAGCACATGTGGGAGGAGGGGTGAGGCAAAGGGAGCACATGTGGGAGGAGGGGTGAGGGCAGCCGTGTCTCTATTTTCAGTGCTGGTTGGACACACCGCCTTCTCAGGATTATATTCCACAGAAACGTTCCCAGAAAAAAAATTAACGTAGAAATGAGACCAGAAGAGCCAGAATGTTGGCCTGAGTAAGAAACAACACTGGAGCCACCAGCAAGCGTGGCATCACCCCACCAGAAGCCCTCGTAAGCAGGAACCGGGGTGCCTCCCGCACAAAGCCTCCGTGGCACTGCCCACAGGACACCCCAGCCCCAAACCCTAGAAACGCTCTGACTTCACTGTGCCTTTCTTCTTAGGGAGGAGAAGAGGGAGCAGGAAGAGATGCATGGGGCTTGATTGTGCAGCTGGAGCCCTTTGATGCAGGCCTGAGGCCCCCTGCCAAGCTCTGCACACACCAGGTTCCTGCCAGCCTCCAAGCTCTTGTCCAGCCAAGCCGCCGGCCAGGAGCTCCAGGCCTGCTCACCTCCAAGGCTCCTGCTCCCTCCACCCAGCTCAAGGTGCAGCTCCGAGAGAAGGAATCGAGGGCTGAGAGGGGATGCCTGTCTACTGAGCACTGAGGAGGCCCATGAATGCTACCCAGCTCTCCCAGGCCCAGAGCACAGCAGGGAGGCCTGTTTTACTCCCAGTTTCAATGCACGTTAGTTCAACAAACACATTGGAGGGATGGGAGGGAGGAGGCCGCCAGCCTACCCACACCCACCTCTTCTCCATCAATTCTCCTGCACGCAGACCCTGAAAAAGATGCTAAATAGATACTTGGGGATGATGCATAAAAGGGGGGAGGGAAGCAGGAAAGACGGAGGGAAGGGCAGAGGGACAGACACACAGAGCAAGGGACAGACACACAGAGCAAGGGACAGACACACAGAGCAAGGGACAGAGGAGGGCCATCTGTCCCCAGAGCCCCAGCCATCACCTGCCCCTGTCGCTAATGAGAAAGGGGGTTTTGAGCCTGATGAGCCCATGTCTGTCGAGCTGTTTGTTATTCCGCATCGCCTCTGGGCCTGTATCTCAAGAACATATCTCTCTGGGGAGACAGAGATACGTTCTTGCCACCCCCAGGCAAGAACATAAGGCCAGAAGGAAAGAGCGAAGAGTCAGGGGCTCGTCTTTTGCTCTGTGCTGTCACCTCCAGCACGGGGGCCACACATGCCTGGCACGTACAGGTGTCAACAAGTATTGGTTAAATAAATGAATGATATGAAGGTATGGAAAAGAGACTCCACATCGGGTTTCCATCTGTAAACTGAGGCTGACAACAGCACCTGCCTCAGTTCTTGGAAGGATCCCACAAAATCACACGTGTGCAGACCTGGTAAACGGGCACACAGCCGTGCCACCCGCCCCCGGCCCCTCCGGCCTCTGACGGCCTCTCTCTCCCCACACTCTCGGGACAGATCCACAAGGAATGTCGCTGTCTCCTGCCCGGATGCGGAGCTCTGTGGCAGCTGGACAGAGATACGCTGAGGTCTGCGTCCTGTGCTCTGATTTGGCCTTAGAAGGTATTTTCCTTCGCCCATGATTCAGCAAGTAATGACTGACACCGATTGTGTGCTGCCTCTGAGACCCCAGAAATGGGGAGCAGGCCAGTGGGCAACTTGCCAACTAAACAGATGCCCTGATATTCAGTACCACAAACCTCAGTGCACAGAGGTTTGCAGGGCACCACGACCACCACCAAACGCCAAAACCCATGCTTCCTTTAACCCCTCGATCACTCCCGCATAGATAAAAACACTAAAAGAGTAAGAATTGACCTAGAGGATTTGATTGCATCTCAGATGAAGTCAATTCACACATAATGCATCTCAAGAAGTAACAAGGGGCGTAGAGGAATTAGGAAACAGCGAAAAGGGATGAGACTGGTTTCTTTTTAGAAAAGGGAGGATGGAGAAAGCGGAAAAAACAAAACACTCATTGTCATCGTCACCAGCAGAGAGCATCCACTAATAACTCCTTGAAAGCTGAGTTCCCGACAGAATTAAAAAGTTGCCATCCTTGACTTAATGAAGCCAGGAACGCCTCAGTGATTTGGATATTGGGTTTCCCCCGGGAATTTACTTCCCGAGCTGTAGCTGTGTCCCGGCTGACCCCAGGCCGGCTCCTCTTTAAAAACGTCCCCTGGGGGCACTAATTTTGAAAAATCAAATTAGGTTTGCTTTTTATTACCTCGTCTAAGCTCTGTTTTGTACGCATGGAGGAGTGGCTGCAGCACGGGTCACAGCAACATTCCACTGTGCACACAGCACCCCGGAGCACAGAGCCCCTCCAGGGAGGCTTGGAGGTGAAATCGCCGCCTGGCTGGGGCCCCCATGCAGCGAGGGGCACACAAACCTAAATTATCAATGTGACATCAGGGGGACCTGGAGGTACTAATTAGATGATGTTCTTGTTTATTGATACCATCAAATGCTATACAATATCTTTGTGTGTAAAAGGGTGTAGGATAACATGCCTACACACACACACACACACACACACACACACACACAACATATGTGTGGACTGCCTACGAGATGCCAGATACTGCTCTCAAAGTTTCGGGTATAGCAGTGAACAAATGGACAAAATGAGCTTAGCTTTACTGGGAAGACAGATGAGAAACCAAATAAAAAGGTAAAATACCTGGTTAGGTCCAACCGTGGTCATTGCCACGGAGAAAAGCAGGTCCAAGCTGGAGCACAGAGCAGGCAGGGTGGGCCCAGGGCTGCAATTTTAAGTAAGATGGTCAGGGAGGCCTCACTGGAAAGTGGGAACCGTGCAGCTCCTGAAGGAGGGGCAGAGCGCCAGGCAGACGTCGGGCTGCAGGGAGGGCGCTCCAGGCCGACGAGGGGGCAAGAGCAACGGCCCAGAGGCAGGAACGTGCGCACGGCCATGGCCCAGCATGGGGGATCCAGTCGTGACCTTGGCTTTTCTTCTGAGTGAGACGGGAACCACTGCACAGGCATAGTCACTTACCTGTCATTTCCCCAGCAATGTGCAAGCCCCTTGAGGGCCGGCACTGCGTCTGATTCCTGTCTGCACCTGGCATCCCTGCAAATGCCTGCCCCGCAAATATTGGGGATTCAAGATGGTGCCTGCCTGTGAGTATCTCCCTATCAGACCAGGAGCTCAGGTCTCACGGATGAGGCCGGAGACAAGAACAAGAGAGCAGAATAAAATGTGTCATCAAGCACTAAGACGGGCAAGCCGGGCTGCAGGTGCAGACACTTTGGCCTACCCACCCACTGCCCAACCAGGTGGGATGCCACCTGTGTGTCCCAGCAGGCCACAGAGGCCACTGCAGGGGATAGTGATTCTTATAGAGGATGTAGGGGTGCAGGCACCAGAGCTGGCAGGAAAGGAGAGGCACCACAGCACTGACGTGCTTCTCTGAATATTGGGTTTATCCAAGAAAGAGCCCTGCAGGAGAAGGGAAGCTAGGCGCCAACCCCTCTCTCCAGCTCGGCTCAGGAGAATGCACTCCAGAAATGTGCAGAGCAACATACTGTTTAGGAGGTCAGCGCAGCTTATGGGAAAAGGAGAGAAATTGCCCATCTTCACCTCATTTTGGTGGTTTCAGGAAACACATTTTCTGCTGGGGCCACAAAGATTCACAACACTCAGTCTGGGTTGCTGAGGAATGCAGATGGTTCAGGCTGCCCAGCTTCTGGCTGGCAGCAGGTGCCAGCCTAGACCTCTGCCCCGTGGGGAGGAGGGTCGAGCGTGCTCTGCCTGCCGTGCTCGGGGCCCACATGGGCTCATACTCAGGGGCTGGTCTAGCCCCCTGAGCCCTGGACTCAGTTCTCTGGTGCATAAAGACCAGCTGCTAAGAACTTTGTGTGATATTGATCCGAGGTCATTCCTTCACCCATTCATTCGACCACACAGGTGCACGGGCCACCCTCGTCCCTCCCTGGGCCTGTGCTGAGGGTAGGTGGGCTTCAGAACCTCCTTGGCAGCTCCCCAACCAGGCCATGGTTCCATGAGAGCAGCAGTGTTTCTGTTTCGATAGCTGCTGTGTCTTCAACATCCAGCACGGTGACTGGCATATAGTAGGTGCTAAGCAAACCCTGGTGGGACGAAGGGAGGAAATGAGTGGAGGAGCACCGACCGCCAGGATGGGGGCTGTGCTGTGGGATCCACAGGCAGCCAGAAGGGCCTGAGCAGGAACGGAAGGACACAGTCCCGCCAGGACTGGGCCAAGGAAACGAGAAGGCGGGGCCCACGGAGGTGCTGCTAATCCGGCTCTCGAAGACTCAGGCTTGACCTTAGACTGAGCACGTCCCAGACAGGTGGGCTGCACAGAAGAGGCAGGTGGGCATGAGAAGGGTGTCTGCAGAGGGAGCTGCCCAGGCACGGAGGCAGACAGGAGATGGCCTGAACATACAACAGGACCCTGAAAGGCTGAGTGGCCAGACACAAGCAGCTCTCAAACAGGGCTCTTCCACAGGAGTGACGCAGGCCCCATGCCAGGTCAAGGCTGGCTGCAGAGAGAAATCAAGCAAGGCCGAGAGATGAGGAACGCCAGCTGGAGGAGGGCCAGGGGAAGGTGCCCTCTGACTATGACGGCATTGCCTGCAGTGGTTAAAGGGCACGGATGCTGGACCAGGGGAATTCACAGACTGGCAAGCTCTTTCCCCACTCTGTCCCAGTTTCCTCATCTGCCAAATGCGTGTAATGACAGTACCTGCTCCAAAGTTGGCTGTTAAGAACCTACTATGTCGATGCATGCCCGGTGCTTGCTACAGTGCCACGGTGGCATGGATGAATTCCACTGCTTCCTCACTGAAAGCAGAGGCAGCGTGCCTCACTTCACAGAACAGGCTCAGCAGGGCTTGGTGAGAGTGGCGCAGAAGCTAGAGAGGCAAAGAACATCTCTCTGTGTCACTGCACAGCGAGTTCATGAAGTCCTTCACTTTCTTTTACTCTCCACTCTGGACTCTGCTGGGTTTCCAGGAAAGCACCCCCCACCCCCCGCCCACTTTTCTGCCCAGAGTACTTCCTGCTCCATCCCAGGGATGAGACCCTCACTCCTCCCTCCAGACCTCTCACTCCTAGGCCACCTCCTCCAGGAAGCTCTCCTGGCAGTGACGGGGCCTTCGCTGCACCCTCAGTGCAAGAACCCAGCTCAGCTCCTGCATCACTCACTTATCAGTGGCCACAAAGTGTGGGACAATGCCTGCTCCACCTCCCAGCCCTCAGCAGGTGGAGGGCATGCCATTATCCTCTCTCACCCTGATTCCGCCAGGCTTTAGTTGTCTTACCAACGCCCAAGGACAAAAAGCATTTTGACCAAATCCTGACTCCAGCCTGTCACAGCTCAGCAGCGGCTAGAATTTGGCTGCCTCAGCTCAGAAGGCAGCCGCAGTTGGAGCAGGGGTGGGTGTCAGGGGGACTCTGGGAGAAGGACAAATGGAGGCCATCGCCAGCTTTCCTGCCTACGTGCCCAGCTGGACGGTGAGAAGGGAACACACAGAGCACTTAGGCGTCGGTTTCAGAGCTTGAAGTACCAGGGAGCAGAAATGCCCCGCAGGCAGCAGGCCCCAGGAAAACGGTGTGGGACGCTGGCGCGGGCCATCAAGATGACACAGCCTGGACCACCGCTTCCCCACCGCCCTTGTTTTCAGATGATAAGACAATTAGGGTGAGCACTGCCTTTCAGGGATAAGACGCGCTCCCTTCCCATACACCTTTAAGAAGAAAGAACAGAAACCAACCAAGTAGAAAACACCCCGGGACCTAACATGCTCTCGCTTCCTAGACGGGCGGGCGGGTGCTTTCGCTTTGTTTTTGAAAAGGATGAGGAAAGAAGATCTCTCCAGCTGTTCTTTGATGTTTCGGGCCAGATGGTCTCCGAGAGATTTATCCGAGGCCATGCGATCCATACAGAAAGGAACTCAGCCCCACTGACAGGCAGAGCCATCTGAGGGGAGACAAGCCGGAGAGCTGATTGGAATCCGGCCCTGGGCGGCTGCTCGGCGGGCCGTGCCTGATTGGCAGCACCGATTTCTCAGGAGGGCACAGCCCGCCATCCACTCAGACGCATTCCACACCCGCTCGCAGCCTCGGCCCCCACCTCGCCTGGCTCCGGCCGCCAGGGTGCCCACCCCCCGTCCCAGCCAGGCCGCCCTGGCTGTAAAGCGTCCCTATTCATCCGCCTCACGCTAATTCCTCCTGCTTTCCTTCCCCCTCCGGTCTTGCCACCACCCCCGGCCTTTATGTGCCCAGCTGGGGGACCCAAGAGGGGGCGGCGGGGCCAGGGCAGCCCTTTTGTGAGGCCTCCTGCTAATGCCCCACTAATCCTGCAATTTGCACAACTCTGCGATGCTGGGTCACTTTTAATTATCTTCCCACAAGCCTCGTCCCAAAAGAGGACAAACACTTGTGTGAATGGAGGCGGGCTTGCCGGCCGATTCCGCCAGGCTCTGCAGAGAGGGGCGCCAGATGGCAGCACGAGGATCCCAAGGACATGGGCAGAACCGGGGCCGAGCACCCGGCCAGGGCACAGCCAGGGCCTGGGGACCTCAGGCTCACACATGTCTGCTCAGGTCTTTGGTTGGCACAGACGAGCCCCATTCCCTACACTCTGGCGGGAGTGCTGGCTTCCTCCTCCTCCGTGACACCAGCGGCATGGCCGCTGCAGAAGCTCCAGCATGGCTGCTGGAGATCAGACAGGCAGCCCTCTCCGGTCACTGTGGGAGCCGGAAAAACCTGGGTCCTTCACAGCCACAGTGGCTCCAGGAGACATGGTGTCCACGGAGAAGCCTGCTCCAAAGTGGCCAGGGCACCCCAGTCAGTAGTTCCCACAGAGAAGCCTGCTCCAAAGCGGCCAGGGCACCCCAGTCAGTAGTTCCCACAGAGAAGCCTGCTCCAAAGCGGCCAGGGCACCCCAGTCAGTAGTTCCCACGGAGAAGCCTGCTCCAAAGCGGCCAGGGCACCCCGGTCAGTAGTTCCGCCCTTATCTGGGTCTCTGACCCATCAGAGCTGAAGGCAGCTCCCGGCACCCTCTCCAGAAAAGTCTGCACTGTCACTCGTGATGTGAGGGCATCCTGGCCTCTGAATTCATCCCAGAAACCAAACTAAGACCCCAGGAAAGACAAGGCCCACCTCTAATTTCCCATACTCCCTTTCCAATACCCCAACCCTTCCTCACTCACCCCTGCTGGGGTGCCTTGCCCTCATATGCACAGGGCCCTGGGGAACAGTACAAATCGGTATCCCCAAGCTGCCCCTTTCTCTTCTCACCATGGTCCTGTCCTGGACCCCAGGGGACCCTGCCTGCCTGTGGTGCACATGGCCTCCAAGGCCATGCTCGGTTTCCCTCTGTCCCCCACCCGTCGCTGCCTTGGCCGACCTCTGGGACTCCAAGTGCCCACCCTGGCTGTGCAGCCCACTCTGGGAGGATGCGCCTGGGGAAGAGGCGGCTCAGGCCCTGGAAGCAAGCTCAGGCCAGCAAGGCACAAAACTGCAGGGTCCCAGGTATCCAGATGTGGCCTACCAGGCGGATGCCAGCCTCGGGGCGTCGCTCTCCGCTCCACAGACTCTCAGGCCCTTACAGAGAGTCATGGCCAGAGCACAGACAGGCCTGAGCCCTCTGGACGGGGGGCCAGCACAGAGCCCCGGACACCTGGCTCTACCCAATGCCATGCCCCCAGGCAGCACCGCGGGCCCAAAGGTGCTGGCCAAGGCAGGCCTGAGTGTGAGCCAGCCCTGCTCCTGGAGTCCCAGGAGACGTGTCTAAGTCTCTTCTACATGGCAGCAATTTGGTCTCAGGCTGGGAACCACACGGCACAGCTCCTATCCTACAGAAGCCTCAGACAAGGACCTAGGAACAGGAGCCCTGGAACTTGGGAACAGGAAGGGAACTTGTCACTGAGCACAGCCCTCCCCGCCCCACCCCTGTTCACCGGGGAGACTCAGCAGGGGGCAGGGCATGCCTAGCGCCCAGGCTGTCTGGACGGAAGGAGCAGAGTCGGCTCTCCACCCCCAGAGCTCTTCCGATCCCCCACCCAGCTGCACCCCTGGGGTGGGGCTGGGGGAGGGGCAGGGGCCTGCAGAACAAACACAAAAGTGGCATTCATGCAGGGGACAGGGCTGCAGACTGAGGCCAGGCAGTGGCAGAAGCGGGTGTGGCTTTTCCCTGCAGCCCTACCAACTGTGGGGCTCACTCACCACTTCCCCTCCTGGGTACTGAGCACAGTGGGGAACCCCGAGTTGGGGGTGCCAGAGTGACTCAGACAGGCCTCTGCCCTCCAAGAAGGGAAGGGGCCATACTGAGGAATCGCAGCCCCTCCACCTAACGCAGAGGAGATGCCCAGAGAGGGAACCCACAGGCATCCAGGGGAGGTGGGGAGGAGCCCCCAGGCGCTCCGAGGAGAGAGGTCGGCAAAGTCCTGAGAGAGAAGACAGATGGCATGCATGTCCCAGGTGTTCGTCAGCACACGCAAATCCCCGGAGACCGGAAGATGCTGGGGCTTGGGAAGAGGGATGGGCACAAAGCTGGCCTGGGCACCTCGGACACCAGGCCGGGCATGCAGACCTTAGCCAGTGGGGGCTGGGGAGTCGAGGCGCCCATGCCTCTTCTGTCCCCAATATCCAAGGACTACCAAGCCATAGAGGGAAGCCACATGGGTGCGGGGGAGTGTCACCCTTCCAGAAAGAGTCTGCTGTTTTCTCTGCTGACCTGCAAAGAACAGGCCTGGTGCTGGCCCTGTGTCAGTGAATATTAAGTTGCTCACCCCTCCCCGCAGTTCTCAGTGGCTGGGGCTACTCTAACTCCCAAGCGATGTAGGGGAAACTGCGGCTTGGAGCGATGTGGTTAGCTGCCCAAGGTACATGCTTGTAGCCACCCCCTCCACTGGTGCCCCGCAGGAGTGAGTGGCCTCCGCCAGGGCTGAACCCCATGTCCTCGGTGGGGTGGGGTGGGGAGAGGAGAGGTGGGGTCTCACAGAGGGCCCCACACTCTGTCCCTGCCACCCTGCCCGCAATTTGGGTTGTGCCTGCAGCACCCCAGGAGTCCCACCTCAGGGTCTCTGGAGAGGAGGCAGAGCTTGCTGCCAGCAAGCCCAGCGTCAGCTCACTAAACCCTGCTAAGGCATGCATCTGCCCGTTAACATGAGGCTTGTCAGAGGCCAGTGAGAAAATCGGTCTGTGCACAGCGCCTGCCCTGAGGGGGAAAAGAGACTTCTAGCTCCTGCAGGCTGTGAGAGTGGGGGACGGGGGTTCCTGAGTATTTTCACGAGTGTCCAGGAAGGTGGGTGCACCCCAGAGGGAGCACCCCAAGGAGCTACAGAAACAAGGTCAGCATGGGCAACCAGCAGGTGCCACTGTAGCCAAGAGGAAGAGGCAGGGCAGGCTGGCTGGGGCTGGATTCCAATTTCCGGCATCGCGTTTCTCCCTGTGGCCCCCAACACAGACCCCCGGCCACACACACAGCCACGACACAGCTCCCACAGGGCTCTGCTCCAGGACTTCTGGCTCTGATGTGTCACTCTCAGGGAGGCCTCCCACGCCTGGCTTCTCCATCAGCCGGCCATGGGAAAGCAGCTGACTCGGCCTCATCCACACTGAGCACCTACTGTGTGCTGGGCATGCTGCTCCATCAGCCCGGCCAGTCCCAGGTGGAGAGGTGTGAGAATGCCCACTGGACAGGTGAGGAAGGTGAGGCCCAGTCTCAGGAGGCCACACCTCTCAAATGGTGGGTGTCACATCCAGTGCTGGGCAGGACCCACCCCACATGGTGGCAACACAAGGATGAGAGTGCCGTCCCATTCACACCAGTAACCCCATGGATGCCTACAGCAGGGCTCCCTCCAGGGGTCCCATGCACAGGGCCAGAGGACGAGGACATGAGGCTGGAGTCCAGCCCCCACCAGCACTTCCCGGCAAGGGCTCTGGCCCCTCTTGGCTGCTCCCAGGGCTGAGAGGCTTAAAGCAACGCCTAGGTTCCACTGCCAGCCCCATCTCCCTACTCCCTTGCTGAGGAGCGGGGCACCCAGCCAGGGGCTCTTCATCCCAGGACAAAGCCCAGAAGCAACGCGCCTGGCCAGCCAGCGGAGCTCAAGGTGCTGCCCGCTTCGGTCCTGGCCGGGAGTCTGATTATTCATGAAAATCAGGCCTCCGCCATGTTCCCGGGCTCAGAGGGGCTGCTGTGCACAATCGCCTCATTGTGCCGGCAGCCATAATGGTGTCTCCTCTGGAGGGGAAGGAGAGAGAGAGGAGGAGCAGGAGAAGGGGAGGAGAGGGGGCTGGAACTAGAGGGGGGAGAAAATAAAAGGGAGGAGAAGGAGGGAGAGGAGGAGGGGGTGGAGGGGGACGAGGTGGGGGAGAAGAGAGCTGGGGAGGAGGGAGAGGATAAGCGGAAGAGGGGGAGGCAGAAGGGGAGGAGGGATAAGGAGAGGGAGACGGGGAGGGAAAGTGAACCAGGAGGATCTGCCCATGACAAGTACTGGCTGGGCCCAGAGAACAGAAAGAGTCCTCCCTCCAGAGTCCCAGAGCACCCCCTACACCTCCAGGCATGGAGGAGGAGCTCCCTGGGGTAAGTGCTCCGGGCACTGTCAGAGGCCTCGCTGACGATCTGAAGGTCCGCAGGTCCCAGCTCTCAGAAGGCCAGCTGTGGGGAGACACAGCCTCCTGCCCCACCCCCGGCCTCATCTTCCCTCCACCCCCTAGCCCCGTCCTGGTTACACCAGAGGACACCCATTCTCACATCTGTCTCCCAAATAGGCCTTGGCCCCAGTTTTACCCTCTATTAGAAACTGCTCCACCCCAAAGCTGCCCAGAGGAACCCTCCTCTCCTCCACGCCCCGGTACTGATTCCTCATGGGGTGTCTCCTCATTGTCAGGCATCGGTGGCGCGTGAGCACGTAGGGTGCTCAGAACTCTCAGCGGATGAGACGTGATTAACCAGAAGCCACCCCTTCCCCAGCCTCCAAGGCCACTTTGGCTGCAGTCATACCTGACCTCCCGGAAGGCAGAACACACCGCTAGAGCCGTGGAGAGTCTCAGGGAGTGTGGATAAACATCAAAGGCAAAGGGAACTGCCATGATTTGGAGACACCAGCACGCTCTTGGTGGAAAGGAGGAACCCCAGCAAGCGATACCATCCAAACGCGCCCTGTTGGACGGCGCCTCGGAATAGCCACGTCCTGGCTGCAAAGTTATCACCAAAAGCGGTAACAGACACTTGTTTGGAAGGAGCCAATGCAGGCATGCCCTACTGTGACCGAAGGAAGCCTCTAGGCAGCCGCCCATCCCTGGCACCACGCACTGAGAGGCCCTCTCTGTAAGGACCACCAGTACAGAACCCAAGACACCAACTGTGTCCACCAGCCTGGGGAGACCTCCGCGTCCCCCAGCACGGCCCACCTGTCTGTGTCATCTCCGCCTGCAGAAAGCAAGAGGTTGGCTTTACCCAGATCCCCAAAACCATTCGCCACCTTCAACAAGTGACTCCACTTCCAGGAATCTCTCCCAAGGAAAGGATCTTAAACTCTGCAAACGGTGCGTTCAAACTCGTGGGGAGCCAAAAATGACCAACAGCAGGGGGCTCATAGAGACATTCTGGGACACCCACTCCGTGGGGATGTCGGCGCTACGCAAGGCTGTGTCTACAAGGACTGCAGGAGGGCGTGAGATTTCGTGTGATGAAAGCCAAGAGGGAAGTCAGTCAGGACACAAAGGCGGTGGCTGGGGCATCTCAAGCACCGTTTTCAAAGTCACAGACTCCCCAACAGACAAAGAAAAATAGAAAAAGACAAAAAAAAAAAATCTGCAGAGGCAACCCAGCAGACGCCCTCTGCACGGACTACTCTTCTTTCTGCTTCTCTGTATTTTCTAATAAGCGTGGGCTATTTTTCCTTTCTAATTAATAAGTGCCTTCTGGAAAAAAATTCAGCACCCTGCCCAAATTCATGGCAGGGCGTGCACTCTGCGCCGTGGCTTCTTCATCACGGGCACCCAGGCAACTTCTTCAAAACAGCAGGGGATGTCCGACCCAGGACCCCAGCCCCACCCTGGCCGACTCCAGCCATCCCAGCTGGATACAGGCAGACAGATGTCACCAAAGCCCCCGGAACCTTCAGATTTGCTCCCAGTCAGTGATGCAGGTCTTCTCTCCCTTTCACAAGCAGCAGCCAATGTTAAAAGAGCAAATAAATAAAGGAGAACCCCAAAGAAATACAACCTTTTACTCCTGTGCACCCTGAACATCCGTGGATTCCTCCCGCCCAGGCCAAGCCCAGGTCCCCGGAGCGCACTAACTGTGAACACACCCGCCACTGTGGTCCACACCCGTGCATCTGCCGAGGTCCCACGCCCAGATCAGCCCTCTGGGTTTTTCTTATCTCCGAGCACTCTGCGCAGTGATGGAAGCTGTGGGATGGAATCTCCTTGGTGAACGGACTGCAAGGCGGCCACCCAGCTTTCCTCTCCAGGAGATGAGCAGGGGAGAGCTGAGATCCAGGCCGAGCTCAGTTTCGGTGAGGCTGGTCTGGTTTCCATGAGGGTCCCCTCCAGGGCCAGCCCCAACAGACCCTCCCCCAGACAACAGGCACAGTTAGGACCACCATCTCCCCACCGCACCTCCTACCATCCCTGCCTTGGCCTTGTGAGACCTGCGTGGCTGCCTCCCCAGCTTTACTGTGGGGCGTTTACGGTTGAGGGGCTTGTCCCACTTGAATGGGAACAAGCTGTGTCATTTACGAGCCAGGTGACCTTGGAAAACCCTGGAGACCTTCCTCTTTGCATATCAGCTTCTGTGTCCATGAAGATGAATTCTCTGGTAAGGATCACATGGGAGGAGGGATGGAGAGATGAGACATAAGACGGTGACAGGCTCGCAGGACTTGCTGGTGGCATCTTGGTCCCCTTCTTGATGTCTCCTGTCTTGGAGACTCTCACATCCCAGGCTTCCCTGGCAGGCAGCCCTGACCCACGCGCAGTTGACCAAGTGCTGACGCCCATGCTGAGGCATTTCCGCTGCTATAGAAGAAACGCTGGCCTGGATCCCACAGCCCAGGGCCCGAAATGCCACATGATGTCTCTCTCCCAGGAAGAGCACCATCATCCACCGCCGAGCCAGAACCCTGGGAGTCCTCACGGTGAACGCCTCCCCACTCACGGCACCACCAGCCCCCCACCCCGGCCCGACCGCCAGCACTGATGTAGACGGCAGAGGCCTCCCTCCAGCCAGGTGAAGGCTCCTCCCAGGCTCCACTGCCCCTCTGCACCTGCAGCCATGGAGCTCTTGTGAAAAGCAAATGACTATGCCCCTGTCCTGCTTTGAAACCCTGTCCTGGCCTCCCACAGCTGTTCAGTGAAAATCCCTCTCACCAGCTATGTGGCCTCAGCTCTGCCCCCACTGCTGCCCTGTCAGAGCCCCTTCTCCTGCCTCTATTCATGTCACAGGTGCCTCTGCCTCGGACATCAGGGTCCCTCCCACCTCAGGACCTTTGCACATGCTGTCCCCCGACTCCACGTCCTGTGTTCCACTTACCCATATCCCTAAAACGTCCCCACCTCGGAGAGGCCTTCCCCAACCCAGGGTAAAACGTGCCCCCAGCACTGTCTCCTTTCCAGCAGTGACCACGGTTGGGGCAATTAAGTAAGGAACAGTGGAATTCATTCTTTAAGCACGGTTACCCCCGCCAACCAGGCAGGGACTATGTCTGCCCCGTCCTCACTGGCTCCTCAGCCCTGCCTGGAGCATAGCGGGCCCTCAACCATGTTCACCGAATGAATGAATGAATGAATGAATGAAGCCTCTGCAGTCATTACCGTCAACAAATCATCTGAGAGCTAGCCCTGCCCTCCACGCCTCAACACGCATACACACATATACGCACATACGCAATGCACACATTTGTGCACATGGATGAGGGGATAGGAGGAACACTCCTGGGGAGCTCAAAGACCTGGGTTCCAGTCTCCATGCTCCCACTGAGTATGGGTCACTGGAGATCCTCTTCCTTTCTAGGCCTCGATTTCCCCACCTGGGCAATGGGTGTAAAGACCTGGGGAAACGAAGGGAGGATTGTGTTGGCAGCATGGGAAAGAGAGAAAAACCCTGGAAGGGAAAAGTGAACTAGGTTCCCCTGTGACTCACACACCAAAAGACCCTGGATTTGGGGGACAGTCAAAGCCCTGAGCACCCCGTGGGAGCATGTGTGCGTTTTCCTTGCTGTCCACACACTGAGGTCAAGCTTACAGATAGCAGAGCCCACAGCAGAAGGGGTCCAGATGTCAGGTGACTACTCAGGGGGCAGCCAGCCCACAGGACAGCCAAGGAGACGGGTGCTTGTCAGACACTGAGACGTGTTTGTTACAAGAGCTGCCGCAGGTTGTCCGGACTAATACATAGGGCACTGGGCCATGTGGCATGAACCCGCCTCCCCTGGGGTCAGCCATAGCTTCCTGCCAGCCCAGGTCATTCAGCTGCCTGCAGTTCCCGCCCCCCCACATTACTCCCCTGGAGCAGAGCCACTCAGAGGCCGCGAAAGTCTCCCCAGCCCTCCCATGAGGTGTCCTCCCTAGGAGCCTGGGAGTGCCAGGGCCAACTCAGAGGGCAGCTTTTCAGGCAATCGGAAGGGACTCTTGTCCTTGTCCCCTGGCTGCGAGCAGGGTGCTGCAGGTGACAATGGCAATGCAGAATGCTGTAAGGGTCCTTTGAAGCATGAGCCAGGGTGAGGTCCCGCAGCGCCTCGGGAGGACGGGCCACAGCCACCCACTGTCTCTATTTGGGATGTGCAAACAGCCTGTGTCTGCTCCCCCACGCCCGCCTCCGTGGCTCACAGCTTTCATCCTCAAAGTGCTGCTGATAGGAGAGTCTGAAAAATGCTAATCCTGGAGGGAGCTCCCCGCAGAGTTATAATGAAAAGCTTTCCATAAATTGTGAGATTTCAGCCGGGCCCCGGGTCTGGGAGGGCTTTATTAACTGCGGCTTGGTCTCTGTGGCAGCTGCTGCCAATCCACACTGCTGCCCTTGATGAATTCAATTCATCAAACATGTATCAGGTGCCCCCAGCAGCCGGCACTGTTCCAGGCACCAGGAGCCTGCATCCCATCAGCAGATATGATTGAGCACCCACTCAGTGCCAGGCAGGGTGGCAGGCTCTGCAAAGCAAAGGGGATGACAGCCAGGCCTTGCCTGAAAGGGACCAGACACAGATATAAGATGTCAAAGATGGCACAGTGGGCTCTGACCTGTGAACTCCAGGAAGGCTTCCTGGAGAAGGAAACCCCAGACTGATTCCCAGGGAGAAGTGGGCCAGACAAAGGCAAAAGGGGGTCTTCCAGGTACAGAGACCTCCATCTGTGGAGGGCCAGGGGGAAGGAACAACAGTCACTAACCCTGAAAGCACCCAACTACTGGAATAAGGTTTCCCCAACTGTAACTGGGCTCCCTGGATGGCAGACATCCATATTCACCTACACCTGAATGAACTGAACAGGTGTTTCCCATTGCTAGCTCCCCTAAAATCTAGTGCCAAGCCCAGTGGGGAAGACCGATTAGTCAATAGAGTCAACCCAGAAGGCTTGGACCCAAGGCAGTATGACACAGACCCCATGGAAACCCAGAGGAAAGATAGGAAGGCTTACTGGAGGAGGTGGCACAGACACCACTGTAACCCAGAGGAAAGACAGAAGGCTTCCTGGAGGAGGTGGTACCTGGATTGAGTGGCAGCCACCTCAAGCAAAAAGGGTTCATGCCGAGGACGGACTGCACTGTGTCCTCCCCAAGCCCCTGCACGAATTCCTGTATTGATGCCCTCACTGCCAATGTGACTAGATCTGGAGATGGGGGCTGTCAGGAGGTAATTGAGGTTACAGAGGTCATAGGAGCAGGGCCTTAATCGAGTAGGACTGTGGCCTTAGAAGAGGAAGTGGGGACACGGTCTCTCGCTCTCTCTCTCTCTCTGCCAAGTGAAGGCAGTGGAAAAGCTGCCATCTACAAACCAGGAAGCCGTCCTCCCCAGACGCCAGTTCTGCCTCTCCCTGATCTTGGACTTCCAGCCTCCAGGATCGTGAGAAATAAAATTCTGTTGTTGGCACTGCCTGGTTTGTGCTGTTTCCTTACAGCAGCCCCAGCTGACAAATGCAGAGCCCCTCAGTGCCCTCTTGGCCTCCCTAACAGAAGAAGTTCACCATGGAGGTGGGACCGTGGGGCCCGCACGTATCGGCAGGGCACCGAATTTCAGACCGCCGAGTGGCATGAGGTTCAAGTTCTTGTGGTCCAGCTGGCCTGCTCCTTCAGGGGCTCATCCTGAGGACGCGGGCAGCAGTTCTGGCTGAGTCTCCACGCATCCCACAGATAAACTCCTACATTAAGCAGCCAAGCTCTCGAGTGTTTAAACATGGCATGAACCCCTGGGGAGTCCCGTAAGATCACCAGAGGAGGCCCCATGGCGTGAGCTGGCTTTCAGTTGCCTTTCTGCCAACAAGGGCTGGGCCAGCAATGGGCTCTCCCATTCCAGAGGGGCTGCACGAAGCTGTCAGAAGAGGCTCAGAGCGTGGGTGGGCTCCGATGGGCCCGCATGTGGAGCATTTACATGCTTTTTCTCCAAACCAGGAAACAGTTTGTACCATAGCAGAATAAACAGCCTTTCCTTCCAAGTAAAAACCATCTTTAAACGAATCGAATCTGTCCGCGGCGCTCCATTCCCTCATTCAGGAAGTCGCAGGCCCACACCCGCCCACGGCACGGGATCAATAAGCCAGAGCCACTGAGGAGCTGAGCTGTTCAGTCAAACGGCAAATTAAAGACGGTCAATGCCAGTATTGTCGTCTCCTTCTTGAAAAAAAAGACACAAACAATCCACTGGCTGAACTCTAAACTTGTAAAATTAGACTCTTTCTCCCGATGACGGCACAAAGCCCCTGCCCCACGTCTGAACACGCTCCCTCCTGCTAAACACAAGTGACTGGGACACAGGGCCTCCTGCTGCCGAAAGAGACAAGGTTCCTGTCTCCCCACCCACCCATCCTGGGGCCGTGGCAAGGGTGACGTGCCCCCATGCCCAGCTCCCAGTAGGAACGGTTCCCATTCCTGGCTCGAACCTTTCTAGGAGAGACTGTCAGGCTGAGCACCCGCTAGGGCACACCCAGATGGGAGGACCCAGGAGGGCCAGGGTACCGCTGCCTGGGAGCCTCAGAGCCTCTGGGACACCCCGCCTTTTCCAGGGTCTCCAGTCAGCCACTGAGGCCTCGTGGACTGCTGCTCGAGGGCTGTGGCACCCAGAGCCTTCTCTTCTTCCCAAGTGGGTCCTTGATCTTTCTCATCTGGGATTTTTCAGTTGGTTTGTCATTAAGGACACTTTGTACCCCTCACTGGGCAAGGCAGGAGACCCCCCAAGGGAACCCCAAATCTTGCCCTCAGGGAGTACACAGATCTAGTCAACACGGAAGGCAGTGACCCAGGGCAGCCCAGGGAGCCCTGGAAACCCAGAAGAGAGAAAGGAAGGCTTCCTGGAGGAGGAGGCAGCTCCCAGGCCGGGCTGCAGCCACCTCATGCAAGAAAGATTCATGCCAGCGGCCCTGGTCCCTCTCTCTGCCTCTGCCGCCTGGTGTCTCCTCACTCAGACTCACTTTCAGCGGCCGAAGCTCCGTCAGGACAATCTCCTCTTGTGACCTTCCATGGCTCCTGTACCCTGAAAAGCAGCACCCAGGCTCCACAGTCTGGGACCCAAGACCCCTCCCAGTCTGCCTCAGTTATCTGCTCTGGTTAACCGAGGCCTGTGAACACATGCGACCTCTAAGGCACTGTGGGGAAAGTGCCAGGCTGCAGGAGGCCCAGGATCGAGTCCCAGCTCTCTTTCACTTTTGTACCTTTGGACCCAGGCCAGCAAAGGGAACCCTGGAAACCCAGAAGAGAAAAAGGAAGGCTTCCTGGAGGAGGAGGCAGCTCCCAGTCTGGGCTGCAGCTGCCTCATGCAAGATGTGAGCACATCCCTCCCCAGCCCTGTGTCCTCCACCGGTAAGATATAGGGGTTGGCCGGGGACTGAGTGTGGCCATGTCTCTTCTGGTCCTGGGACCAGCCCCACCTCCAGCGCCAGGCCCAGCCAAACTGCCACCCCTTTATCTTGGAAACCTTGGACGGTGGATCTCCAATGTCAGGCCTTGTGGGTGCCTTCCAGAGCATCTCCCTTCGCCTGTACCCTGCTCCATCCTGGCCCAAGCAGGCAGCTCCCCGGCCCAGCCCCGGGGCCTCCCCAGGCTATTCCGCTGCTCCCACAACAGGCTCACTCTCTCCAGAAGTGGCTCCGCCTGAGCAGGCTCCCGCATCCTCTATCTCCCCCTTCCTAGGAGGCACCGTGAGGCTGTGCCCACTTCCCACTCGAGAAGACTCAGGGTCCAAGTCATGCAGTGAGGACCAGCATAGGCCTGGGGACCCAGCTGGTGACTCTAAGAGACTGTTTACCAGCTCAGCAGGGGGACGAGGAGGACAGCAAGGATGGTGACAGTTACACCCACCATGAAGGGGCACCGGGAAGATGGATGGGAGGCAGGCGGGGAGCCTCTGGCGGGGCAGCTGGCTCTCGGCAGGGCACGGAGCATGGTGCCGGCCACGGTGCTGATTAATGGTGGCGCTGGTCCCAGCGCCGGGCCTCCGAGCTGCACTGCAACCCCAGGCTGTCGGCCTCACGCCAGGCTCCTAAATCAGGGCTGCACCCGGCATCAGAGAAAGGCCCCGTAGCGGGAGCATCTGAACTCATTCAGCTCTGCTGAGCAGCCCAGGGTCCCCACGCTCCTGCAGCCTCGGACGCAGCAGCCCACACCAGACTAAAAGGAACAGGGATCTGACTCGGCCCACAGTGCTCCGGAAGCTTCTGCTGGTGGTCTGGTCCTCTGGTGAGAAGGAAGGACGAGGCCCCAGGAGAATCCTCCTGGGAGCAGAGGCGCCTCCCCATCCCCTCTGCCAGCTGTCTGGAGGGCAGGGCTGGGCACCAAACAGCAGAAAGCGTGAGGGGGGAGGGGCTGGAGCCTCAGCTGGCGGAGGCCATGTCTTCCAGGGAGGAAACCATGCTCTCAACAGAAAATCCAAATCAACCACCCACTGTGGCCAGGCACTCCATGCACCGCTGCACAGGGCATGACGCAGTGAGCAGCGTGGGGGACCGCATGGCGGCCTCCTACACGACAGGCCTTCACCCTCATGCCCACACCCTGCCATGTGGCCTTATCAAGAAAAAGCATCTTCGAAGCTGTAATGAAGGATGTCAACAGGAGGAGATGGGGCCGGGCGCAGTGGCTCAAGCCTGTAATCCCAGCACTTTGGGAGGCCGAGACAGCTGGATCACCTGAGGTCAGGAGTTCGAGACCAGCCTGGCCAACACAGTGAAACCCCATGTCCACTAAAAATACAAAAATTAATCAGGCATGGTGCCGGGCACCTGTAATCCCAGCTACTCGGGAGGCTGAGGCATGAGAATCACTTGAACCCAGGAGGCAGAGGTTGTGGTGAGCTGAGATCCTGCCACTACGCTCTAACCTGGGCAACAAGAGTGAAACTCCATCTCAAAAAAAATAATATCTATATGAGGAGATGGTCCCAAGTGAGTAAGGCAGGCCTTAAATCCAATGACAGGTGTCCTGACAAGAGACAGACAGGAAAGAAACCCACGTGGAGACGAAGGCAGAGAGTGATGCAATGCAGTCACAGGCCAGGGGACACCTGGGGCCACCAGAAGCTGGAAGAGCCGGAATGATCTTCCCCCAGAGCTACAGAGGGAGCACAGCCATGGGACCCCTGGATTTTAGACTTCTGGCTCCCAGGACTGGGAGAGGATACATTCCCACTGATTCGAGCCACACAGATTGCAGCAATCTGTTATGGCAGCCAGGAGCCAGCTGACCTGAGTTCCAGAAACATCTCTACCATAAACAGCCTGTATGATCTCCAAGGCATGGCACCCTCTAGACTTCAGAACATGAATGGATGGGCAGACATGGCCCCTTCACCTCCAGCTCTCCCGGGATCTGCACAGCGAGATTGTCCTGGGTTCTCACAGTGAACGGCAGCTGTTTCTTGAGCACCCACTATGTGCGGACACTGCACTGAAGGCCGTGAGCAGCTTGTTTCTTTTCACAGGCATGGAAACAGGCTCAGGGAGGATGATGAAGGAGCCGGAGGCCAAGCAGTGGGTGTGCAGGGAAGCCAGGACCTGAACACAGGCCATCTGACCTCAGCCTCAGCTCTTTCCCTTCATACCTCCCAGACTCTGAAAGAAACAACCGAATGGGGAAATCGTGC
Organism: Cebus imitator; assembly: GCF_001604975.1. Lineage (NCBI taxonomy): Eukaryota > Metazoa > Chordata > Mammalia > Primates > Cebidae > Cebus > Cebus imitator. Next base: position 6,110,030 of record NW_016107432.1, read on the forward strand.
ATCCACCTCAGCAGGACGCCCTCCTGCCCTGTCCAGTCAGAAATGGCTGGGCAAGGAGCGGCGTGCCTGAATGAAGGGGGCACAGTCCTGCCCCCTCCATGGCTGTTCGCAGGCTCCCGGGGCTCAATCCTGCACGCTGTTCCTCTGACCTCGTGATGGCTCGGAATCATGCACTTCACGTCTCCCCAGATCAGACGCTGAGGCAACACTGTACGTTCCCATCCCGGCTGGTCCCATCAGGGCTGCCTATGAAGGACCTGACAAACTCAGATTCCTAGAGGCCAAGGGACAAGATCAAAGTGCCAAAGATCCCTCGTGCCCATGGTCCAAATCCTTAAGTGGCTCCCAGCAGGGACAGGAGAAGCCAGAACTATCCAAGGCTCCCCGAGTTCCGGTCCTGCCCCACTCTTCCATCTCCTTTCTCCCTAGGACCCCTCACCCCAATGCTGTGGTCAGAGCCAGCTCCCATCTCCTGCATGGGCCCCACCTATGTTTGGTGGAAACCCCGGGCCTGAACTGCCCAGCATACAGTGCTTGTCTGAGCTCCCATGCTGCAGAAACTGCCATCAACCCAGTGTCAGCCCGCTCTCTGGCAGGCACAGCAGAGAGCCAGAGACCACTTTGCAAAACTCTAAGCAGTGGCCCAAATGAAATGACCCCAGAGTTGCAGGGGGGCACCACCCCTGGAGTGAATGGCTGAGACTCCGGATCCAGGGGCTGGAGAACCTGGAGTCGCTGCAGACCCCTGCCCTGAGGCTCTGCAGCAGTTTCCAGCACTCTCTTTTCCATTCACATCTACTGAAGCCCTACTGAGTGCCAGGCACTTTGCCCAGCCTTGCTTCCAGCGAGCACCCACCCACTGCTCCCCTGTAAAGCAGCCCAGGAAGAACTGCCTACATGCGCACCCTCTCCTCCTCAGATCACTCTTTCCCTGACACCACCCTGCAGGGAAATTGTCCTGCAACTCCTTCCAACTCTCAGCCGCTCTAGGTCCTATCACACATGCATGCTCAGTGTCTGCCTCCCCCCTGGACACGAAGCCCAAAGAGGCAGGGACGACCTGGCCTTGCTCACCACGGTGTCCTAGAAAGGTGCCAGGAACATGGGGGATACTCCATGTTTAGGGAAGGAGGGAGGGAATGAGTGAAGGAATGAGGGAATGAGGGAATGGGTAAATGAATGAATGAATGAATGGGTGAATGAGTGAATTTTTACCTCGGCTTCCCTCCCCAGATGCTGAAACGGCCCCTTCCCAGCCATCCTGGCACGGACATCTTAGTGGGTGATGTTTGCTGATGAAAGGCCTGGGTTCCACAGGGCGAGACCCCCCAGCAGTGTGTGAATCCCAGCTCCACCACCCGCCGCTGGGTGAGCCTGGCAGTGAGATTGTCGCACCTCTCTCAGCCTCAGCGTCCTTCCTCATCTGTGTGTTATGGACCAAAACACCGCCAGCCTGGGGGCTTACAGCCCCTGGCGTGCCTGGCACCACCTGAAGACCAGCTGATCTACCCTTTCCCACCGGCTCCCACCCAGGCTCACCCCATGATTAGCGGGGGAGCTAAGAATAGATTCTCAGATCTAGGCTGCTTTGGCGATCCTTATAATAAATACACAGCTACATCCTCATTAATTCAGGACAGCATATGGCACAAAACAGTCCAACAATACGAACCGAGTTCATTCATACCCTGCGATCCCGAGTACTCTGCTTTCAGAATGAATAAGGTATTCTACAGGCTTATGCATTGAGACCATGAGATTTTCCCCCATACATCATAATGTGATCTACTTTTTAAAGGGATGGAGGGAAAGATTCTGTCTTACAAACGTGTCTATCACTCTAGTGGACCTTCGAAGACGTCCTTGAATAACTGCATGTTGATATTTAAACGTCGTCACTGACCAGAGAGACACTAACAGCAGCAGCCCGCGCTGATGGGATCTTCCCATCTGTAACGACAGCCTCCCTCTCGGGCGGAGAACCGAGTCATGAAGGTGGCCCTGGGCTGAGTTCCATGGGAAAGGCCACAGTAGTGAAGCCAGGCCCTGTGGTTAGAATGAGTCTGGAGCAAAGTGAGGGCCAACATAGGGCTCCCATTGCCCTCGGGAGCTCCATGCGGCAAAGTGGCGAAGGCAGCAATTTCAGGAGTGGCTGTGTGGAGTTTCCACCACACACTGGTGTGTGCCCGTGCGGCAGGGAGGGCATGCCGCCCACCATGTCCCGAGTCCTGGCAAATGTGGTCCCTCGGCACTCATCTCTGGCATGCAAAGGAATAAGAAGGAACCCAGTCCCCACCCACGGACGGCACTGAAACCTCGGAGGCCCCAGCTGTGATTAGTGTGTAGGATCATCCCAGAAGGGAAGGGGACGAGGTGAGAGGAAGGAGAGACCGAGACACAATTATTCTTACGGGCAAGCCTGTGGCCCCCAAGCTGCCTTCGAGGTTAGAGTTTGGCCACTCACTGCCCACGCCAACAGCCCAATGGAGGCTCGCAGCTTTGCCGGGTTGCAAGAACAAGATGGCAATGCCATGAGCGTGCCTGGCGGTGACCAGAGACACACAGAGGATGGAAAGCTCTTGTTTGGCTCTAGAATAAGAGCAGCACGACGGGACCCACCCACAGCCCAGCAGCAGGAGAGGAGGCCCACGTGCTGCAGGCGGGAGAAAGGGCAAGGTCTCCAGAGCGCAGCGGCCGGACACGGCCCCTCGAGGGTGGGATCCCTGGAGGAGGGGACACCCCGAATGATGGGGCCACAGAGAAATGAGAGACTTTTGCCAACATGTCAGCCACCGTCGCTGACAAGCAGAGACAGAAAAAATGGGCCACCTGAGAGAGAAGGATTTCTCGCTGAAACAGCAGCCCCTTCTGAAGAACACGCGCGGGCTGTGGCGAGAGGGACCCCTACCCTCCGCTGCCATCCCTGAGCCTGACAAGGAAGAAGTTCTGTGCAGCATGAATAACGCTGAAGGCCTCGGGATGTTTTCTGCTGGGTTTTATCATTTATCTCCTTTTACAAGGCTGCTCTTCAAAAATCTAAAGCTACTGTGGGCAGGGCACCCTTGGACACGGGACTCACATCTGTGGTGTGGCAGGCCTGGATTCAATGAATTAAGGCCTCGCATTGGGCTCTTTGGGCAACGGGAGGAAGAGCGTCGAATACTTGTTCACAGGTTAACTCACCTGTGCGGGGGACCTCATGCCTACTGAGTGCTGGATGAGGACACTTCCTGAGCCCTCACCAGGTACAGTGCTGGCTGAGCACTGTACTCGGGTTATATCATTCATTCACTCATTCATTCACTGTAATCCATCCATCCTTTGCTATAGTCATCATATGCAGTACTAGTCACCTCTGCATTTTACAAAAGGGGAAACTGAGGCAGAGCGCTAACAACACAAAATGCTGGCGAGGATGTGGAACAACAAGACTATCATTCATTGCCGGCGGAACTGAAATTGGTACACCCACTTTGGAAGACAGACTGGCAGTTCCATACAGAGCTAAGTCTATTCTTACCACACAATCCAAACATCACGTGTAAACACTGGCCCTCCCAGAACGGCATGCAATACTTCCCCCCGTGAGTGAACAATGATGGGGTTATCCTTCGGTAAGAAGTAAAAGAGAGGGGCTCGCCAAATGCCCACCATGCCGTGGTTTAAATAAGAAGGAACACACTCGTTCACATAACAATAGTTTCAAAACCCTGGAATTTTCCAAAGGTCAGGTTTGGTACCGTCCTCCCAGCCTCGCCTCTCCAGAGCGCAGTCATTCTTGTAAATAGCTGATAAAGGCCCGGGAGAGACCCAGTGCCTCTCAGAAACCCACGTGTGACTTCCTGTCTGTGGAGTCCCTGTTTCTCTGTGGGCCCTGAGCTGAAGCTGAGGCAGCAGATGTGGCCAGGTAGGCCGCGCTGCCTGAGTTTTGACTCTTTTGTCCTTAGGAAATATGAGTAATGCCACCCAAAAAAGGAGACAGAGAGGCCTGAATTCCAGACTGATCACTTCATAGTCCCAGGAATGTTCCAAAGTTATCAGAGGCTGCAGCCGAAGCTGCACCATTTGATCTGAGAGTCTGGTCAGTTTCCAGAAAGAGAGGCTTGAGGTCTGAAGTTTAAGGTCAGCTGAGAGTCAGGATGTAACTGGAAGGGTCTCCCCTTTGTCTGAGAGTTGCAAAAATGTAACACAGTGGATTAATTGGGGGGTAGGGCAGGGGTGTGTGTGTCCAGAAATAGATATTTTTCCCAAATTCATAGTTTGTCCTGTTAACTGTAAATACAAACGTGACGCATAACAGGTACAGAACATTCCCTTCATCTGTTTCTACAAATACAGCAGACCTGTGAATGGAAATGGAGCAGACCTCCTTCCCGTGCACCCCCCTGTCATTCCGGGGCTGGACACTCAACCCTGTACTTCCTGCTTTACAGAGTTAAGCCTAAGGCCTGCGCCCGGCCTTGACAGACCCTGTGAGAGACAGCTCAGTGAACTAGGCTCAGGTAGTAAGCCATCAAGCGGCATGTCAAGCCAGTATAAATCACAGGGAAATGAAACTGGCCGCTGCTTGTATTGTAAGAGTACGGGGTCACCCCAGTGGCCATTGATATCACCATCCAGTTCAGGAAAGCTCTCCTGGGCTACTGATTTACCTTTACCTCTTCTTGTTTTCCTTTCTACTTTGGCTGTGGGGAAACTCAGAGACAACGCTTTGGCCCACCTTCAGCAACGCGGCAAGTATTCTATGTACCGAGCCTGTCTCTAGCTTCGTCTGATTTTTTCCTTTTTTTTTTTTTTTTTTTTTTTTTTTTTTTTTTTTTTTTTTTTTTTTTTTTTTTTTTTTTTTTTTTCCCTTGCTGATTTTATTTTTACACTGTTTTTACATCTTTGTAAGCCATTCAATTCCTCTTTTTGAACAACAACCAAAAACGGGAGGAGGGGTGTATCAATACGGGAAATGTGTAAACTGTATTTCCAGAACTCCCTTGCAGATAGCTAGGATCACAGCTGTGGTTTCAGTTCTCCCATAGGAAGCACTGGAGCAAAACTTAAACTAGGTGGTGGGGGGGGGTGTTCGTTTTGCGGGGGTAGATGGTGGCTGGCAGGGTTGTTCCCTGGACAGGACCTGCAGTGGCTGACCTGACTGTGGCCGACTCTGTGGGGTTTTCTGGAAGCCCAGTCTAGGAGATCCAGGCTGCAGCTTGCTCCTCAAGCCTTTCTAAGGGCTTTGAGAGAGGTCGTTCCTGTGTCAGACCCCCTCCAGGTAAGCCAGCTAGAGGGGTCTCCTTTATCTGCACCTGCATCCCAACTAACCCATTTTGCTTGAAAACAGGGAGCCTTTGGTGGCAGCAAACGCAGAACACGAATGGAGGCTGCTCTCTGTATTGGATGTCCCTGTCCCATCTGAGGACAGCTGGCCCCACGAACGTATGTGCTAGGCCCTCACATCAGAGGTGCCCAGAGATGCCTGCTGCAGGAAGGCCAGGAAGAACGTGCCTGGATCTATGACACAGTTGTACGCTGGGTGCACTGGCATTGCAAAGCTGGCACCTTGCCCTGTGTAAATGTCACCCAACAGGCAGAGCTGGACCTGTGGGCAAGGGAGGGCTAAGCAGACCCTGGGCTGTTTGTGCTGTGTGGAAATTGCCTTCCTCATGAACAACTGTTGGGGCATTGCAATAGTCTGCCCTCCTCCCCCAGTCACAAAACAGAGGCGGTGCCCGAGGAGGTGATGATGATGAAGAACGAAGACCCTGTCACGCTCAGTGAACTAATCCCAGCCAGGCAGACATCAGTGTTAGCAACGCAGTTAGACCCCAGGCTGCTCAGAGGAGAGACAGATGCCATGTCAGAGGCTGTGATGCCTACGCAGGCCACCTACCAGGTAGGGACTCACATGCTGTCGATGAACACAGTTGTGCTGGGCCCAGGGTGCAACATGGGGCTGCAGATGAAGGAGAAGGCACTGGGGAGCCGCCGGATAGGGCCCTGGCTCTGCCACTGCTCTGCAATCTTCAGCCAATTGCTGAACCTCTCTGTGCCTCAATTTTTTTTTTTTTTTTTTTTNTTTTGCCCAAGCTGGGGTGCAATGGCATGATCGCAACTCACCGCAACCTCCGCCTCCCAGGTTCAGGCGATTCTCCTGCCTCAGCCTCCTGAGTAGCTGGGATTACAGGTGTGTACCACCACACCTGGCAAATTTTGTATTTTCAATAGAGACAGGGTTTCACCACACCAGTCAGGCTGGTCTCAAACTCCTGACCTCAAGTGATCCACGCGCCTCAGCCTCCCAAAATGCTGGGATTACAGGCGTGAGCCGCCGCACCTGGCCTCTGTGCCTCAATTTCTTCATCTGTCACGGGCATAATCAGGCTCACTGATCCACAAGCTAAGCTGAGGCATGCTCAGACCTCCCCCGCACACCGCGGTGTCCAGGGCCAATGGTACAGCATCCCCCAGTGCTGTCCCTGAAGGCTGCAGAGATGCAGAATCTTCCACTGGGCACTCCCAGCCACCATCAGGTCGAAACCCCCGGAGCACAGATGAGGAGCTCCAGACAGATGAACAGCTGCCCCCAGTGCTCTGCCGGAGGACGGGCGCATGGGCAGGCTGCCTCTGAGCATCCCAGGATGGGCCCTCCAGAGGCCAACTGGCCAGGGCAGGGGGCCACCCCTAAATTTTTTTGCTCCCAGAAGCTAAGAGTTAGAGGGAGTGGTGTTGAGAGCACAGGCAGCAATTCATCCCCCAACCTAATCCAGTAATCTCTCCCCTGACCTTCAAGCAAATCAACAGTTTCTGCAAGCAGATCACGAAACCTTAGCTTGCCCCAGAAATTCCCAAGCCCAGAGGACCCTGCTGACTCTAGAAGTCCTGCTCTTTCCCCAGAACTCCAGGTTACCCTGCTGGGGCCCTGTTTCTCATCTTCTTCACTGACAGCCTGTCTGCTCTGGGGAGAGGGCACACACATCCTCATGCCTGCTGCTGTGTGGGACTCGCACAGGTGGAGACGCCCACTCAGGGAGGGCAGGGGACGTGATCTGCAGCCAGGGTCACAGAAACCTTTGGCTTAAAGCTCCTTCTCCTCTGGGGAATGTTTGTACAGACGAAAATGAGCCCCCTTCTCGCCTCTGCCTTCACCTTCTTCTCCTGCTTCTCCATCCCCGGCCTCCTTCCTCACAGCAGGAAAGTTTATACTGAGCTTTCTGAAGCAAAATATGATCCCCACCCACCCTCCATACACAGCTGGAGCCCAGGAGAGACCCTCACAGGCCGCGGGGGCAGGGAGAGCCTCCCGAAGGAGATGTCTACTGTCCTGGGGCTGGACAGTGAACACAGCCGAGGTGTTTAAAGGCCCAGAAGCAGGAAACAGCCACAGGGTCACTAGTATGGACAGAACAGCCCACTGGTCATGAGATTTACAGCCACATGGACTCCCTTCCAATCCTGGCCCCACAACTGAGAGGGTCTCTGTGCCTCAGTTTCCCCACAGAACTGGCTGCGCACACGCACATCAACTCTTAGCACAGGGTCTGGAACATGATGAATGGAAGCTCTCTGCTCCACCGGGTGTGGCTGGAGAGAAAGTTCCAGAGAAGAAGTAGAGGGAGATGAGGTCAGCTCGGGCCCACCTTCTAAGCCGCATTTAGGAGCTTGGATTTCCTCTGGAAGTCCGGGAGGGCTGGAAGCTTCCAAGCGGAGAAGTGGTTTTAGGAAGCTCCCTGGCTGCAAAGTGCTGTAGGCCAAGAATGAGGCCCACCTGAGCTTCCGGTGCATTTCCCAGGGCCTGGAGCAGGAGGCAGGAAGCGGCCGAAGTGAGGGGCTCACAGCCTTCTCAGACAACAAGGGCCCCCCTACAGCAGGATGAGGGGGCAGGCCAGGGGGAGGTGGCTTAGGCGTGGGGGCTGAACGAACAGACAGAACATGAGGCTCATTCCAGCGAGTGGGAGGATGCATGCTCCAAGGTGGAGCTGGGGGCTTGCCTTGTCTGCCAAAGGGAACCACTTAAGAGGGGGTCCCAGTTCCCGCACTCCAGGCACTCCCTCAGCACTGGGCGCAGGCAGGCTGCCTCCCCAGGAAGAGCAATCTCCTCCACAGCCCCATGACATCTCAGCAGCACTCCAGAGGACTGTCCACGCACTGACCCGCAGCATGGACTACAGTGCAGCAGCTCCCAAGCCCCTTGCCAGGGCTGCCAGGGGGCCACGCAGGCAGAGCGGGGCGGGTGGCTGGAAGGGAACTTAGAACAGCGGCTGCTCAGCTCACACGGAGGGGTCTATGTTATCTTCCAGTTTCTGGCAGAAACTGCCCCATTAGCGGTATGAACAGAGTGATTCCCCACTGAGCCCGAAGTTTCTACTCGGCCATCTCACACCTCCAAGCCTCAGACCAGGCACTTACCTGGATGCACTTGATCCTGCATTCTTGTTGTTTCAGGGACTAGGAATGCCAGGGTTTTGACACAGAGTGTGTACTAAATATAAACTTGATGAATGAATGAATGAGTGCATGGTTGAATAAATGAGGCAGGACAGAGTCAGACCCTCTATAGCACCACAGTAGCATCACGGTGCTACGCATCAAAGCTCATGCACCTTGCCGGAGAACTGCCTCCATTCCTTACTCAGAGATTACTTACTCTCAGTCTGATTGTAACACTAGAAAGAACAGCAATCCAGGTTTCTGGATCACAGGAGAACAGAAGCAAAAATTCCCCAGGGGAAGAAATTCTAGATCCAGCCACACAAGCAGCAGCAGGAAGCCACGGCTGAAATTCTGGCCTCTGAATTCTAAAGGAAAGATCACACCACACCCGTGATGACCCAAGGCCTCTCAGTCTGGGGACATTCAGCCTCTACAGAGTCACCCCTTAACCCAGTCCAGTCTCCTCTGCCACGTCACAGAGCAGACACAGGTGATCCCAGGCATCATTCAGCATCTGGTCCTGAGCAGGACACATGATAGGTGCACTATCTACAATCAATAAATTGATTGCTCAGATTTACTTGGGTACATTTGACTGGAAAGTACCCTGTGATCAGACCTGTCTGCAGAGTCCCTGTCCCTACAGCTCTGTCCTCGAGCTCCTGACCGTGACCCCAAGTCCGGAGAAACATAACAGTTCTATTTGTTTCCCAAGCGGGTGCCTGCTGGATGCAGAGGCATTGTCTCTGTAACACCTCCAGCAAGCCACAAACCAGAGACGCTTATGCCCACTTGACAGATGAGGAGACCAGGACCCCATGTGGTGAGTAACTAGGACACACTTGGCAACCACAAAGATGCTCCTTTACTCCCAGAAAATTATATGATGCATTTGGAGAGATTATCACCAAAATTCATTACAAGAAAAGGCAATGTGTTGGCACAAAAAGGTGTCAGGCTTAGGTGGTGAGAACCCAGGTGCTGACACACCCATCATCTTGTTAAACACACGGGCAACCCCACAGAGCGTATGTTGTGGGCACGCCACGTTGGAGACATGGGCACCGCGGCTGGGTCAGGAATTACCACGTGATGGGGGAGCAGGAGCTGAACCCAAGACTCCCCATCTCACTTCGAGTCAGCCTGACACCCCTCCCTCTGGAAGACGCTGACGTGGGATGTACCAGGTCTACACAGAGTAGGCTCCACACACATAATTTAAGAACAAACAAACCCTCCTGATATGGTTTGGGTCTGTGTCCCCACCCAAATCCCACGTTGAAATGTAATCCCCAGTGTTGGAGGTGGGGCCCAGTGGGAGGTGGCTGGGTCATGGGACAGATTCTCCTGTTGCTGCTGTTTTCATGACAGTGAGTGAGTTCTCGTGCAATCTGGTTGTTTAAAAGTGAGCAGTACCCCTCCGACTCTTCCTCTTCCTCCTGCTCCAGCGATGTGAGGTGCTGGCTCCCTGTTTGCCTTCCACCATAACTGTAAGTTTCCCGAGGCCTCCCCAGAAGCCAAGCAGATGCCAGCATCTTGCTTCCTGTACAGCCTGCAGAACTGTGAGCCAATGAAATCTCTTTTCTTTATAAATGACCCAGCCTTAGGCATTTCTTCATAGCAGCATAGGAATGAACCAATACACCTCCCTCACCCATGATGGAGAAATGAAGCAGAGCCCTCCTCCAACAATTCCAAAGCAGTGCACCTGCAGTTCCCCACTTCAGGATTTTCAGTACTTCACAGCATCTGCCAATGGGGAAAGGGGTTCCCAGTCCAATGTCTGTCTGGTCAGATCTGTTTTCGGGCTGGCTGGGCAGATGGGATGCCAGGAAGAGAAGAGAGAGGGTGAAAGGTCACAGGAGGGAACATTGCCATGTTAATAAAATCCAGGCCAAGGGCAGGAGAGAGAGATCCACTTGTGTCTGCAAACCTAGAGTCAGGGATGTTAAAATATAGCATCTGAGGGGGACGTGGCGGGGGGGGCTGTCCCACCTGTGGTGGATGTGTGGCGGCGAGGTGGAGGTTGGGGGTGTGTCCCGCCTGTGGGGGATGTGTGGCGGCCAGGTGGAGGTTGGGAGTGTGTCCCGCCTGTGGGGGATGTGTGGAGGCCAGGTGGAGGTTGGGGGTCTGTCCTGCCTGTGGGGGATGTGTGGAGGCCATGCTGGTTCCATGTCATAGACCGCAGCATGGTCCCCTTGATACCCCGACACACGTAACAAGCTCACTTCTGAACCAATCCGTGGGGAACTAAATGCATCCAAGTAGCCTGGGGGAGGGAAGCACAGCCTCCAAGCTCCATTCCCAGCTGGGCACGCCAAGGTTCACCGCCACACAGCTTTCAGATGACGAAGCCGGCTTTTACCCCTGGTCATCCAGTTCCAAATCCACATGGAGCCAGTCTGCATTCAGTCTTCAGGATGCTGTCTCCTGCAGGCAGCATGCCTCCCAGAAATCACTGGCCAGCCCCACTCCTTTCCGGAAGCCTCCGTCTCTCAGTGGGGGTGCACGGGTGGAAGGATGGGGTCCTCTGTGTCCACTCACCCCTGGGCAGCCACCCCCACATGCTGAGGGCTGATTACTGGGCACACCTGAGTCTCTTTCTCTCTCTCTGCCTCAGTCTCCTTTCCGGTCATGGGAGCAGGCTTTCAGCTGGACTCTGCCACGGTCCCCCAGGCAGAGGGAGAACCCGGACAAGGACTGAGGTGCTTCCTGCTGGGCACACCAGGCAAAAAGGGCTAGTTTTTCATCTCTCTACCCACCTCCCTTAGCCTCCCACTGACAGGTCCTCTCTCCCTGAGTGGGGTAAGACTGTCAGTTAATCTTCATCCTCCTTGATGTGCATTTGTGTCTGTTTTGCGTCTTTGCAAATATCCATAAGGGATCCTGAGGGGTCTCGTTGGAAGCTGCTCGCCAGATGCTGTTGAAAACAAGTCCTTTCCCACCTCTGCAAGCTCATGTTCTAAAGCCCATCGAGGCACGTGGAGAGGTAGCAGCCCCCTACCCAGAAACAGCCCTGCAGCCTCCCGCTCCGTAGCTCTGTTCCACGTAGCAAGTCCCTGAACTCCATCACACTTGTCCAGGGCCCACTGGGCGGGAAACACCAGCCCTGAGAAGAAATGATTACAGAGCAAAGAGGGTCTTTGGAGAGCCTGTGCTGGTGAGGAGTCGGAGCAGGAATGCTCTGGAAACTTTTGCAGGGTTCTATTTGAAGAAACATTCCTTCCCACCTCCTCCAGAGTTCAGGTTACGCCCTGAAGGGAGAGATCTGACTGCGATGACGGAAGGCTGCAGTGCCGCAGAGGGCACTGTTCCTCCGCAAATCGTCCGTCGCCTTGAAATCCCCCAGCCCCATCTCACGCTGGTGGGATACCCCACTCCTCCCTGCAAGAGGCTTCCCAGGCCAGCACTGCAGAATGCACCAGAAGGCTTCACCGCCGAGGAAGCCTGCGTGGGCCGCCTGGTGATTTACAGCAGGTCCTGGCCTGTTTCACTTAGGCCCCCAGCACATAAATTTGACTGGATACATTTACAAAAGAAACTGGCATGCTATAGCACAGATGTGTACATTCCATTATTACCATATTTCATTGATTCTAAGACCTGCATTTATTTTCCACATCTTAGCATCTCTAAAATCAGAACGTGGCTGATCATCAATGCCATTCTTCAGCAGTGAATAAAATAATGACGCAGCGTAGAGTGCATGCAGGAGTTTTTAGATGAGATGAAATATGCACTCTGAAATGTTTAAAGACAGCAAAGCAGACACTGGCCTCTTTAGTGTCGCCATTCTACCTCCCTCAGTCCGGAGAAACTTGCCGCGGGCTTTTCACATGATCTTACTGTAATGAGGATGGAGTCCTTTAAGATGAATCTGCACTAGAGGTAAGATACTGTGCTCAGCAGTGAATCAATGTTATCCAAGATGACTCTCTTGAGTCCTCAAAAGCGCCTCCCGTTGGCAGCCCCCCCACCACCGTTACCCTGCACAAGCACGTGAATGTGCACACACATTTCCCATATCCCAGGCATGTTGTCTGTCTTCCTGAATAGCCCACAGAGCTCCCTGCCACCTCTGGGTGAGGACAGGACTCCTCAGTGAACTCCCAGAGCCCGTCGCCCACTGGGACCTGCCTCTGTACCCTGGGGCTCCCACACAGGGCCCATCCTTCCTGTCCCCTGAACACACACTCCCTGCTGTCTCAGGCCTTTGCACATGCTGTACCTGCAGGTCTTCTCCACCCTGGAAACTCCTATTCACCCTTCAAGACCCTGCACGACCCACTCATGCTGTCATTGTGAACTTACCCCCTGCCACACGCTGACCCCCATCCCAGACACTGAGGACACACACCATGGCAAACAAAACACAGCCCTTTCACGGCAGACGGGAGCCACGAAATGAACAGGATGATGAAGTCAATAGCATTTTAGATAACAGGTGCTCTGGATGAGTATACCACTGGGGAGAACCGTGAGAACGGGATGGGAGTGTTGACATCTCAGACACAGTAGCTGGGGAGGCCTCCTGCAAAGGTGGCATTAGAGTACAGGCCTGAAAGAAGCGGAAAACGGCATTCCAGGAAAGGGGAACAGCAGAAACAGGGTCAAGGAGCAGCAGCAAGGCCAACACAGTTGGGAGGGAGAGAGGAACAGATGACGAGGTAGAATAGGAACAGGGGCTGAATTGTTAGGGCCTTGTAGGCCACTGGGATCATTAGACTCTTTCTCTGAGAGCAGTGGCGAGAGGGCTCAGAGCGGAGAAGTGACATCTCCAGGGCAGAGGGTGATGTTTTGACGGGTCCCTCCGGCTGCTGCTGGGCACAGAGGAGACAGAAGCAGCAGGATGGGAGCAGGGGGCCGGCTGGGAGGTCATCCGAGGACCACCTGCCTCCTCGGGGGCCTGGCCTGTGGTCATCATGGAAATGTCCCCTCCCCTTAGCAAGAACTCTGCTCCACTCTTTTATATGCCTGCCTGGTGCCTACAACAGTGTCTAGCATGGGCATGAAGGAGTGAATGAAGGAATGAATGAATGAATGAACCAACACGCGAGAACAGGGGAGAATATAGGAATCCTAAATAATCCCTCCTTTCATTTCAGTGGGGCTGGGTTTCTAACCAGGAACTTCATTCCCCAGTGGGGTACGTGGTTCTAACTCAGAAAATAAAGCCTTTTCTTTTTCCTTGACATTCTTCAAGTCCTGAGATTTCTATTTATTTCACATTTGGTAAATGCTTCACAAAAAGGTAACGAAATCTGTGCTTTGGTCTTCACCTCCTCGACAGTAGCTTGAAGGGCAACGGCTGGATCTAGGAGGGATCTTTTTTTTTTTTTTTAGCAGAAAGGCACATTTTAATTTTAGGTTAAGTGTCCTAAGCAACCATCTTCTTAGCAACAATTAGTCCCCAGACGTGAGTTTTCAAACATCCAGCTTCAGGGAGATGTGGGGGCGGGACCCGTAGCTGTGAGAGCAGATCCCACCCAGCTCCCTCGGAGGGAGGGTCCTGCCAAGCTGGAGGGAATCAGACCCCAGGCCAGATCCAGATCGTAATCAGGTGAGCAAACAGAAGGGCCAGCACAGGTGGCTTCCAGGCGGCGGGGTTTAGACAGGCCCAGCACAGCTCCCTGTGGAAGGGTGAACGCAGCCTGGGGAGCTGCCACTCGCCGTTTATTTCTGGAACAAGGCAGGCTGACGGGTGCTACACCCACAAGGCGTGCTCTCAGCTCCTGGCGCCGCCCGCTCTGCGGCCCTGTTCACAGGGAGCATCCCCAAGCGTCACAGATGCCTCTGGGTGAGATATATAACCCACACCATGGGCCAGGCGCGGTGGCTCACGCCTGTGATTCCAGCATTTTGGGAGGCCGAGGCGGGTGGATCACTTGAGGTCAGCAGTTCAAGACCAGCCCGGCCAACACGGTAATACCCCAGTTCTACTAAAAAATACAAAAAATTAGCTAGGCATGGTGGTGGGCACCTGAGGCTGAGGCAGGAGACTCGCTTGACCCCAGGAGGCGGAGTTTGCAGGGAGCCGAGATCGCGCCTCTATACTCCAGCCTGGATGACAAAGTGACACTCCATCTCAAAATAAATAAATAAATAAATATATAAGCCAGGCGCGGTGGCTCACGCCTGTAATCCCAGCACTTTGGGAGGCTGAGG
>NW_016107432.1:6124647-6147167 GCF_001604975.1 Cebus imitator
AAAAAAAAAAAAAAAAAAAAAAAAAGAAAGAAAGAAAGAAAGGAAGAAAAAATAAATAAATAAAGACCTGAATAGGAAACATTGGTTATCTATTTTAAAAAATTAAAATTAAAATTAAAAATAAAAGCTACTTCATACTCACTTCCCAGGGCTGCCCTAAAATCACCACACAATGGGTGGCTTAGAGCAACTGAAGTTTATTTTCATCACAGTTCTGGGCACCAGAGGCCCCAAATCAGTATCACTGGGCTGAGATTCAGGTGTTGGGGTTGGGGGGCTGGTTCCTTCTGGAGGCTCAGAGACAAAGCTGTTCAGGCCTCTCACCTCACTTCTGGCGGCTCCCAGCCATCCCTAGCGCACCTTGGCTTCGGGATCCATCGCTCTGATCTGGACTCTGTCTTCACACAGCCTTCTCCTCCATGTGACCCCATGTCTCAAAGCTGCCTTTCCTTTCCCTCATAAGGCTCAAGTCACTGGAGTCAGGGCCCACCCCACACCCAGGATGGCCTCGTGGTAAGAGCCTTCACTGGATCACGTTACAATTTCAAACCAGATCGCATTAACAGGTACTGGGAGGGTTCGGGATGCAGACATCTCTCTGGGGGACACCACTAAACCCACAGCACACATCACCTGGCTGCATGTCATGGTGCAAGCGTCCTGCCGGTCACCTGCCTGTCTCACTCAGGACCTTTGCTGTTCCAGACAATGGCAGTGCCATCCTCCTGGGACACTACCAGCACCCTGGTGTCACCAGCCATCATCCCAGCACTGGGATGTGAGCTCCACCAGGCCCTCAGGCCACCCTCCCAGCACAGCGCAGGGCCTGGCAGAGGTGACGCCCTGAGACGCTGGTGCTGAATCAGCTGCTGATGGGGCTCCCAGACCTACTCCCGTCAACCTCAACCTCCCCTCTGCCAACCACTGCCTTACGAATCCCCCTCAATCCTACAATGCCCTGAGTATCAGCCTCCTCCACCCACGGCCTCTCACTCACACTGAGAGGTTGAGATCCTCTCCAGGCCCTCTCCCTGGGAGGCCCATGAGCCTGCTACCAGCTGCACCTGCTTTAAGATGGAAGCAGTTCCAGCATCACCTCCTCCTGGAAGCCCTCCCTGCTCCTCCTCCATCCCCTGGCTGGGTTAGTGTCTCCTTTGTGCCCTCTCCACCCTAGGCACTCCCTTCGGTCACAGGTGGTCAGCCACTGGTCTGTGCAGAGCCCTGCTGGCCGCCCTGGGCCTCAGTGTCTGCATGGCCCCTGATAAGCAGCAGGACACACAAGGGCCCTCGGAGCGGGGGCCTGATCCTGAGGGCCTCATTCACAACGATGGCACCTGATCTGGGGTGGCCGTTGGCACAGCTTCCTTCAGTTTAACGGCCCCCTTGCCTGAGGGATGGCGAGGGATGGGAGAGGGGTTGACAGACTCTTAAGGGGCTGACAGGAAGCTGTCTCTTTCCTTGCCAACTGCTTTCCAGGAAAAGGCCTTCGCCAACTCCCCACATGCTCCCCGCTAAGGTAAAGGGTTGAAAAACTCAAGGAAGCATCCTCTAGACAATGTGGCAGGTGTTCGCCAAAGGACAGAGCCTTCATCTCCCACTCCCACTGCCACTCCCTCCCACACAGGTAGTGAACTCAGCTCGGAGGGTCCTCTGAATCCAGGGGTCTCCAAGGCCATGGACTGCCCCACAAGGGGAGAAGGGAGCTCCAGGGCCCAAGCCCGCCACTCAGTTCACACCTTGGCTGTGTAGATGACCAGAACCCCACCCACAAACCCCAGACCCTCATAGCCGGTGCCAGCGGGCCTGCGTCTTCGGCGCTCCAACTTCTTGAAGATGTGCAGACTTTTCTGAGCATAAAGGTCACCTACCTGTGCCACTGTCACCAAGACAAGCTTTCTACAACAGGAGCTGCTCCTCTCATCACCCACCAATTGACTGACAGCACCCTCCAGACAAGCTGGTCTTTTCTTTTTGACACGGAGTCTCACTCTGTTGCCCAGGCTGGAGTGCAGAGGCGAAACCTCGGCTCACTGCAACCTCTGCCTCCCAGGTTCAAGCAATTCTCCTTGACTCAGCCTCCCGAGTAGCTGGGATGACAGACACCTGCCACCACACCGGCTAAGTTTTGTATTTTTAGTACAGATGGGGTTTCACCATGTTGGCCAGGCTGGTCTCAAACTCCTGACCTCAGGTGATCTGCCCACCTCAGCCTCCCAAAGTGCTGGGATTACAGGGGTGAACCGCTGTACCCAGCTGAGCTGGTATTTTCATCCATTCCATTTTTCCTCCATGTATCCAGCAAGTTCTGCTCACAGGCCAGTGCCGGGGCAGCCAGGAGGAGACCTACGGAGTCAGTGCCCCACGCTGCTCGGGTAGGGGTGGGAGACAGACGCCCTGCTCAACCCACCCTTGGAGCTGTGGCAAGCCCTTACTCTACCACCACGGGGGCTTCTCCAGCACCTGTCGGGCTCTGCCCTCAAGTAAGCAGGTGTTTTGTGCTAAGAATTGAAAATCAACATCCACACTAATGCTTAGGCAAACCGGGGAAGAAATGGTTATACCAGAAGAGTAAGGAAGGCTCAGGAGAAAGGAAAACACCTACTCATGTCTAATCCTCACTCTGTCTGTCCCGTCCCTTGTGGTTATGGTGTTCCCGCTCAATTGCAAAATTTAATTCACTGATTCATGCAATACATACTTATTGAGAAACTATTAAGTGTTTTTGGGGGCTACAGAGACCCAGGCTGGTACCAATACCAGCCTGCGCTCAAAGGGCTTCCCTCCTTCTCTGTGGCCCTCCTCTGCCATGCCTTCCCCCTAATGATACTTCCAGACTGCCCAAAAAGCTGGCACTGTGATGAGCCACCGTCTGCAGAGGAAACTGATGCTGGGAGGCAGTCATGGCCTTGCAGCAGGTGGCTGAGCTGGGACTGGGCCTGGCCTGACCCTGGCGTTTTAGGCTTAGCACAGCAGTGCTGGACCCACTGAGGCAGCATGTGATCCGTGTCTTAGCTGGGGTCCAAAGCAGCGGCGTGGGAGGGAGAGTTCCCACAGGTGTTGGGCAATCAGAGAGGACCTCCTGGTGGAGGGGACATCTGAGCTGTCCTTGCAGGAATGGTGAGGGCAGGGCTGAGTCTGCTTCATCCTCACACTGTGGGAAACCACCTGAGTGCTTGATGAATGGGCGGATGAATCACAGCTGACAGGCTGTGGAGAGAGCAAAGAGAGGGACCCCAGGTGCTTTGGGTAGGAACTACTGTTTCCAAATGATCTTCAGAAAACCCCTGGAGATTATCTGAGACATCCCCGGAAAGCTCAGAGCACAGAATGCGGCACAGGGAAGCTGTTCCATGGAATTCCTGAAAGAAAGTGGGGAGGGAGGGCAGGGCGGAGGCAAGGGTGCTCCACTCCCTTCACAGCCGCTCCCGAAACTGTGGCCAGGGCTCCGGCAGGAAGCTCCCACGCTTCACAGGAGTCCAGCGTCTTCCCCCAACTTCCACGGAGGGACCCTGAATTGTTCCCACCAAGCTGTGCCCTCCCAGGCCAGGCCACCCGCTGGGAGCCCCAGAGAGCTCATGATTTGGGGTGAGCTGGACCCACCTAGTTAGAGACAGAAAAGGGGCCCTCAGCTAGGCGGCACCAGGCCCAGAAACACCCTGGGCTCCAGAAAAAGGGGGAAATTCAGGGTCTGATCTGAGCCTTGTGAAAGTACAGGGCGGGGAGGGGAGAACAGAGAGCGTGGAAGACAACACAGAGGAAGAGGAGGAGGCTGGGGAAGTGGAGAGACAGAAGGGAGAGGAGGGAGAGGAGGCGAGAAGGGGAGGAGGGGGAGGAGGGGAGGAAGGAGAGGAGGGGGAGGAGGGGAAAGAGGAGGATGATCCAGAGGCTATTTTTCAACAAACAACTTCAGCCTGAGCCCTGGTCCTGGGCTGAACTTGGGGACTGCAAACAGAACAGAACCAGCCCCTCCCACTGCAGGGAGGGAACACAGCCCAGCAGTGGACCACACCACAGTCCCCGGGAAGAGATGTCCATGTCCTGACCCCTGGCCCCTGTGAACGGGGCCTCATTTGGAGAAGGGGTCTTTGCAGATGTGATGAAGATCTCCAGATGAGATCATGCTGGAAGACCCTAGGCAGCCCTGAAGCCAGTGATGGATGTCTTCATAGACACAGACAAGACGGCAGGGGAAGAGGCCGTGTGCCCTCCGGACAGATAATGGGGCGATGCCGCTGCAGCCTGGGAACACCTGGAGTCGCCAGAAGCTGGAGAGGCAGGAACCTCCCCCAAAGTCTTTAGGGGGAACCAGCCCCACCCACACCTTGCTGTCTGACTTCCAGCCCCCAGGACTGTGCGAGAATAAAGTGCTGCGGTTTCAAGTACCCAGTTTGTGGTCCCTGGTTACAGCAGTCTCGGGAAACTAACACACCCCTGAAGGGAGCAGAAGCCATGTGCAGGCCCAGACTTCAGAGGCATGGGGGAAGGCTGGTGTCAGGGCCTGGGAAGGACTCAGGGGCAGCGACTGGAGGAGCCACCAGGCGGGAACGATGGCACAAGGCAGGCACTGCGGGGGAATGAGCAGCTTCAGGCTGGTGTCTGGCACAGCAAGGTGAGGGCAGGACCGGCCATTGCTGGGGACCTCCAGCTCTAGCCAGCAGCAGGGCCTCCCAGAGGGAGGCCTGGAAGGTCTCCCTGTCTCCCCTGCAACCTCGGGGTCTGCAGCTGGAGGGGAGTGGAGGTCAGGACTGCAGAGAGCAGACCAGGGAGGCTGCCCCCTGCCTGCTCCCAGCACCCAATGCCCCAGGGCTGGCAAGAGCCTGGCCTAGTTTCAATCACAGGAGAAGAATACCACCCTCAATTAAACGGGCTGCACAGCACCTTCCCGAGAAGGACACCACCTCACCGTTGCTCCACGGAGAAGCCCTCCCATGCCAGGCAGCGAGCACTCACCAGTGATTTGCTGTGGATGGCCAGTGGTCAGGAGAAACTCAAAGGGGTCTAGGCAGTGGTGGTGGCAGCTTGGTGCTTTGGAGGCCACCTAAGGCCAGGCAAGCCAGGGCATGGATGCCCACACCTGCAGTCACTCATCCCATGCCCCTGGACAAGCATGAGAGGCCCAGGTCTAGGGGGTCAGGACATGCAACCCCCTCACTGCACAAACGGGCACCCAGGTACTGAGGGAACCATGGGACATGGGCTGCACAGAGCCAGGTCTGTTCCTTCTCACTGCTAGAGAAACACCTGCCCTCTGATGACTGGCATCTGCCAAAACCTGCCGCCGTCATGTCTCTTGGGCAGAAGAATTAGGGGTTTCACCTCTGAGTCCCACGGTCTCCATTGCTTTCTGTAACCTCAGGGCAGTGACTCTATGTGGTCACTGTCTATTTCTTTGTTCCCCCATCCAAAGGAAGGGGGGCCTCTGTGACCTCAGGACACGTGAAGAGAGGGAGTGAATGAGTCAGTGAATGAGTGAATGAATGAAGTTCACCAGTTTGCCAACACTGTGACCCACAGTGGGAATGAGACACACCAAGGTCCGGGGTGCCCAGGAGGCTCAGTGGATGAACCAGTGTCCACGTTGGGGTGGAACCTGACCATGAGAGCACTTGCCCAGCCCTGGCTTTTTTGAGACACCATGAGGTGGGGGTCCACAGTGGAGTCCTGCCAGCCCCACAACCCCAACATGGTGGAGGAGCCTGCCAAGCAGCAGTCCCCAGGAAAGTCACCAGCCTTGCTGGACAGCCCTGTGCCCCAGCCACCTTGACAACCAAGCAGCAGAGACTATGGGCTTAGCTGAAGCCAGCTGCTAGACAAGCCTTCCTGGCCAAATGCAGGAGAACCTGGAGCCAGGAAGGAGTCCGTGCAAGCTCCACACCAAGTTCACACACAGCAGGTTCGCAGTCAGGTCAGACACGCCTGGCTCCTTCCCGGGACAGTGAGGTAGACGATGATAAACACCCAGCCAGCATCCTGCCCAGCCTGTGCCACCTGCATCACAGAACCTGAATGACGGGCGATTTCTTTGACAAGGTCCTTCCTGCTCCTCCAGGCTGGGCTTTGTCACAGGTGAGTTCAGGGAAACCAGGGAGGGATGGGACTCCTTGGCCTCCCAATTCTCAGTCCACTTTCCTTCCAAGACGCCAGGTGACCTTTTTAAAGATTTCAACAATGACTCAAAGTCCTCTTACTACTAATAAAACTGTCATTTACTGCGTATTTAAAACAATCTGGTTACTTCCCACACCTGCATTGCCCATGAGGGGGTGTGGGTTGGTATGCTTTCCCTTTCTCAGGTAAGGACACCAAGGCTGGCAGATTTAATCACAGGTCTCTGGATTCAAAGCCCCTGTTCTTCCCTCTGCAGCAGCCCTGGAGCAGCAGGCAGGGCATATAAACTGTTAGGACGGGTCCCTGAGACCAAACAGGGCAGAGACCTCAGTCCTGGGACTCCCGGAGCTCCTCAAACCTGGACCACAAGGTCCTGCATTGGCCGTCTGAGCTCTGGGGTGATTTTCCCAAGAACATCTGGGCTGTGTCCTGAGTCCCTCCACCTTCTCCAGATACGGCCTAAAGAAAAGCAGTGCCTAAATCCTGGCTGGAAGTCTCACAAGACCCAGGATGCATGGACAGGGAGTCCCTACTGAGGGCTGTGTGGGGTCGCTGTCGGGGTGCCCAGTGGTCCCCCATGGGAACCCTCAGCAGGATGGCTGCATACTCCCAGCCTCCTCCTCAGAGGCCCTCTTTGACCCCCTCACCAAAGTGCCCCCAGCCAGCTTCTTGCCTGTCACCTTGTATTTATTTCCCTAATAGAACCTATTGCTACCAGCAATTACCAGGGAATCATATTTGTTGATTTGCTTCTCATCTGGTGTCCCCCACACTACACTGGAAGCTCTGAGAGGACAGGGGCCTACGTCTGTCTTGTTATCCTGCTATCCCAGAGCTTAAGCAGTGGCCTACAGGAATAGACCATGGATGGATGGATGGGTGGATGGATGGACAGATGAATGAATGGATGGGTGGATGGGTCGGTGGGAAGGTTGGTGGATGGATGGACAGATCAATGAATGGAGGGGTGGATGGGTCGGTGGGTAGGTTGGTGGATGGATGGATGAATAGGTGGGTGAATGGATGGATGGATGGATGGATGGATGGATGGATGGATGGATAGATGGATGGATAGGTAGGTGGATGGATGGAAGGGCGGATAGATGGATGGATGGGTGGGTGGATGGGTGGTGGATAAATGGATGGACGGATGGATAGATGGATGGATGGGTGGATAGATGGGTGGTCGATAAATGGATGGATGGATGGATGGATGGGTGGGTGGATAGATGGATAGATAGGTGGGTGAATGGATAGGTGGATGGATGGATAGATGGATGGATAGATGGATGGATAGGTAGATAGATGGATGGGTGGATGGATGGATGGATGGATGGATGGATGGATGGATAGGTGGATAGATGGATGGGTGGGTGGATGGATGGATGGATGGATGGATGGATAGGTAGATAGATGGATGGATGGATGGATGGATGGATGGATGGATAGATGGATAGATAGATGGGTGGATGGATGGGTAGGTGGGTAGATGGATGGGCAGATGGATGGGTGGGTGAGTGGATGGATAAGTGGGTGGATGGATGGGAGGATGGATGGGTGGATGGATAGGTAGGTGGGTGGATGTACGGGTGGATGTATGGGCGGGTGGGTAGATGTATGGGTGGGTGGGTGGATGGGTGGGTGGGTGGGTCGATGGATGGATGGGTGAATGGATTCATAGAGGGATGGGTGGGTGGGTGGACAGATGGCTAGGTAGATGGGTAGATCAGATCCTTCATTTCTGCTGAGGCCTTCTGGCAACTCCATTATCATCTTCCCCCTGTGTGAACACCATGTTTACAAAGGTAATTTCATCCCACACACTTCTACTCCCAGAATCCCCATATCTTGCTCACATCTGTTTTGTATACACATAAAATGTATTTATCAATATTGTTCAGAGTTTTCCTTAGAATTAAATGCAAATTGCAAATTTCATACCTAATGCAAATTTCCCAATCCATACAAATCAAATGGAAAGGATCCTCAGTGGGCTGGCTCACTAATTTCTTTACAGTCAGAAGGTATCAGGGACCATACCCTCAGGGCCCCTGCCCGGGGCTGTGCCCTGGGCACAGCCTCTGAGCTCTCTTACAGCAGGGCACGTTGATGGAAAGGCTGGTGTTTTCTCCTCTTGTCATTACTCAATCCAGTGCCTCAGGCAGCTTGCCGAGCAGCCTGATTCCCAATCCGCTGTAATTGAACAATCAATTGCGGCTTCCTTAATAACTGAATTTATTAAATGCAGGATATGTACGGCTGATCATTCAAGGAACTAATTTTCAAGCCAGAGCTTTTGAGGGATTGTTTAAAGAGAAGATCCATGTGTTTCATAAATCTGGGATGGCGAGAAAGCAAGGAGTAAACAGCAAGACAGAGAAGTAAATGTGTGTGGCATGATTTGCATTCAATAACTATAATCTCATGCCTTGGCCACACAGGCATGGCAGACAAACAGCACATTTACTAATGAAGCAATGCTGTCTGCCTGGCCATAGAGCTAAATATGACACATTTATGGCCACCGCAAAGCCCTGTCTGGGCTGCCTTGGGAGACCCGTCTCTTCCCTTTGAAGGGTCTCCAAACTCTCAAGAGAATCACCAGCCCCTCCGGCCTCCGCAAGCTGGATCAAATGCCTGCCGCCAAAATGTAATGTTAGACAACAGAGCAGTTGACATTTTCCAATTATACAAGGTCGTAAGGGGACAGAAAGCAAGAGAACGCCCAGGCTGGTTCCCGCACCCATCGCAGTGTCTGGCCATACATAGGGAAGCCAGCGTGACCGTAAGTTAGAACACCATCCTAAGACAGCATCTGCAGATGTTGATGAGTGCTCAAAGGTAAAAACAACAAAACAGGGACCCGTGATCAAGTAAGTTCAGGGCCATGCGGACCTCAAGAATGACTCTCCACCTCTCTGAGCCTCGGTGTCCCCATCTGTAAAAGGGCTCACAGACCCTGCTCGTGGGAGGCTGTGAGGACAGAAGGAGCAGCAGGAGGAAGAGGGTCACACTGCGTCTTCCCAGCTTTCCCCACTGTGTCTCCAGCACCAGTGGGCCTTCAAGGCCCTGTTGAAATGCCACGTCCTCCAGGAAGCCTCTCTGGTTCTGCCCTCCTACCACCCTGAGTTGCCACTGACTTTCCTTCCCCTGACATTGTCCCTTAACTCTCTGTGTGTGTCTCGCAGGAGGCAGAGAGCTTTTCTACCTGGTTTAGGTTCCTATATTTGGCAAGTTATCTCCAACACAGCCTATGACCATTTGGGATAGTAACCATCACAGCTCCCGTCCACTCATTCATTCATTCATTCATTCCACCACCAACTGCTGAAAGCCCACTAGCCCAGGGTCAGTAAAGCAAGTGACATGTTTGTTGAGTGACTCCTAGACCCGCCCATCAATCAATCCATTGATGGATGAATCATAGCAGTTTGTTGCTCGGTGTTCCTGGGAATGGGGAGGAGGGAGGAGGCTTGAGGCGGACAGAGGAGCTCAGGCAGAGAGCAGGTGTGGCCCTCTGACCCTCCTGTGATAAATCCACACAGCAGACCCCTTTGAGTGGCCACAGAGAGGAGGAAATCCAGCCCCTCAGGGGCAACTGGCCAGAAGGTTCTGGGCATCCAGGGTGGCTGCCCCCCCCCACCTTTTGGCTGCCCAGTCCCCTCACACCTACAGGGAAAAGAAAAGTTCTCACACATGGGTTCTCACTTGGCTGCCGAGTCCTGAAAGAGGAAAGGGGAGAGGTGGCTCTATCTTACCCCTCCCCTACCAGGCCTGGGAGGGCAGGAGAAGTAAGTGAGGGGGTGTGATGGGCAGCAGCAGCACAGATGCAGGAACTTCTGTGTTCCCCCCAGTACCCCTCAGCCCCTGCCTGCACCAGCCTGGGCTGTCAGAGGAAACTCCGTCCTGCCCAACAGGCTGAGTGGCCCAGTGGTGAACCCACAGGCTTTGAAGTCAGCCCCACACATGAACAAATCTCACTCCTCCACTTCATCTGCAGCAGTACAGGGAGCTGGCTCCTCTTCTCAGCGTGTCAGAGTGTCAAGTCCTCATCTGTAAAATGGGGAGATGCTATGAACCCCAAGGGCATGTAAAGTGTGAATGAGATGATGACTAGGAGAGAAACAGAAAATGCAAGACAGTGAGGGTCTACAACCGCCTCCTCAGGCAGAGCCAGGGTAGGGAGGAGGCAGGAGGGGAGGCAGGTGCTGCTACATGGGAGAATGGGTTGGCCAGGACACAGTATGAGGAGCAAGAGGGCTTCCGGAGGGGCTGCACCAAGGGCCACCTCTGAGCCTGACATCAGGGACAGCTCTTGGTCCAGGTGAAGCACAGCGCTCCCACCAGGAGGAGTGCCCTCAGCACAGCACCCATCTCTCAAACACCTGCCACACGCCCTGGGCCTGCGAGGACAGAGTACAAGCCCTGTGAGCCCCATGACCCACTCTGTGCTTGGGAATGTAGGTTCTGAGGAGGTCCTCAGTCCCACAGCCTGGATGCAAATCCCCCAGTCATGTAATTTAACTCTGTGGACCTCAGCTTCCACATCTGTAAAATGAGGATGACTGCATCACTTTTTAATTGAATATGGTAAGGATTAAATCAGATACACCTGTGTCAGCCAGGGTCCGAACAAGCAACCACACAGTTAATAGAAGAGGATTTAAAGAAAGGGCAAATCCCAGAGGTGTGGACAGAGGCCTAGAGCCAGCAGGGGATGCAGCAGAAGCGCCCCGCCCCTGCTGAAAGCTACCTCTCCCCCAACACTGAAGGAGGAACAGGATGGAGCAGAGGTACCTGGGCGGGTGAGAGCCATAGCCATGGGCCAGGGCTGAGCTGTGGAGCTGTGGACAGAGGAACGCAGCAAGCACAGCAACCCCAGGTCTCAGGGGGAAAGTTGCCGGAACCCATCCCCCATCCTCTCCTTCCTTCCATCTCCTGTTGGCGCCTCCATTGACCAAACCCAGTGGGAGACCAGGGCCAGGGAGGTCAGGTAAGTGAGCTGGAAACTCACCTCCAGGGCACAGAGCAACAGAGCAGGCAGAGAAGGACAAGAAGCTAGGGAAGGCCAGAGGAACGTGGGCACACGTGGGTAGAGCACATAGCATCTTTCGAGCGCTTCCCATTCATGCGTTTCTCTTCCTGTCACCACCTTGTATGGGTGACAAGCCTGGCACTCAGGGAGGGGAAGGGACTTGCCAAGGACACACTCTCAGTCAGTGTGCAGGACACAAGCCCAAGGCCTCCCTGCCTGGAAGAGCCACTCTGCGACCCTTACAATGGGGAGAGGCTCTCCCTGCCCTGCTGCCTCTCAGGGCCTGCACTTACACTGGTTTTTCTTGGAGCCCCTGGGAGTCCCCACCCCCACCCAGGGCCTTGGTCTCCCTGCCCTCCTCAAGATCAGTGCTGAGCTAAACCTGACCCCTCTCCCATTTAGGGTTCTTGGCGGGCACTTCCGATGCAGGGCACAGGAGCCTGACCTGATCGCCAATCTGTCCTGCTGGGTTGCAGCGATCTGGGGAGGTCACCATCTGCATGAAAGATCACTGCTGTCCCCTGGCCACCTGCCGGCTCCAGGGCCCCAGGGAGCCTGGCCAAGTTTCACACATTCTAAAAATATCCCTTCTCCCTCTCCTGCCCTGCAGGCCTCCCAGATGTTAAAATAGCAAAACCTGTTCTATTCTAGAAATACTGAGAAGTTCCTACTGAGCTTCTCAAAGCACCAGCGAATGCCCGGGAGCCACAAATTAATGACCCCTGAGTCTCTACCAGTGACACCCACATCCAAAGATGCTGGGAATGGGTGGCTGGTGCCGGTGCCCACACTCGGCCTGAAGATTCAATTCACTTGGATCCCCAACCCCTCCAGCCCCATCCGGCTCTGGCCAAACTGAGCTCCCCACTCTTCCCCTAACAGACCCCAAACTCTGCCCCCAGCATGCCTGCTCATCCTGGATGCCTCCTTTCCCAACACCCCCACAGTCCCACCCCCATCATGCAAGACACAACTGATTTCTGACAGGCCCAGCTGGCACAGCTTCCTCTCTGTTCATGATAAGCACATTATCTTTGATTTGGGGCTTTCCTGCCTCCCAGGCTCTGAGCCCCCCAGTTCCCAGCAAGGGCCTTTGCATCTGTGAGTATTCAATGAATGAATGAATGAATGAATGAATATATCCCCACAGTTTAGAGCTCCTGCCTAGAGGCTGCAAACTGCCATCTGAGGGGCCAAGTCTGGGCCACAGCTGGCTTTTATTTGTCACACATGGTGTTTTGTTTCGTTTTTTAATTTTTAATTGGTCAACAACATTTAAAACCAGGAAAGCTCCCTACAGTACAGACTTCCAGATTCCCCAAAAGAATCCAAAGATCTGGAAATACTGCTCCCTGGTCCCTCGCGGCAGCCCTGGCTGGAGCAGAGAAGCCGCCACCCCCTCTGAGCAGGCATGTGCTCACCAGCCACACTCTCCCCACTCTCGAGAGCCTCTCCCTGCCCCAGGCCCTATGGCTGTTCCCCAGGACACTTGCTCCTGACACCTGTGGCCTCCTGGCACCTGAAGAGGTCTGAGTTTGTAGACCCTGGGCAAGTCAGGAGGCAGAGACCTGGAGAGACAGCACGACCTGCCTGGCTAGACCAGCCCCAGCGGGGCCAGGCCCGGGGCCCCAAGTTCCAACCCCGGGGCTCCGCTGGCTGCACTGACCAGGGCATGTCCTGGCCTGTCTGTGGCAGGTGGACAGACAGCACCGCAGGCCCGGTTAGACGAGAAGTGGGAAAAGCAGACCGTTTCTCCGTCATGACTGTGAGCGGAGGGTCCCCTGGAGAAAGCCGGTCCCCTCCTGGCCTCTGATCCAAGCCGGAAAGGATGAGGCTAACCAGCTTCTTGAGCCCCAGAGCTCAGGCCTGTCTCTGGACCACTTGGATAGGGAGAAGGCATCAAGCTTCAGGCTCCAGCAATCCATCAGCTCAGATGGGCTGGCCCCTCATCATAGCCGTGCCCCGGCACACCCTCTCCAATGCCGTCTCCCATGCCTGCCTCCCACACTCCCCAGCAATTCGATCCAACTCACTTCAATTCTATTTCACTGAGCCCATTCATACTGAGGCTCCTGCATCTGCCAGGAACTAAAGCACGATATGAAGACGAACAAGGATCTCCCTTTAGGGCCCAGCTGAAAGCTGCCTCCTCCAGGAAGCTCTCCCTGCTTAGCCACCGGTTAGATTCTCCCAAGGCCCATGGAAACTGCACAGGAAGCACTGGTTAGACTGAAAACAGCTTGCCTTCTTCTGCATGGGACTATCACCTCCGTTAGGGCAGGAGCCTGGCTTGACCGCTCAGTGCTTTGCTGAGTGAATACACACTCACACTCACAAACATGCTTACATACTCATCTGTGCACGGTGGCCACCTCCCACCCGTGCTCTCCCCGTTGCCCATGCTTGGGCTGCAGATATGGCATCAGGTCCCCCTGGGACCTCACGGAAGCACAGCCGGTCCAAAGCTGCTGAGTCAGATCTGACTCTAACAGGTCCCCAGGGGCTCTGTGCACGGGAATGTGAGAGGCGCTGCTCTCAACAGCACTACCGTCATTCCTGTTAGAATCCTCCTGATGCAGACCAGGAGGCCCAGTCACCAGCCCAAGCCCACATGGCCAGCGTTGGCCCAGGGCATCCGGAACCATGTCCATGGAATTCCCGAGGCCCTGGGTGTCAGCCCACCCCTCTTTTTTTCCTTTTTATTTGTACAGATTTACAGGGTACATGTGCGATTTTGTTACGCACATAGATGGCATAATGGGTGTATCCATCACCCAAATAATGTACGTTATACCCATTTACCAGTGCATCGTCCTCCCGTCACCCATCAGAATCTCCACTGTCACTCCAAACTCTGCAGTCTATGGACACACATTCTTCGTCCCCACTTACGCGTGAGAGCGTGCAGTATCAGACTCTCTGAACCTTGTTTGTCTCACTTAAGATAACGACTTCCAGTTCTGTCTATGCTGCTGCAGAAGACACGGTTGCATATATTTTTTACAGTAGAATAGTACTCCGCTGTGTTTCTATACCGTACTTCCTCCAACTGTTCATCCATGGATGGACGCTTAGCTTGATTCCATATCCTTGTTACTGTGAACAGTGCATACAATTTGCATGTGCAAACACATACAAATAGGTATCTTTTTGACGCACTGGTTTCTTTCCTTCGGGTAGATACTTCACAGTAGGATTGCTGGATTTGATGATCGTTCTATTTTTAGCTCTTTGAGAAATCTCCGTACTCTTTTCCACAGCGGCTGAACTAATTTACATTCCCACCAAGAGTGCATAAGGGTTCCCTTTTCTCTGCATCCATGCCAACATCTGTGACTTTTTGCCTTTTTAATACTAGCCATTTTGATTGGGGTAAGACATCTCGTTGTGGTTTTGATTTGCATTTCTCTGATGATGAGCAATGCTGAGCTTTTTTTCATGTAACTCTTACCCTGAGAACAAAGCTGCCTGGGACCCAGGTCACAAGGAACGAGCACCCAGCTATGGGAAGGGGTGAATTCCATCCATGGAATCCTGGGGCTTCTTTGGGAGGTGGGTTCAGGCCATGCACCCTCCTGCAGGGCAGGGGCCTCCTGCCCACCTGGAGAGGCTGCCTTGCCAAGATGTCCTCCCTGGCCCCTCAGGAGCTGGGCACCTGTCACCATACAGCACTGCCTTCACAGCCTGGCTCATGTCACCTCCTCCCCAGTGTCCCTGTGGGCCTTGCATCCTTGATTTGTGTCCTTCCTATGAGACCACCTCATCTGGGAGGGAGCTGGGAGCACCCTGGCCATCGGCCCCCTGGACACCTCTTCTGTTCTGGCATTCAGTGGGAGCTTAACATGCACCTGGAGAATACAGGCAGGCACCAGAGAGGTCCTCATGTGCCTCTGCAGGGAGCACCACCCCTCTTGTGTAGCACCTTTGCTGGGCCTGGAATGAGTTACAGATCCTTGATGAGAACAGGGGGATGGCCCGTGTCACTGCTCAGAATAAACTGAGTATGTCATAAACAGGGGGCCATGGGGCAGGTAGGGACACAGGGACATGGGGACATGGATTCAGGACAGAACCTTGGGGCCCTGGACCCCAGAGCTGCCCCTGAGGAGGGGCCCTCCTCCCCTGCAAGGCTCGGGTCATCCCTGCCACAAACCTTGTGGGCAGAGCTCCTGGGGACAAAGGAGACTGAGAAAGGGATGGTGATGAGAGCTGACATCCTTAGCCCAGCTGCTCAGGAGAGCTCAAAGGCTGGGGAGGCCAGGCTTTGCTACCTCAATGGCTGTGATCACCAGGATGCCCTCAATCCCTCAGGTGCCTCTTGAATTGGGAAAAGCCAGCCGTGTGGAGGTGAGCCCAGGTGGGGACTGGGAGGCTGAGTCCGGGCAGCGTCAGCAGTCCAAACTGTGGTCTCCATCCCAAATGCTGGCCCTGAGCTAGAACCAGTCATGCGGATTCCTGAGGCTCCATCTGGGGAACAGAGATAATACCACGTACCCAGCCAGCTAAGAGGGATTTTCCATTCAACAGTTTCCATTTTTTCTAAATGAAATACAATAATGATTTTGGATTGCCACTCATGAGGAACCAGGCTGGTTGGAGATTTTTGTCTACAATAATTTTTAGAAACCTCATCTGTTTGGGGTTTAGGTGAGGAGGGGCCCTCCACGCCTGCAACAGTCCCTGTGGACACCCATTAGGCCGGCATAGTGCCAGCCCCTCCCACACCCCAGGCCCACTCAGAAGTGTCCTGGTTTGGGTGATGAATTGCAAGGTCACTTGGGGCTTATGAAGGTAGAGCTAATAAAGAGGGGCTGTCAGCTGGGCGCTGTGGCTCACGCCTGTAATCCCAGTACTTGGGAAGGCTGAGGCGGGTAGATCACCTGAGTTCAAGAGTTCGAGACCAGCCTGACCAACATGGTGAAACACCATCTCTACTAAAAATACAAAAAATTAGCCAGGCATGGTGGCGGGCACCAGTAATCCCAGCTACTTGGGAGGCTGAGGCAGGAGAATCGCTTGAACCTGGGAGGCGGAGGCTGCAGTGAGCCAAGACCAAGCCACTGTACTCCTGGGCAACAAGAACCAAACTCCATCTCCAAAAAAAAAAAAAAAAAAGTAAAAGAAGAAAAGAGAAGCTGTCTGGCGCAAAGACATTTGGGGAAGTATGAAAAGCCTTTATTTTCAAAAGTCAAATCGCTTTATTATTTCTTTTGCATTATAAAAGTTAACACATGTTCAATGAAAAAGTCCAACCATAGGAACATTCCATAAAATAAGGAGGGGTGAGGAGACAGTACCCTCGTGACCAGCCCCCAGCGTCTCGCGGTTTGCCCAAAGTCCATGCACTCCTGGCCCTGAGCCCCGCCCTGCCGCACCCAGGCCCATCCTGCCCCCGCCTGGCCCCAGCATGCCCTCCCTCCCAGCCACACTGGCCCTCAGCTCCTGGAGTCTCCTCCCCCAGGGCCCCTGCTCACCCTCAGTCTGGAAGACTCTGCCCTCCACTCTCCTACCTCAGGCCCCCCTGGTGGCTCCCCAACCTCCACAAATGCTGGTGGCCCCCAGATGCCAGGTGGAATCTCAGCTCTGTAGTGTGACTCAGACCAGGGGTGAGGGGCTCACTGCTGAGGGTGGTGCTGCAGGGGGCAGGGAGGTGGGAGGCTCAAGGCCTTCCCAGACCTTTTCCTACCCTGCGAGTGATATGGCTGGGGCCGCACGTTCAGAGGAGGCACAGCCAGAGGGGTGTGTGTGATAAGTACTGGCCGCTGCCATCAATAGCTCCTGTCTCCAGAAATCAGGGCCACCCCGTCCCTGCTCTCCCCTTCCTCCTTGCCACCCAAACCTAAATCTGTCCCAGAGGCAATGTGCTCAGCTGAGACACCTGCTTCCTGGACTCCAAGGGAGCTGCAGAGGTGGCCTCGTGATCCACTTATGACCAATAAGACAAAGCCGCGTCGCTTTTTCAAAAGCCTCGGTCTCTGGAGGACTTCTCACCTCCCCGTCGCCTTCCTCCTGCCTGGAATGTGATGCCGGGGTGGGGGGGTGTCGGACCCTATCATACCCATTTGCCCAAAGGGGCATTGAGGCTTAGGCAGGAATGCACCCCACCCCCCACCCCCCAGAGCCACAGAACCTGGGAAAGTGTCAGAGCCAAGGACAGAATCCTGGTCACCTTAATCTAGCACTTTCTTGCCATCACATTGAGATAACTCCTAGTCCTGAGAACAGCGCATTACAGCTTACAGTGAGCCCTCCTGTATACTACAGTGTGAGATGCTCAAACCACTAGACAAGGTGAAAAATCAGTCCTGGTCCCCCCAGCCCTCTCTCCGTGTTTCAAATATTTATGTTTTTTTTTAAAAAAACTTGATTGTTCAATTCCCTAATACAATTTTATGACGACTCCTTATTACCTCCAGAGCAAATCCCTTAGCAGAGACCAGAGAGCAAGAAAAGTGGTCTCAGAAGACATTGTGTGAGCCCCTGGAACAAGCCATGCCTGAAGCTGGCCACTACCCTTGAAACTTTCCATGATACAAAGTCATTCAGCCCTATTTTCTTCTCATGCTACTTTGAATTGGACTTCAGTCACCTGCAAGTCAAAGGCACCCACAATGTACCCATTTTACAGACAAGGATACTGGGATCCACAGAGCTCTCTTAGCCTGTCGCCTAGTCTTTGGCGGCAGACAAGGACAAGAACTCTGCCCTCTCAACTCCTAGTCCAGCATCCCCACAAGAATTCCATGTTACCTCTGGTGGCTGGCCCTGTGCCCACTGGCCAGCCTGCGCTGGTGCCATGGTGGCTCCAGCAACAAGCCCATATGAAAAGGCCCCGTTCTTCTTGCCTTCGGTGAAAGCCTGAGTTTCTCCCATTAAGTAACAAAGTGAGAGGGAACCCACTGTTCTTGGCAGCCACAGTCAAACAGCCCCAACCACAGCCGTGAACGTCCGCCTGCCCGACTGTTCCTCAGCCTCGCCTCTTTGTACCCCGACACCGCTCGCTCCCCAAATACATGAAAGACCCCACGTCTGGGTAAGTCTGTCCTTTTTTCTCTATTTCATACACAAATAGCCTCAACATCTGCCTCTCAGCTGGGGAGACCTGCAGACTATCAGGGGACGTCGGGTAGATAATTATTCCACAGGATCCAAAGATATGTCTCGGGGACATAAATCTTGGGAAGTCTCTATGGAAACACACAAAAATGCATGTTGTTTTTATTAATACTCACAATGAAATGTCTCTGGAATAAGCCGGCTGACGTGAAACCACACCAGAAGAGCCAGCGTGTTTCCCGTTAACGGGAATCCGTGGGGTTTTTTTTTTTTTAAGGACGCGTAGAGCAGCCTGCAGAAAAGAAAGCTTCAAAGACAAAAAAGCCCCGGTGGTAGGAGAATTCCTGGGTGGATGCAGGCCTTCAACTCCTCTTTTTCTTTTTTCTTTTTTTTTTTTTTCTTTTTTTTCTGAGATAGAGTCTCCCTCTGTTGCCCAGGCTGGAGTACAGTGGTATGATCTTGGCTCACTACAGCCTCTGCCTCCCGGGTCCAAGTGATTCTCCTGCCTCAGCCTCCCGGGTACTGGGACTACAGATGCGCGCCACCACACCCTTCTAATTTTTGTATTTTTAGTACAGATGGGGTTTCACCATGTTGGCCAGGCTGGTCTCAAACTCCTGAACTCAGGTGATCCACCCGCCTCAGCCTTCCAAAGTGCTGGGGTTAGATGCGTGAGCCACCGCGCCCAGCCCACCCATCTTAGAGAAGACTCACACCTGCCTCAGCCTGCCGAGGGCATGCTCACATGCACACGGGCCCTGCGCAGGGGCCACGTGGAACATATCTGAGTGGGTAAACCCAGCTCTCACCAGAGACAGGAAGGCTGCAGCTCCTGACATCTGCTCTATTGTAGTCTATACTGCACATGTCAATACTGCTGCAAGGGAAGGGGGTTCTGTGTTTGAATCCAGCTCCACCACATACTCCCTGCGAGGGCTTGAGTAGGCTACGTCCCCCTCCACCTTTAGTTTCTCATCTGTAAAACAGGGACTGTGATAGTCCCATCTCCAAGGACGTCACTGAGGCTTGAATGAAGTGACACGGGAAAGCCCCTAGACAAAGACCTGGTGCCCTATCAGCCCTCACAAATGATGACTTGGCACAGTAAGGATGGCCACAAATTCTCTGACACTCCTCCCATCAAAAGGTGAACGTGTCCCCTCCCCTTGAACCTGGGCTTTCTCTGCAACTACTCGGCCCATGGAATACAGCTGAAGGGACACTGTGCCGGCTTCTGGTTTCACCCTTAAGACACGGGTGGCTTCCACCTTTTTTTCCACTTCCACTCTTTGAACGTTGCTCTTGGGACCACCATGCTGTGAGGAAGCTCAAGCCACATGAAGAGGCTGCAAGAGAGAGAAAGACACCAGCCAGTCCCAAGCTCTTCCAGCCATTCCAGCCCAGGTACTCAAAATGTCAGTGAAGAAACCAGCTTGGACATCCAGACTGGTTGAGTCTTCAAAGGACTCCAGTCCCAGCCACTATCTGATCACAACCAAGCAAGAACTATACAGGGGGTTCAGTTAACCCATATAACAGTGAGATAATAGAACACGATTCTTTTAAGCCACTAAGATGTGGGGCTGTTTGTTACTGCAGCACTGTCTACCTATCCTGACTGATACTAACTGCAAAATCCCACATACCACTGCCAAACTGACTTATAATCAAAACCAAGGGGCCCATGAAGCTTCGGGAGATGGCGGAAACCCTGCTGGCCTCATCCAATGGCTCATCAAGTACCCCTCCCTCCAGTGCCAGACACAAGCTCTCACAGGTCCCACCCTCTGAGCCATCTTCACACCGTGGCCTAACACAGAAGCCAGCCTTTCCCCGTTAGGCCACGAGTGGAATTCTCCATCTCTGTAACCTTTGCCTCTCTTAAGGTGACCAGTTATTTTTGCCAAAGTCTGATTAAAGCATTGGGCTTCAAATATTATAATTATGAAAAAAATTAGTGTACACCTGGAAAGAGGAATAAAATCAAATAAAGAACAGGGACCTTTAAAAATTGACTCATCAAATTCTGTCCTTTCACAGATGAGAAAACAGAAAGAGACCCGCCAGGCACACAGCCCAGGATCACACAGCGATGGCCACGGTCGCCACTGCTGTTCAGGAAGGCTTTTGGCAGGCCAGCCACTTCACAGATGCTGTCTCCAATTCTCACAGGACGCCAGTACAGAAAGATCATCATCTTCTTTTTCACAGATAGGGAACTGGAGGTCCAGAGAGGTTAAGTAATTTGACCAAAGTCACACAGCTAGGACGTGCACCTGGTGTGGTGATTATGAAGCCTGAATCCACCCCGGGCCCCCCACTGCCCTGTACACAAGCAGAAGGAGGAGTTTGCCTGGAAGCTTAGTGTGTGTAGAGTCCTCTCCAACTGACAAAACACCCTCCACACACAGCCTCTCAGCTGAGCCCCGCCAGGACCTCATGCAATCATGGAATCACTAGCGGTCCCGAGAGCAGCCTGGGGTTACGGAGCCTCCCTTAGTGGGAGGACCATACACAGTCAGTGGCTGAGCTGGGATCCAGGCTCAGGCCTAGCCAGAACTTTCAAGAAGCCCATGGCCTCCTTGGCTGTGTGCATGATGGGGCTGGGGTTGCGGAGCGTCCCTTAGTGTGGGGGCCACACGCAGTCAGCAGCTAAGCTGGAATCCGGGCTTAGGCCCGGCCAGACCTTTCACAAAGCCCGTGGCCCCCGGGGTTGTGTGCGTGATGGGGCTTGGTTCTCAGGTGGGGAGGACACTCTGCTCTCCCGACACCCCTTCCCAGGGTCTCCCTTCCCCTTCCCCAGTGAGCCTCTTCCTGTCGTACGTGGAGTCAGGAGTCTTGGGGGATCCCACTGCTGACAGGCTGGAGTCGCGCCCTCCAAGGACCTGAGTGGAAGCCGTCACCAGGGTACAGGCCCTCTGCCCCTGCTCAGCACTGTCCCACCCACTGGCTGATCTGACCACACGGTGGTCCTCCAGGGCAGCTTCCCCGGGTGACACCACTTGCAGTTCAAAGGTGAGGAGCTGGGGCTCAGCCAAGAAGCAGCCCTTGCCACGCCCCTCGCCAGGGTCGCCGGGTCCCCCCAGCCGAGCCCCGCTGCCCACCTCCAGCACGCTTGGGGCCCTGGCTTTGACAGCTGCAAAAAGAAGCGCGCTCCTCCTGTCCCTCCAGCGATCCTAACACGCCCTGTTTACGTCCCAGATCCTCCACGGAAACGCACAGGAATCATCCTCATGAAGATGGACACGTTTGCTTCTCTGCTTTGTTTTACGACGCCGTTTACGGATCGCAAGTGCTGAAGAAACGTTTTCCATTATATTTTAAAGGAATGTTTAGGTACAAATATTGCATTGTTTATTCATTCCAATAATTTTATCTTCTAAGTATTCCACTGAAAACCAGATAATGGATTTCATTACCCAGAAACAGTAAAGCCGCCAATAAAAAAAAAAAAAAAAAAAAAAAAAAAAAAAAAAAAAAAAAAAAAAAAAAAAAAAAAAAAAAAAAAAAAAAAAGGCCCGTTAAAGACAGAAACATCCATTTACAGTATGTAATTCTTAGTCACATCAGGCTGCGATGAAAACCAACACGGGTGGGCGAAGCCTTCCTAATTCTGTAGCCAGGCCACACCACATGCCCCTGCTCCTACCTGCCACGCCTGGGGTCTCACTAGTGAACCATGGGCTCAGAAAGCCACTGGGGACATGTGAAGGCCTAATCGGGTCAGGCGGGTCCGCTGCTCCCTTTACCAAATATCGCACTGGACTTCTCACCTTAGCTTGCTGTGCAGACACTCCTGAGCCCCTGTAAAGGCAGGGAGGTCAGGAGGGAGGGGGACCCACTTCTAGCTGGGGGATAAGGAAGGGCTCCCTGGAGGAGGAGGAAAGGGGGTAGAGCCTGGAGGAAAGGAGAGCTGTGCCTCCGGAGATGGCGGGAGGTTGTGGGGAGGTGGACAGTTGCTGGTGGGAAGCCCAGCAGGGCCACAGCGAAAGAGTTCCAGGCCCTCGCCCTGGCCATCGTGTGCATGCTCCACACCCAAACCGCAGGCTCACAGCCCACGAGGAGCAATCTGTCACCAGGGAAGGGAAGGGAAGGGCTCCGATCTCAGAGTGCTGATTCCCCAGCCCCATCTCCCTCCAGATGCTGCCTGGCTTCCCACCACTGCTCCTTCGGATTAGAGCACCAAAGGCCCAGGCCAACGTGGAAACAGGCACCCACCTCCCCGGCACCAAGGCTATGGCTTTGAGCCATGGACAAGATCTGCAGGTTCATCTAAGCCCTGGGCAAGATCTGTGGGTTCATCTAAGCCCTGGGTGAGATC
>NW_016107432.1:6147915-6155929 GCF_001604975.1 Cebus imitator
CTAAGCCCTGGGTGAGATCTGTGGGTTCATCTAAGCCCTGGGTGAGATCTGTGGGTTCACCTAAGCCCTGGGTGAGATCTGTGGATTCATCTAAGCCCTGGGTGGGATCTGTGGGTTTATTTAAGCCCTGGGTAAGATCTGTGAGTTCATTTAAGCCCTGGGTGAGATCTGCGGGTTTATTTAAGCCCTGGGTAAGATCTGTGAGTTCATTTAAGCCCTGGGTGAGATCCACGGGTTCATCTAAGCCCTGGGTGAGATCTGTGGGCTCATTTAAGCCTTGGGTGAGATCTGTGAGTTCATCTAAGCCCTGGGTGAGATCTGTGGGTTCATCTAAGCCCTGGGTGAGATCTGCAGGTTCATTTAAGCCATAACAACACCCTGGAGGGGCCCAGATGCGTTTGGTCAGAGTGCCAAAGGGCAATGGTGGAAGGGGGTTCCTTACATAGATGTGGCCAGATACCCAGGATCCAGTGGGACATGTGCCGGGACAGAGGACCCAGGCCATAGAATGATCTGGCATTCATGCTCTCATTTTCCACACAGCTGTGGCTGCTGTCAGTACTCACCCAGGACTGAAATTGCAGAGTGTGGAATGACTGCTAAATTGCACAAAGCCCCCTTAAAATGGAGTCTCGGGAAATTCCCAGATACCCACGGATTTGGCACAATCCCTTTCTGACTGACAGAACCAGGCTTCAAGACAAAATGCACCCTGGGAGTACCATGCCAAGACCTGGGTACCAAATGCCATCAGTCTGTTGCATGCACCGTCTCATTAATTCTTGCACTTGACCCCAGCCGTGCAACCCTGGACATTCGCCATCGCTGAAAGTCAGTTTCCTCATCTGTGAAGCGTAGGTAGCCGTGCCTGCCCTTCAGTCCTCACGGCAGGGACAGCACCCATGTCCCTAAATCTCAGGCTGGGACTTATCTCTCCCCCCAGCAAGGGTCACTCATTTCAGCTCCACAGTCTCCAAGCACTTGCCCCGCATCAGGCCCTGCTCTGGGCACTAGAGGTGGGGGCAATAACAACACCACCAACAACAGCAATGGCCGACACTCTCGAGTCTGTGCACGTTTGAAATCCTCAGCACAGTCTTGCGCCAGGAGGCACTAACATTGCTCCCATTTCACAGATGGAGAAACCAAAGACTCTGGAGAATTATCCGAGGCCATGCGTCTGGCGAGAGCCAGCGTTGAATCCAGGTCTTTTTGATGCTAACGGCCAAGTTATTTCCGAGAGAAATGACATCAGACTGTGCTAACCTCGTTGTTCCACAGCAAAAATTCCACATCAGTCCCAAAACGGGTGTCTGGAGAAGCAAGGAGCACCAGGCCACCTCCAGTGCGCAGCAGGACTAAGAACCATGAGTCTACGCCTGTGGCTCACCAGGTCCAGGTAAGCCAAGCCAAGGTGGAGGATGGGCCACTGTGACTTTGCCCATTTTCTACCCAAAGAGAACCTGTTTGAGGAGGTGACCAGCTGGTGGGGGGGGGTAAGGAGGTGGCTGGGACCAGAAGGGACCTGTGTCCAGGCTCCTACAGGCTTCCAGGGGATGGGGGAAGAAGCGACCCAGCCTCGCCCCCACTCGCACTGTCCACACCCCACTGGTTTGCCCAGAGACAGGACTCTCGTCCCCATCCATACCTGCTGGACCCTGAGCTCACTGGGCCCAGGTAAGCCGCCACCTTGGGCCTCTGTGGCAGCCCACGCCACCGCCCTCCAGCCACACCCCTCACCACTGCCCACTTCTCAGCCAATTGGCCCAGGAGGGGGCGGAGGCCTGGGCTGGGCACTCAGGTCCGGCCTGGCTGACTGGCATACTAAGCACATGCTCCCTCACCAGGATTCTGAAAACCCTGCTCCTGAGCAGAACAAAAGCTGCTGGGGAGCCTGTCTCGGCTGCAGCCGCCTTTCCTAATGGCCTACAAGGGATCTCCCCTAATTGTTTAAACAAGAGTTAGGGGAGGTAGGCAGGGCCAGGGTAGGAGTGGGTGAGGGTATCAGAGGAGGGGTAACTGCACAGAGTGGGGTCAGCCGGGACCCCAGTCTTCCCAAGGGAGGCTCCAGGGGCCCTCAGGGCTTAGAACCAGGGGTCAGTGCCAAGGCCAACCCACGCCATGCCTGCCTCACACTTTTCATCTCCCCTGAGAACACGTGGGCCCTGAAAAGGCCTTGGCAGGCCTGCCGGGCACCCCGCACTTAATATGCAGGAGCGGCCGAGGGCAGGGACGGAGCAGCGGTGCGGCGGCGAAGATGGAACACCGTCAGCTGCTGCAGGAGCAGCCCGCGTTCCTCCAGGCAGGCTGGCATCTGCGGGGGATGGGAGGCCGCCGAAAGCCCCTGCCCATGAATCTTTGGAATGACTTTGGGGATAAATAACCACTCTGGGTGAGTGCGTGTGCTGGGGAAACTCACCCCCCAAGCTGGTTGCAAGGGAAGGAGCCTTCGCAGTGGTACTGGGGTTTAGCCAAGCTGGGAGTTGGCAGCTCCAAGAATGGAGATGGGCAGGCTGTGGAGGCCAGAGGAGCGCAGCCCCTGTTCCCCGGGGAGCCGCCCCTTCCCATGTGCTTCAGAAGTGGGGACACTCCTTCCCATTCCATACAGGAAAGGCCACAGTGAGTCAAAGATAAACAGGGGCAAAGAGACAGCAGTGACTCCTCAGAGCAAAGAGGAGACAACTCAACGCCAGGAACAGGGCGAGCACCTCCTCCTGGCCACGGCCCTCCGGGCCCAGCCGGCACACACCCAGCTCCCCCGGATCCCATCGCCCGGCCAGGTCTGCTGCGTGCCGGGAAAGGGGGACGTGTGTGAAGATAGGCTAGCAGGCTGGGGTTTGGGTGCTGCCCTGGGGAGGTGCTGACCCAGAGGTCGGCCTGCCATTGCAGGGAAGCTACCTGCTCGCCTGGCATGGCATCTGCGAA
This sequence comes from Cebus imitator, assembly GCF_001604975.1. NCBI lineage: Eukaryota > Metazoa > Chordata > Mammalia > Primates > Cebidae > Cebus > Cebus imitator. The sequence goes on from NW_016107432.1 coordinate 6,150,841, forward strand.
CTCGGGTTTGGGGAGGATTCCCAGCCCCTAACCTAGAAGCAGGGCTCAGCGTGCCTGCGCTGTTTGTGCAAACCACATGATTCGTGCTGACGACCACCCGCCGGCCCCACTCTCGGGGTGTTTTGGAGACAGCAGCACAGCGGGCAGATGCCCTTACTGTCCCTGTCATGGTCACTCTTGCCACTCCTTCAGGGAGAGGTTTACAAGTTGCAGCTTCAGGATTCCAACAGGATCCGGGGCTGGAAAGTGGAGGCCATTTTCAAAGACAGCCCTTCGACCTGCAGACCCGCTGGCCTTCTGAGAGTCTGGGGTTTTGGGGTGTGTCAGGCGAGGGTACCTGTGTGGCCAGCTCCTTCCCTGGTAGATGGCGCTTCACAGGCGTCATGATGAGATGCTGGAGGAATTAGGCATGTGCCATGCGGCTCTGCCAGGAGAGGGTTCTGGAAGCTGGAGCCGGGCCCTCCGGCCTTCACTCCCTGCACCTTCTCCCTCCGCTGGGTCGGCCTGCTCTCTGTCCTCACTGCCAGGCACGGAGTAGACGCTCAACCCTGTCAGCTACAGAGCCCGCAGCAGGCATCCCAGCGCCCAGCAAGGCCACAGACATGCAGAGAGATGTTCACTCATTTCGCCACGCGTTCACTCAGTCGCTCCACAGCACTCTCAGCAAAGAGGTGAGGGGTATTCAGAAGCATCCAGAATGGGAATGGGAAATAAAATGAAAACCACCTTCACCAGGGAGAGACATCGTGTGCTGGCAACAGAGTTCTCAGTGCGTCTTCTGTGGATTCTTTTGTTTCTCACTGCAAGTCGCCTCCTCCAAATAAACCATGCACCCCCGAAGGGCAGGAGGGGCAGCGCCTGAGGCCATCACCGTTGTGTGCCTGGCCCGTCACTGTGCCTGACCTGGAAGCATGCTCGAGCAATGTGCAGTGAATGACAAACTGGGTGAATAAGAGGTGCACGGGCCGGACCCTCATTCCACATCCAGGTGAGGAAAAGGAGGAGAAAGGTGACCTGTGGGGCAGCTGGGAGCGTCCATGCTGGGCCAGGCGAGAACCAGGGCCCATGTCCAGCCCCTTCTCCATGGCATTGACCAGGGACACAGCGGGCAGTGAGGCCTGGACAAGCCAGGTTCTTAAAACACTGGGTGTCCTCTGCCCACCAGCCAAGCCCCACCCCCGCAAGGAAATGGGGATCCCTAGATAGAGCTCTGAGGCCAACAGGGGCTCATGAGGGCATCAGGGTAGAGGGGGACTTAGGGTGAGCTGAGAATCTCCCAACTAGGGACGTGTATGGGGTCCTACCTGCACCAGCTCACGGCCCTCACTCCCTCCCACCACCCTGGGAAGTCAATGCAGCCAGAACTATGATGGCCTGTCACATGGAGGAAGGACAGAGACCCGGGAGTTATGGAACCAGCCAAGGTCCCAGGCCACCAAGGGCAGGGCTGTAGATTTAGCAAATATAAACATACGACGCACACTTAAATCTGAAAACGGATTATTCAGATCCTTTTGTTAGTGTAAGTATGCCCCATTATAATATCTGAATTATTATATTTGAATTTAATTTTGAATAAACAATGAATAATTTTTAGTATGTCACATGCAGTATTGGAGACATACTTATGCTCAAAAATTAGGCCAGGCACAGTGGCTCATGCCAGTAATCCCAGCACTTTAGGAGGCCAAGGCGGGCAGATCACCTTGGGTCAGGAGTTTGAAACCAGTCTGGCCAACATGGTGAAATGCCATCTCTACTAAAACTACAAAAAAATTAGCCAGGTGTGGTGGTGCACGCCTGTAATCCCAGCTACTTGGGAGGCTGAGGCAGAAGAATCTCTTAATCCCAGGAGGCGGAGGTTGCAGTGAGCTGAGATTGTGCCCTTGCACCCCAGCCTGGGCAACAAGAATGAGACTCTGCCTCAAAAGCATAAATAAACAAATAAATAGAAGATAATAATAATAAATTATTCATTGTTTATCTGAAATTCAAATTGAGCTGAGAATCCCATATTTTATCTGGCAAGTGCAGCTGAGGGTCGAGTGGGGTGTAAACCACCCAACTTCAGCCACCAGCCCTGCTCCCAGGGTGTTTTGGAGACAGCAGCACAGCGGGCAGATGCCCTTACTGTCCCTGTCGTGGTCACTCCCGCTGCCCCTTCAGGGAGAGGTTTACAAGTTGCAGCTTCAGGATTCCAACAGGATCCGGGGATGGAAAGTGAAGGCCATTTTCAAAGACAGCCCTTTGACACTGTGGCACCAAGCATCTATTTCCAACAGACATGCAGACACAGGCCAGCCCAGGAAAGAACAGGACCAGGCTCTCAGGGCGGGTGGCTGCGCCTCAGGGCGGCCAGAACCTCTCCCAGCATTGCGGAGTTCCCACCTCCACCACGAGGACAGGGAAGTCTTCGCGGAATCGGAGGAAGATAATCACTTCTAATTACCATCACTCCAGCCTCCGAGCTCCCCGCAAATTAGAGTGCATCTTTCATTCCAGCTGACACCCTGGATGGCCCCGCGTTACGTATCAAACAAATTACGAATCCCCAGGAAGGACTCATTGAGGTAATTTGCTGGTGAAACATTTTTTTACAGAAGAAAATCCTGATGAGAACGACGCTTGGCGGTGTTCTCCGCAAGCCACGCCCACCAGTACCTGGTGTTTTGTTCTGTGCTAGCAAGCTCCCCTGACAGCAGCTCCTTCGGGCCCCACGACAGCCCCGTGGGGCCAGGGTCATCACAGCCAGAACACAGAGGACAGGCAACATCGGGTGGACTCTCCCAGGCCCTGGCTTTGAAGGGCGGGAGCTGAAATTAGAACCCACGTCCACGGTGAGGTAGGCCGATTCCCTTTTGTGGGAGCAGAATGCTCCCCACGGACAAGGAGCCACTGAGAGACACTCAGGGCTGTGTCAGTAAAACAGACAGCACAAGGCTCCCACCGTGCCAGGAACAACGCCCGCCTTTCCCACAGCAGTTTCGACAAAACAGACCAAGGCGGCCCTGCACTGCTCACCATCTTTGACAGATTCTTGGGCTTTTTATCTTCAAAAATAAAGAAATCAAAGAGTTAGTGCTTTTTGCTTTTATTCTCTTCCCTAACATCTAAAAGGGCAAAAGTGGTCTTTTCAGAACTTTTCGGCCAGAACCCTGCTTTTTGCTTTACAGGAAGGAAATGGACCAGAAGAGGTTTATCCTGGGTGCCAAGTGCGGGCCTCGCCCAGCCACTCAGCAGAGCCAGCCCCAGCTCCCAGGTGGGGGGTGCTGTTTTAGCAAACAAGCCAGCCCTCCCTAAGTCCCATCTCCAGGTCCCAGGCTCACAGTCAGCGGCCCAGTGACAGTAGCTTTCACTCAGCGAAGGGCCTGGGGCCAGGAAGATTCAAAAAAGAAAACCGAGGCCCTCCAGGAAAACAAGAGAGAGAGGAAGAGGCGGGCAGCTGAGCATGGTTATGGGAGCCACTGTCCCGGCCGCAAGGGCTCCAGCCAGGTATATGGACCAGCAGGGAGCTGCTCCTGGTAGCTCAAAGGAGGTCGGGGGCCCTCATGGCCACAGCCCTACCGCAGGTCCCTCAGCACTGGGCCCTGGCCTTTCTGCAGAAGCCCAGGAGCCACCAGCATAGACACGGGCAGCCAGGTGAGTGAGGAGAAGGTGTCCCTTCAACTTTCGGCAGCATCCCAGGCACAAAAGAACCTTCTGCAGAGAGTGGCAGGGGCAGAGGGCAGTGGGGAAGAAGGAGGGACAGGGACTTCAAAGGAGGCTCTGGGAGCACAGGAAGGAGCCTCAGAGACTCAGAGGACAGGGGTGTCTCCTGCTGAGAACAGCGCTGCACCTGCTCCCTGCTGCACTCCACAGGGGCGTGGGCCTTGCCTAGAGCTCCCAGTGGTGAAGCCACTGGGGCAGATGCCGCCACAGACAGCCCAGACAAAGAGGCTGCAGTGAGGGCACAGGGGTAACGGGTGACAGGCCAGCAGCAGTAAGAAGCGCCACAGCCACATGGCCAGGACTGACCTCAGAGGGTTTACCAGCCCAGCCCAACCCAGGGAGGCCGTGTGCACCTGGAGCTGGGGGACGGGGATCAGCCACAGTCTCCAGAGAGAGAGCAGAGGCAAAAACAGAGGCACTGAGCTAGTGACAGGAGGAGCTGGGTTTAAACCCAGACAAGGACAGGACAGCAGCTCACACTCCTAATCACACCACAGGTAACACAAATGCAACCACGTGAGGGTGCAGGCCCAGCTTCCACCCTCCCCACTGATGCCACCTGTGCACGCACACACACGTGGGCAGGCACACACAGTCCCCTCACTCCTGAGAGCAACCAAGCTGCTCTGGGCTCACAGTGCCACCCAGTGACCAATGAGAACTGTCTGGCTTGAGGACGCTGCCAGCCACCTTCCTAGGGAGGCAAGGGCCTAGGAACCCTACCAGCAGCGTGGCAGCCATACCTTAAAAAAAACGTTAACAACAGCCTCAGTCTGGATCTGACTTTATGGACAGCAAAGAACTAGCAACACAAAGCTGTATGCAGTACTGCTACCCCCAAACTCCCTCTACCTCAACAGACTCTTCTAATTAAATCTAATTAAATCTGTTTTTCCTCAAGCACCGGCATCCAAAATTAATAAAATCATTGTTTATTCTTTTGAGTACATCTGGTTCGTCGAGGAGTTGGATTACAGTCATTTCATTCAGCCTGTGCGCACGGGGCCTCTTCATTCCCACGATGACTCGAGCGGAATGCCGTCTCCCTCCCGCCAGAGCATCCGAAAGAACATTGTTCCCGAAAGAAAATGCGCTTCGGCCAGGCGCGGTGGCTCAAGCCTGTAATCCCAGCACTTTAGGGGGCCGAGGCGGGTGGATCACGAGGTCAAGGGATCGAGACCATCCTGGTCAACATAGTGAAACCCCGTCTCTACTAAAAATACAAAAAATTAGCTGGGCATGGTGGCGCGTGCCTGTAATCCCAGCGACTCAGGAGGCTGAGGCAGGAGAATTGCCTGAACCCAGGAGGCGGAGGTTGCGGTGAGCCGAGATCACGCCATTGCACTCCAGCCTGGGTAACAAGAGCGAAACTCCGTCTCAA
>NW_016107432.1:6155939-6167284 GCF_001604975.1 Cebus imitator
AAGAAAAAAAAAAGAAAATGCGCTTCACGTTTCCGAGGACAGACATCCAACAGCAGCCCCGGCCCGCAGTCCGCGGGTACCCTGAGAACTCCTGAGCACGTTGGCGCCCTGCTCTTTCATTTGATAGTTCCCGAATTTAGCAGCAAAAGGAAAACGGCACATACACTTCAGACGAATCGTGGTACAAGTCCTAGAGAAATCACACTCTAAAAAACATCCACCATCGAGCATGTCAAGCAGAAGGAGAAAACGAAACTCCCCGCCTTGGGCCCATCATTCTGCTGGTTCCAAAGAGCTTTGTCCACCAGGATCTGACGTAAACTCACAGCCCTCCCCGCTGGGGATTATTGTTCCCACTTTATAGATGGGATACTAGAGGCCAAGAAAGGCTGAAACATGACTTAACAAGCCAGGACGTAGAATCCTGTCTGCTTTCCTCAATAAGACACCCATTGCACCAAGCTCAACACCTGGTCCATAGTAGGTCCTTTTCAAAAGATGCCAGATAGATGGATGGATGGATGGATGGACAGATGGACAGACAGACGGAAAGACAGACAGGTAGATAGAGAGAGAGATAGAGAGAGATGGATAGAGAGAAGAGAGGGATGGATGGATGGATGGATGGATGGATGGATGGAGAAAAGTGTAAATGCTAGGATGGATGGAGAGATAGATAGATGATAGAGACAGAGAGAGAAAATTATTGAACGCTAGAGTCAGCCCATAGTCTTGCAGCCCAGGGTTCACTCTAATTGCGTCCCGGCTGCAGCTATATTGAGGAGGATGTGGACAGGGTCCCCTTGGGAGGAACCACTGTGAGTCACTGGCCACCTGAGACTCACAGCCGAGAGGGGTCTCTTCTACAAAGAGCAGCCTGGTGGACACAGACCAGAAGGCCACTAGAAGCATAAAGCCTTTCTTCAAATAACAAGATAAAGATTGTTTTGTGCAGGAATCCTTTGGCTTAGGAGCTTTTTCTGGGCATCTTGAAAGGCTATTTTTATTGCAATCAATTTTGTTAAAGTTGGATTTACTAAAGAGGAAGATGAAAATTGCCCATGTTATCTGCTGCCTGTCAGAAACTTCACATTTCTATTTCTATTCTTGGCTGGACCTGAGGCCCCAAACTCCTCCTGCACCACTGCCAGGAACTAAAAATAGCTGCCAGTGACCGTGTGCCCTGGCACAGGGGCCCGGAGTCTCAGGATAGCTGCCTCAGAGCTTCAACCGACCAGACTTCCCCAGGTGAGCCTGACAGACCCCCGTGAGTTTCCCAAGGCCAGGTCTCCATCTGGAAAATCACGGAAGCTTCTCACTCCTGTGAGATGAGATGGCATTAAAACAATAAAACTGACCAGGTGCAGTGGCTCACGCCTGTCACCCTAACACTTTGGGAGGCCGAGGGGGGCAGATCACCTGAGGTGAGGAGTTCAAGACCAGCCTGGCCAACATGGTGAAATCCCGTCCCTAATGAAATACAAAAATTAGCCAGGAATGGTGGCACATGCCTGTAATCCCAGCTACTCAGGAGGCTGAGGCAGGAGAATCCCTTGAACCCAGTAGGCGGAAGTTGCAGTGAGCAGAGATCGCGCCATTGCACTCCAGCCTGGGTGACAAAGCAAGACTCCAACTCAAAATAAGTAAATAAATAAATAAATAAATAAATAAAACCGTGGTAATAAATCATCAACAGTGACTCTGCTAGGCAGCCACACAGCATAGCGGATGTGAATATTCACTCCGGCGCCCTCACCCACACCATCTACCCCTCCCACCCCAGCGCCTCCTGTCTTCTCTCCTGTGACTCTCAGAACCCCGTCACTCTCCTGCTGCCCAGACACACTCCCGGTCCTCAGCCCTGGCAACACACCCCTGCGCTGGCTGTTCTGCTGCCTGGAGTGCTCAGGCCTCAGACACCCATGTGTCTCCTGCCATCACTTCCCTCCTAAAATCTCTCAAAAGTCACTTATGGCAAGACCTCCTCTGGCCATCCTACCTAAAATGCCAAGCTCCTCTATTTCCAGATACCTCGTATTCTCCCTCCCTATTTATTTTCTCCACTACACACTCACCTCCACGTATGCACTTCTGTGCAGGTATGTGTACCCACATGAATGTCCGTACATGCGGTGTCTGAAGGCCAACAGGCACGTGTTTACCCGTCCATAGCTACTGCACACCTCCTCCCCACCAGAATGCCAGTGGGCAGGGATTTTCATCTTCTTTGTTTTCTTCTCCATCCTCAGCATCTAGCAGAGATGTACGAATGCACGGAGGCTCTTTCTGGGCCCGGCAGCCCTTACACCCACACCTGGCGCGTCGCGGGTGCTCTCGCCTGTCTAAATGGAATTGTAGCGCTAGCAGCATTGCCTGCCATGAGAAGCTTCCGCGGAATCCAAAAGGAAGGGATCTCACCCTTTCAGCTAATGGAAGCAACATTCACTGGCTCTTCCAAGACTCTCTGCCCACTAAGTGTTCATCAAAGTGGGCACAGACGGACTCAGGCAGCATCACCAGTCCCTGCGCCCAATCCAGGCCTGGAGTCTCAACGGCCATGCAAGCAGCCAGAATGGGCCCCTACGGCACGGGCGCTCTACCCCAGCGCCCGGCACAACCGCCCCAGGAAGCCACCCCCTCAGGGGCCAGGCCACAAACACCTCCCCCCTCATCACCCCCAGAGAGGGCTTCCCATCCACCCATTCTGTGTTCTCTGAAGCTGCAGAAACCTGGGTGACCTGGAGCCCTCAAGGCCAAGGGGACCAGGACTGGACCCTCTGTGTAACCTCAGGCCAGTGACTGTGCTTCTCTGAGCCTCCAGTTCTTGCTCTGGAAAATGAGGGTCTTACCAGTTCCTGCCCCAAAGGTCTGCTGAGAAGCACTGTGCCGTGTGGTGACCGCCAGCCTCGTTCCTGAGGCCTCGTCCTGGCACCCCCCCCCGCTCACCCGCCCCCCACCACAGCTACCAGTGCCTGCTCACCCTGAATCCTGTAAGGGTCTGCAATGCGCTGAGCATCTGCTGGCCCTGAACCCACTGAGGGTCTACACTGCCCCAGCATCCCAGTGTCCGGGCCCCTGGATGGAAACAGGGTCGCAACCTGCGGGCTGCATGGAGGACATGATGAGGGCTACACCTGCCCTGGAGCAGGCCCTCAGAAGTGGCCAGGAGACATCATCATGATGACACCCTGGATGTGCTCCTGTCCCCACCGTGGCTTCTGCCAGCCAAGTCCACAGTCTGGGTCCCGTACCGCCCTTCCCAGCTCTCCAGCTGGCCAATGGCTTCCCCTGCTCCGGCAGGCTCCCTCCACCCTGCAGTTCCCGCTGCACACAGTGGCAGTGCCTGGCCTCCCTAGGGCATCTGGGGGCCCCGCCTCTGCCCTGCCCAGCCTCCTCCAACTGGGAGGCAGTAGCCGAATGTGCAGGCGCTGAAGTCTGGCTCCTGGGCTCAGCTGCCCTGTGCCCCAGAAGGCCTCAGGAGGTGCCTGGTGCAGCACAGCAGGGAGCTTTGGTGATGACCATCCAACACTGTGCCCGTCACTGATGCCTTGTCTCTGACCGTGCAGCTGTGACCCCATCAACCAAATGCTCCCCAAGGGCAGAGGTGCCCCAGTGCCTTACCCAATCTTGACTTTGAGACCATCCTCAGCCCCCAGAGGCCGCTGCATGGCCGTCTGCTGGGTGGAACTGAACCAGGTACCCTGAGTGTCCCCACGGCGTCCCTGTCCACAGAGTGAGACCCCCAGCATCCCTGCCTACCACGGGGGCCCAGGGCGGCTCCCAGCGGGGTGGGGAGGGGAAGCATCAGCACAGCGTGGCGTCCTCCACAGAAATGGTGCGGCCGGCGCGGGCAGGAGCACCACATTATGCAAAGCCCCAGCGCCGAGGGCTCAGATTGAAATGTAGGAGCTGAGCGGGAGTCTAAAGGTCACGGACCACGGGGCTTGGCGGGGAAGTAAATTAAGAGTTGGGCCCAGAACCCTGGGGGGCTGTGGAGATGATGAAAAGAATAAATCCGCCGTCCTGGGCTGCCGTGGGGGGCAGCATAACGAGGCTGGCACACCACACCTCGCTCGATAACTCACCAGCACTCTCCGGCGTAGGCGCCGGGCCCTGGACCCTAGGAGTCTGGCAGCACCAGGTGCAGAGCCCACGGGAATGGGCGCTAGGCTGGCTCAGACATCAGCGGTCTCCCCCGACAGGGGCCTCAGGGGCCCTGGGGTGTCCCCCTTCCTCCTCATCACTAGGCAGCTTTCTCCTCATCTGTCCTGCCGGAGCCCAGGCCTCCCCGCTACTCCCCAGCTACTCCCACAGAGCCATGGGTCCCCCAGGGCCTGCAGCCCCCATCCCTCCAATCCTGCTCCACACTGTGCCCCAGGCTATGCAGGACGCTCACTCTCCCACCACCCTCAGCAGAGGCCATCCACAGCTCCGTCATCCAGCTCTGCCACTCAGATGTTGCATTCCCAGCAACCACGGGGCCCTTGTCAGAACGCAGCTCCAGGGTGGGCCAAGACATCTGCATGGCCAGCAGCACCCAGGTGCTGTGGGTGCCCTGGGTCATGGGGCACCCTGTGAGAGATGCTCCAGGATCCAGCCCAGGCCCCCTCCAATCTCACCCACCCCGAGAGCCTGGGTCTCTCCCAAAGCCCCCACATGCCACACTTACCTCCTTGTTCTCATGCTCTCAGCCTGGAATGCCCCTTCTGCTGACCACCCACACCGTGGCAGTCACATTCATTCTTAAAGTGCAAAGGCCACCTCCATTATGAAGTCCTTCCAAATCCTCCCCCACAAAAAGAACGACCCTCTCCTTCTCTGTGTCTCCACTGGATGTTGCCTGGCCCCTCGTGCAGGATGCTCTACTTTCTGCTTCATCAGGCCGTCCTGGTCACATGGGGTTCTCCAGTGCACAACACAGTGCAGGAGTTCCATAAAGATTAGCTACGTGAATAAAAAAATGAGTGGATGGATGGATGAATGGATGGATGGATGGATGGATGGGTGGATGGATGGCTGGGTGGGTGGATGGATGGACGGATGGATGGATGGGTGGATGGATGGATGGATGGATGAGTGATGGGTGGATGGATGGGTGGGTGGGTGGATGGATGGACGGATGGATGGATGGGTGGATGGATGGATGGATGGATGAGTGATGGGTGGGTGGATGGATGGATGGGTGGATGGATAGATGGATGGATGAGTGATGGGTGGATGGATGGATGGGTGGGTGGATGGATGGGTGGATGGATGGATGGATGGATGGATGAATGGACAAATGCAGACAAACGGGTGAGCGATGGGTGGATGGATGGATGAGTGGATGGATGGATGAGTGATGGGTGGATGGGTGGATGGGTGGATGGATGAGTGGATGGTATTACCAGGTGTGATGGTTAATTTCATGTGTCAACTTGACTGGGCCATGGGGTGCCCAGATATTTGGTCAAGCATTATGCTGGGTGTTTCTTCAGGGGTTTATTCGGATGAGATTAACGTATCAATCAGGAGACTAAGTGAAGCACACTGCCCTCCAGAGTGTAGGCCGGCCTCATCCAATCAGTTAAAGGCCTGGAGAGAAGAGAAGGCTGACCCTCCCCCCACTTAAAAGAGAATTGTCTTGCTGACAGCCTTCAGCCTGGAGTGTGAGCTCTGCCAGGCTCTACACCAGCCTGCCAGCCTTCAGACTCCAACTGGGACACTGGCTTTGCAGATTCTAGGCCTGCCAGCCTCCATCTTTTATGTAAGCCAGTTCCTTATAGCAAATCTCTGTCACAGATATGAAAACACATACATTAAAATCTCCAGATGTAGATGCAGATCTAGACACACTCTTCCTACTGGCTCTGTTTCTCCGGAGAACCCATACCCATGCACCAGGTGTCTTCATCTCCTTCATACGTGAGCACACCAACTCTGCTCCGCTCCCACCCAAAAACACTGTAGACTTGACCATGAGAACACCTGGCAGATCTAACACCCATGACCTTGGAACACCCACGACCATGGCAGAAGCTCCTAGGCCCTTTCTCAGCCTCTGAGTGACTTCAGCCCTCTGTGCCCTGGGCATGAGCCAAGTAAGGTTTGGTCCAGATCAAGACAGGAGGAATTCCAAGCAAACTACAGAAGGAGGGAAATTCAGATAATCTGTGCTGGAATCCTGGGGTCCTCCAGCAAGGACTCTCCCCGGGAAGGAAGAGCAACTTCAAAGACAGAGGTGCTCTTTCTGGAAAGGTTCTGGAGCCCTTGGGGCAAGGGAAAAGGATGGAGTCCTTAGACTCTCTTGATTCTCAGTCCTGGGGGCTAAGAAATTGTCACTGAGAACCTCCTGGGGAGAGGGGCTCTTGTCAGTTGGTGGCAGGGACATTCTCTAAGGGGTCATGGCAGGGCAGGGTGGGAGAGCTTTCACCGAATGGGAATTATGGGGGAAGGAGACACTATGGGGGAGGAAACAGGGTGGGCAGGGGAAGACAGGGCTGCCCTTGGAGGAGAGCTCCCGCCTCTGGGTTCCAAGCGTGACAAACTGCCCCTGTACCCAAAGGCAGAAAGGACAACCTCACAGGCAGGCCCAGAACAGGGAATGGCAAAAGGGACAAAATCAAAGGGGCTTCAGTGCCCAGGCACACCCACAGACCAGGCTGTGAGGCAGAGCAAGGCGCGGCAGACCTCACGCAAGTCCACTCCAAGCTGGGACAGTGCAGCCTGGCCACAGGAATGAGCGCTTCTGGCCCTGGCCCAGCCAACAGGACTGGGATCCACCCAGTCCTCCCAGGGGGCACCAGCCCAGCTGCTGACGCCATGGAGGAACACCACGGGGCACTCCCCTGTTTGAGATGGTGGCCCTGGCCACATGGGCTGAAGGTCCTAGGGGGTGGGCCCAGCCCCCCAGCCCCCCAGCCCTGCAACCTCCCAGCCCCCTGGCCCCCCAGCCCCATGCTTGTGGCCACAGCGGCTCTAGTGCAGCTGCACAGAGTTGCAGGCTCCAAGCCCTGACCCCAGAGCCGCACTGAGGGTCCCGGAGTGGAGCAGTCCCCTCGGCTCTCACAGACGGACCTGGAGATGCCCCTTCTCCACTCCTCCCCATGCAGGGTCCTGGCCAAGTCCCTGTCCCCTGCATAGTTCTCACCATGAGCCCATGTAGGCAGGACAATCACCTTCACCTTTAAGAGAGGACAGAGAAGGCCAGGAGGAGACCAGGTTTCAGGATCGACAGAGACGAGGGAGTCAGCGCCGCAGCTGCCCTTGCTGAAATCCTGCTTTTAGGCACCGAGTTTCGGGCCTCCCCATGGCTCCCGACACACAGCAGGTGACAGTTACACGTGGAACTGTGTCCCCGCAAACCCATCTGTTGAAGCCCTAATTAACACCCTTACCCCAGAACCTGCCTGTATTTATTTGGAGACGGGACCTTTAAAGGGGTGATTACATTAAAATAAGATGGTCAGAAGGGCCCTGATCCAGTGTGGCCAGTGTCTTCACGGGAAAAGGAGATTAGGACGCAGGCACACGCAGACAGATGACCCTCGAGGACACCGGGAGAAGATGGCACCTGTGAGCCAAGGAGAGAGGCCCAGCAATAAAACCAGCCCTGCTGACACCTTGTCTCAGCCTTCCAGCCTCCAGGACTGTGAGGAATCAGCCTCCGGGATGGAAGCCCCCCAGCCTGGGGTCCTTTGTCACGGCAGCCCAGGCAAAGGACTCTGTGGCCAAGAACTGCCACCCGTCAGCTCCCACCTCCTCCCCTGCAGTCATCCTCAGCTCCCGCCACCCCCTGCCTCCCAGCTGGATGAGGAGCCCCAGAGGAGAAACCAGACATCCCCGCCCTCCCACCCTCCCGGGCACACTGAAGCCACCACGCCTCCAGGGAGGGAGCGGCCCTCCTCCAGGAAAGCCCCGACAGGAAGGTTTCAGAAGAGGTGACAGCAGGCACCACAGCCACAAAACGGGTTCCGCCGCCCTGCCTGAGGACCGGAGGGCTTTGTTTAGCTGCTCTTGGGGCCTGGGGAGAAGAAACAGGACAGAAGCGAAAGAAGGAAGGAGGGAGGACACAGCACAGGGGGTGAGGCTGGGAAATGACTCCCCGGCAATGAGGCTGGAGGAAACGCTTCACCCCAGGCCACCGCGCAGAGGGTGCCCCTGCCGCCTCCCACCAAATCTCAAGAAAGCCCATGTCACCCACAAAGCCCCATGAGAACAGAGTTTCCTGGATAAATCAAGAAGAAAGTGGCCCTCTCACCTGGGTTTACGCAGAGGAGAGAGGGGCCAGAGTGCGGGAAAGGGGAACCCAGGGCCAGGAGTAATGAGTACTGGGTGCAGACGCGGGGGACACACAGACCTTGGGGAGGCCCTCGGGCTACAAGGGGGTGCGGAGCCAGGCCGGAGCCAATCCAGAGACCTGAAGCACTGCCGGCCTTTGGGTTCCACCCCAGAATTTCTCAGGCTGATGTTCCGTCCTGCCCCGCAGGGCCTCCCGCGTGGGTGTGAGCGCCCGCACGCGCATGAGAGCAGGTGCAATCACGTGGATGAAACGTGAGGGGCCCTGGTCACACCCGCCGCCGCGGTGGCACCAGCAGGGAGGGCCCCACTGCCTTTCAGCTACACCTGATGCACCATGAACCCACTTGCCAGTGAGGCATCATTCAATTCGCGCTTGTGATCCTGGAGATGAGGAGACCCAGAAGAAAGAAAACAAAAGCAGAAAGAGGCCACGCCCCGGTGCTTCCCGGCCGTCCTTGAAGGTGTGGCCTGGGGAACAGGTTTGCCCCTCTCTATCCCCCGCCCAGGGAGCAAGGCCTGCCGTGAGCTCTGGCACAGTGACAGCTCACACTGAGCTGCCGCGGGGCCGATGCATCTTAACCTAAGTGGTGACTCTGAGGGAGGAGGCCTGTGAAAGCTGCGGACAGATGGCGGACTGGATTAGTGGGCCTCAGGGGAAAGGGCCGTGCTTTTCTTTGTCTCAAATGATATGCAGCGGGCTGGGCTGTTGTCAGTGTGGCTGGAAGAAACAGCCCCTCTGCCTTCCCCCCGTTAAGGATGAGTCCCCTCATACATTCCCCCCACCCCAGCCGTTACAGACATCTGGACTTAACCCTCAAGCAAACAGAACGGCACTGATCATGCAATTCACAGGGCTCCGTCAGCTCCTGCCCCAGAAAGACACGTGGGGGCCCAGCAAGGCCAGGCTTGGGGCCAGATGGACCCAGGTTCCAATCCACGCTCTGCTCCTTGGGCTCTGTGACCTCAGGCCGGCCGCATACCTCTCCAAGCCTCAGCCCCAAAGGGGCTCAGTGAGGCCTCCTCCCAGGGCTGGGAGCAGAGAAGGGAATGCATGCCTGGTGCCTGCCACCGTGGGCACTCCCTCAGTGGTGGCATTGCAGCTTCCAGCCCTCCCAGCAGCAAGGAAAGCCATCGCTGGAGATCAGAGGCCCTGGGCTATGGAACCCCTGTTTTGGGGGTTCAGCCCTCCAGAGCCATGTGTTCTCATGGTGGAAGTTCAAACACAGCCCAAGTGCTTCAGCATTGCTCTCACTGAGAGACAGGGCCTTTGTTCCCTTCCCTTGAGCCCACGTAGGCTTCTGACAGGTTGAAATTGGATTGGAAGTGACATTCTGTGGCTTCCAAGGCTGGGACCCAAAAGGCCACGCAGCCTCTGCCTCCTGTGCAGGAACCCCTCACGGCAGTCTCGGCCTCATGACAGCTGTCCCACTGCTCTACGAGGCTCTACTGGGAAGAAGCCCCAATGCATCCACGGCAGAGAACGCCCACAGCAGCCCTGAGAGCACAGGAGGAGAGAGATGTGTGTGCCGCCCGTGGCCTGGCTCACAGGGAGCAGATACAGACGTCCACGCAGCCCCCGTGCACCAGCTCTAGCCTGGCATGGCAGCAAAAACCACACGCAGGAGCTCAAGGGTGATCACCTGCAAACCCCAGCTGGACCTGAACCACAAAGTGAGCAGGGGTGAGCCCCGGTCCCAGCCCCTTCCCAGTACGGCAGCCATCACAAGCACCAGCCGAGCCACACTGGCTCAGAGCAACTGAGAGAGGAGAACCCCAAGGAAGAGTTTGGTGAGATGTTGCAGTCAGCGTTTCTGTCGCACTTCGGATGCAGCAAAATGCCTTCTCAGTCTTTGCATTCAACAGAGAATGATTCCGGTCTGCTCTGAGCCACGAGCAGGGCTGGGCACAGCACACAAAGGAGAAGAGGCCTTGGTCCCTCCGCTCACAGGTCACAGTCCAGCGGGCTTGATGCAGGTATCTAGGAGCCGTGACTACAGCCACGATCACAGTGCCCACCCAGCCATAGTCATGCGTGTGCAGCACAGCACGGGTAGGGGAAGGCGTAACTCTAACTCCGCCAGGGTAATCAGGAAAGTCTACATGGAGGAGGCAATTCTGCACTAGGGTTTTGAAGAATCAACAGGAGTCCACCAACATATTTTGTATAATTGGATCATATTCTCTTTCTCCCTCTGAAGCATTTTACAGAACGTAAGTTGCAGACTCCCCATGAGATCTGTTTACACCAAAGCAAAGATGTCGCATGTCTTGCCCCAGATGAAATGTCCTTGGTAAAAACAACTCATACTTAATGAAGCTTGGGGTCCTCCAGGTCCACTCAGCCCCCGGTGAGCTCATGACAGAGGACCAAGCCCCAGGACTGTCCTGGAAGGGGAAGGAGTGGAAGAAGCAGGAGGTCCACAGGAGCCCCTGGTCCCTCCCGAGTGCCACACCTCCTCCCTGATATGGTTCAACTCTGTCCTCACCCAAACCTCACTGTAATCCGCAGTGTTGGAGGTGGGGCCTGGGGGAGGTCACGGGGGTGGAGTTCTCAGGAACGGTTTAGTACCACGCTCCTTTGTACTGTTCATAAGTGAGTTCTCACCAGATCTGGTTGTTTAAAAGTGTGTAGCATCGGCTGGGCGCGGGGGCTCATGCCTGTAATCCCAGCACTTTGGGAGGCTGAGGCGGGTGGCTCACAAGTTCAGGAGTTCAACACCAGACTGGCCAACATGGTGAAACCCCATCTCTACTAAAAAATACAAAAGTTAGCTGGGCATGGTGGCTCATGACTGTAATCCCAGCTACTTGGGAGGCTGAGGTAGAATTGCTTGAACAGGAACCCAGGAGGTGGAGGTTGCAGTGAGCTGAGATCGCACCACTGCACTCCAGCCTGGGCTACAGAGCGAGACTATCTCAAAAAAAAACTGCGTAGCACCTCCTTTCTCTCCCTCTCTCCTTCTCTCCCCCTGTCTCTCCCTCCCTCCCTCTCCCTCCTCTCCCTCCTCTCCCCCGTCTCTCCCTCCCTCCCCCCCCCGCACGCGCGCGGGCATGCTGGAATATGA
>NW_016107432.1:6167370-6194898 GCF_001604975.1 Cebus imitator
CTCCTTCTCCTGCCAGGTAAGACTCCTGCAGGCTTCCTGTCCTGAATAAAAGCTCCTGAGACCTCCCCTGAAGCCAGTAAGGCCATGCTTCCCGCACAGCCTGGGGAACCGGGAGCCAATGAAACCTCTCTCTTCTTTATAAATTACCCAGTCTCAGGCGTTTCTTCATAGCAATGCAAGAACGGACTAATACGCTCCCCCACCATGGACCACCATGGGACATGAGGTGCAGGCAGAAGCAGCAGCTCACCAAAGCAAAAGGCCACAGGCCACAAGGCCACAAGGCCACAAGGCCACAAGGCGAGGATGCTGAGACCAGAGAACACAACTTGCCCAAAACCTGCTACAGCCACTTCCCAGGGGCTGCAGCCCCAGCCCCACCTCCTCTCACCCTTCACACTCATCACAAATTATTAAAAAGCACTTCCACGTCCCCATTTGGTGCCTTAATGGTGCATTTGTCTTCACACTGGAGGAGGACTAAGCTAGAGGCAGATTTCAATGAGAAAATTAAACATTGTCAGACCGACCTGCCTTCCCCAGCCTGGCTCAGCCATGCTCCCCGGTCTGCCCCCCGGGGCTCAGCCCTGCAAGGTTCCCAAGCCACCTGGGCAGAGCCCAGCTTCCTGGGAACTTCCCAGCAGATGGGTCTGGATGTGCGTCCTGCTGTGGTGCCTAGAGGGGCCCTGGAAACCAGCATGCCAGCCCTGGGACCCCCAGCTCACTCAGCAGCCACACACTCTTTGCATATCTGTATGAATTTGCTGATACAAGTATTAATACCCAACAGTCGTTGAGTTCCTACTCTGCACCTGGTAGGCAGCAGACATCCCTCTGAACAGATGAGAAAACTGAGGCCCAGAGGAGTGACTCACCTCACCTGCAGCTCAACAGCATGGACTTCAGAATGAGGCCGCCGGGGTCAAACTGCACAGGTGTGGGCCACAGGCCAGACGAGGCATCTTCCAAGATGCCCTTCCCAAGACCAGCCCTTCCCGGGAAGGCACCAGGAGGCCCCGAGGCACCTGCACTTGGAGCTGAAGCACACACGAGCCGCGCTGTGATTCTGGGGTGCCTTGGTGGGCATGTCTAGAAAACATCTGCAGGGCACTGAGGGCACGCCCCATTCCTGACTTCTGACCTGGTGACTTCATTCCAGAGAGAATTCATCCCAGGAAACCACCAAGACACACAGATAAAGAGTTCTATCCGGCTGGGCGCGGTGGCTCACGCCTGTAATCCCTGCACTGTGGGAGGCCAAGGCGGGTGGATCACGAGGTCAAGAGATCGAGACCATCCTGGTCAACATGGTGAAACCCCATCTCTACTAAAAATACAAAAAATTAGCTGGGCATGGTGGTGCGTGCCTGTAATCCCAGCTACTCAGGAGGCTGAGGCAGGAGAATTGCCTGAACACAGGAGGCGGAGGTTGCGGTGAGCCGAGATCGCGTCGTTGCACTCCAGCCTGGGTAACAAGAGCGAAACTCTATCTCAAAAAAAAAAAAGAGTTCTATCCAAGGGGATTCCTTGGGTTAATACACGTCGGTATAATTACTTAGAATTTTTTAATTGGCATCATTCCAAGGACACAGTGATAGAAAAATAAAGAAATAACCGTGTGGTCACCTGTCCTTTTCAAAGGATTTTCACCGAGGTAGGAAAATGCATACAATACAATGTTAGGTGCATAAAGAGTAATTCCAAACTCCGGGGGTGTGAGTGTCTCTGTGTGTCTTTGTGTGAGTGTGTTTGTGAGTGTGTGTCTGTGTACCTGTTTGTGTGTGTGTGTCTGTGTGTGAGTGTGTGTGTCTGTGTGTCTGTGTGTGCCTGTGTGTGAGTCTGTGTCTGTGTGTATGTGTGTCTGTGTGTCTGTGTGTGTGTGTCTGTGTGTCTGTGTGTGTGCCTATGTCTGTGTCTGTGAATGTGTGTGTGTGTGTCTGAGTGTGTCTGTGTGTGTCTGTGTGTGTCTGTGTCCGTGTGTGTGTGTGTACATATACACTAAGGTCCTTATCTTTGCACAGAAGAAAATTGGGATGGGAAGCCACCACAGAGCTGGCCACTGGTACCCGTGAAGAATGAGAATGTGGGTTACAGTCGGTTTCTTTCTCCTTAGGCCTCACCTCTTGTGAGGTCTAACCTGAGTGTGAGTCCTGTCCTTTATCAGAACATGAGTCTTGGTTTTGTGTTGCTTGGTTGTGTATTGGTTTTAATACAATACAAATCTTGGCAAATTCGCAGCTCAGGAAGTCTGGGATTTCACTGTCCTGGGGTCCAGTTAGGACCCCAGCAGAGGAGCCCTCCCCCCACCACTCTGCCAGGGCCTGCCTCAGAAAAGCAAAGAAGCCTCTGCGTGCTCATGAGTGAATGAGTGGAGGTGGAGTGGAGGAAGAAGAGGAATGTTTTCCAGCCTCCCTGCAGCTCCTCTGCAGAAACCCCTCCCCGGGCCGGCCCCACGACCACCCTGCCGCGCCCGCACCCACACCCCACACAGAGCCATCCGCCCCGGCCCTCCCACACTGCCCTTCCCAGATCTTCCTGCTCTCTCCAGCCACAGCGTGGGCAGCCTGACCACAGCCCGCAGCCTCCCTCCCTGCACCAGCTCTCTGCCCCGGCCACATTACCCTTCTTTTTAACAGCTCTGCTGGAATCTCATTGGCTTGCCGGACAGTGCACCAAGCCAGTAGCTATTAGCACATTCACAGGTCCCCGCGCACTGCCAGGCCACTTTAGAGCGCTTCCATCCCCGCACCCCACTCTTCGCCAGTCCCAGGCAACCACTGACCTGCTTTCTGCCTCTGTGGCTATCCCTATTCTAGACCTTCCACAGACAGGCATCCACACAGGAGGTGGCTGTTCATCACTGGCTTCTTCACTGAGTGTCATGTTTTCAAGGTTCATCACATAGCAGGTATCGGGGCTTCATTCCTTTCCGTGGCTGAATAACGCTTCCCCGTGTGGATGGGCCGCACTGTGTTTATCTGCGTGTGTGTTGCTGGACATTCGGGCTGTTTCACCTTTGGGTACCATGAATCGTGCAGCAGTGGGCACACAGGTTCTCATCTCTCTGGGGCTTCTACCTACGAGGGCATTGCTGGGTCACATGACACTTTCTGTCCCCAAAACATGCTCAGTTCATTCCATCATCTGAGGCCCCAGAACACCCTTTCCCCTTGCCTGGTGGGCTCCAAAGCCATCCCGCCCACCATGACCCAGGCAGGTCATTACTTGCTCCATTTTCCCCATAGCACTTAGCCCCAGCTGATCTTCTTTCACTGTTTTTAGGTTTTTTGTGTCTCTCCCATGCTCCATGAAGGTCAGGATCTGAAAGGCATGGTCCTTACTGAACCAATGACTCCTACCACAGGACCAAACACTCGGAAAATACTCAGTAAATATGTGCTTCACTTCATATCTTTCTCCAAGAGTCAGCAAAGTGCTTCCTCTTCCAGGAAGCCTGCCTGGCCCTCCTACAGAATGAGCTGCCCAGTCCACGGCCCAGCAGCTCTGGAAGACGAGTGTTGACTTTTGCCTCCTCTCCGTGGACTATGGGCTTCAGGAGCGAGGTCCTCTGCCTTTTCTTCCCTGTGTCCCCCATGCCCTCACAGGACCAACGCATGTTAAGGGCTGCGTGGCTTTTGCCAAACCCCTGCCCCGCCAACATCCCTGTGTTTGCAACAGTTCTGTTCAGTGGTGGGTGACTTTGGGTAATCCGAACCTGCCCCCGGTTCAATTTGAGCTCTTGCACACCTTGAACTGGAAGAGTGCCAAGGGCATTCTCATCACGCAGGAGGTCACTAGTCACTATGGAGCTCTGTGGTTCCGCTGGTCACACTGCCTGAGAAAGGCTCACCTGGGGACATATACATGTAATACCCAGAGAGCTCATTCAAACTGCAGATGCTGGGCCCACTCATAGGCCAGGCGTCTGGTGGGGCCAGGATGTTTGCAGTGAGCTCCCATCTCTGCCTTTACAAGTCCTCAGGAGATTCTGACACACACCAAAGTCTGCTAATAACTCCTCAAGGACATCAGTTCAAAAACTCGAGGGGAAGAAAGGGGATCATATTAGCCCACAAGTACCTGGGGACGTCTGGTCAACCCACAGGGGCATGGTCAGCTCTGTGAGTATGAAGGGCAAAGTCAACACGATGAGATGTTTGATTGGGTGCTGTCACTGAGCTGACGCCTTTGCCCACATAAATAATTATGATCTATTAAACAGCATTCTACTTATTAAAGCTTTCTTCCCTCTCTGTGACAAACCATTGGGGCATTACTTTGTTTTGAAAAATCATTCCTTTTTTAAACAACCTGTGTGGGTGCTGCTTAATTAATCATTTTCTTTCTATGACAACTGGAGACACAAAAGGAACTGAATGTGGGATGTGTTGGAAACTTCTCGCAAATCTGTCCCCTAAGTCACTTCCCGCTGCTCCGTGACCAAGCTTGGCCTTGAGAAGGAGCTGGCAAGTGATATGTTCTGCACACGGGATGCCCCCGGGGAGGCCACCCCACAGTGTGCAAAACAGGGCTAGAAATAGAAGCCACAGGCACTTCATTCAGGTCCCCGCACATGGAACTTTCCAGAACTGGGGGACTATCAACTGGGCACACTGTCTCTGAGCTAGACAGCAGCCCCTTGCCTGAATCAACCTCAGCAGTCTAAACCAATGCTTAATAGATATTTCCAGAAAATCGGCTTTAAAATCAAACAAGTCCCCGGCTCCGTCTGGCCCTACTTGGCATCAGGAAGTAGGAGAGTGGCATCTTTCTTCTCCCTCTGCCAGGCCTCCATCCGCTCATTCCTTTTGTTTCAGTCACCCCACCCTGCCTTGAATCCAGGAGTGGGGTGCAGAGAAGACTCAGGTGAGGCCCATGGACAGCATTTTGCACACTCAGTGGCAGGAGCTCACCATAAGTAAATCATGTCACACGCCCGGGAGAGGGTGGCGGTCCCCCTCCCCCGCCAAGCCTTGGTTTCTGCCTCAGGAGGCCAGGAGGACAGCCAGCCCAGCTGTCCTCTCTTCTGGGCTTTCAACCCTAGCCACCCTAAAAATACACAATCCCTTAAGAACCCTGTCCTGTGAGCCCAGCTCATGTCCCTACAGCTCCTACAGGTCAGAGCTCCACCCCACGGCCTTGCCTCGTGGCTTCATCCTCACACCGTATTTAACAGTTGGAGATATTTCCCATGGCACCCAGCGGTCTCCCTCAGCGCAGGGCCACCTTGCACATCAGAGCTGCCTGCCATCAGCCCGGCACGCAGACAGGTCAGGCCTCAGAATCTGAAGTCTCAGCCCAGGTCCTGTAAAACGAAGGCCTCCACTTTGAGTGGTCAGTGAGCAGCTCTTGTTCTAAACTGTATACATTCTTGGTAGAACTAGTTCTGAAATCCATTACACAAATTTCTGGCCTCTTAAATCCAGCAAACCAAACACTTCTTTACTTTGACAATGACATGGGGTCATCATGGTGGAAAACGAGAGTACAGAAGATGGGGTGCAGGTGTCGGCAAGGTCTGTGCTCTGCACATCAGGGTCCTACCTGCCCTGTGGGCCACCCACAGGCCTTCCAAATTCCCAGCCTGATACGGTTTGGCTGTGTCCCCACCCAAATCTCATCTCGAGTTGTAGTTCCCATGATCCCCACGTGTCATGGGAGGGACCTGGTGGGACGTGATTGGATCACGGATTCCCTCAGGCCATTCTCGGATTAGTGAATGAGTTCTCACGAGATCTGATGGTTTTATAAGTGTCTGGCATTTCCCCTGCTGCACCTCTCCTTCCTGCCGCCTTGTGAAGAAGGCACCTGGCTTCCCCTTCACCTTCCACCCCAACTGTAAGTCTCCTGAGGCCTCCCCAGCCATGCTGAACTGTGAGTCAATCAAATCTCTTTCCTTTATAAATGGCCTAGTCTCGGGTATATCCTTACAGCAGCATGAGAACAGACTCATACACAGCCCTCGGCAGCGACTCGTCCAGGTGCCCAGCCTCAGGCCAGACCCGTTAAACCAGGCTCCCTAGCATGGGGTTCAGACAGCAGATATTCTAAAGCCAAGTTAGAGAACCCAGAGTCTGGGTTCAGGGGGACATTGACACGGGCTGTCCCATGGGTCACCTCAAACTCCACATGGTCCTGGAGTCTGACATTGTCTCTGCCTTCAGAAAGTTGTTACTTCCCATAGACATGAACGAACACACAACACACACCCCCACCCAGCATAAATAGACAAAAAGATCTGCTGAACCCAATCTGCAAAACATAACAAAGGAAACGAGCAGGAAGCCTAGGGGGTGTGGAGAAGGACACGGCGGGCCCCAAAGTGAATAGGAGCAGCCATCCACGCTGGGCGGAGGGAGTCACCCCGGCACAGGCTCTGAGGTAGGAAGGGCCTGGCACGTTCCAGAAGCTACAAGAACCCAGCATGGCAGAGTGCACAGGAGCACCGAGTTCCAGGGCAGAGTGCCCAGGGGCAGTGCAGTAAGGTCAGCAGAATGAGAAAGGGCTGGAGAAAGAGTTTGGGTTTTATCCTAAGTGCGCTGGGAAAGCCACAGGACAGCGTTTCCCAGACATGAGCGTGGCTGGCACGGTGCAGGCCGCAGAGAGGCAAGTCCTGACATTCCTATTGGGATTCATAGCTGCGACATTGAAGGACTGCCTTCTTGACCTTTGCCTTTGAATTCCCACTGGCTTCACAGATCTGAAAATACATGGAGTATGCAATCAACCTTTAATGCAAAATAGACATCTAATCATGCTTACATCCCCCAATCTCCTATTTCCATCCCATATACTGAGCATAAATAGAGACAAAGAATATGCATTACGTTGCACAATGAATCATTTTTTAAATGTCTTGAATCTCTTGAGAGAGGAATTATTTCAGTGAGCTAACACCGATATCTATAATTAATATCTATGAAAAGTTAAACCCAAGAAAAAAACTTTTCAAGCTAAAAATCCTCATGTGATTTCCAGGTAATTAACAGTTTGGTCTCCGCCACAGTAAAAGTAGGCTTCCACCTGAAACTAATTTCCTTTATAGCTACCAAGACCATTCTTGAAGTGACGGAGGGGAAGGAGGCGATTAGACTCCATTTACGCAGCACAGGTAGGAGGTGACACCTGGCTGGATGGGAGGTGAGCCGGCCAAGCACAGTGAGGAACGCAGGGCTCCTCCTTGGGGATTTCTCTAATTGCTTCATCTCACCTTCTACTTGGGCGAAGTCCACCCACTCAGAAATCTCCAAAGATAAAATTCTGCTTCAGGAGGGCCCCTCCTGACCCCCAACCCATCTGGCAGCTCTGCCCACCCTGGGCATTCACGCAGATGCATGAAGAGCCCCCCGCATGCCTAGGGAAGCCCAGCCACGGAGGCGTGGCGGCCTGTCCAGCGTCATCCAGCTGCACAGTGGGAGGGGCAGCCTGGGACCCTGTGCACTGTGACCCCAGCCAGCCCAGCTGTCCTCTCTTCTGGGCTTTCAACCCTAGCCACCCTAAAAATACACAATCCCTTAAGAACCCTGTCCTGTGAGCCCAGCTCATGTCCCTACAGCTCCTACAGGTCAGAGCTCCACCCCACGGCCTTGCCTCGTGCCTTCATCCTCACACCGTATTTAACAGTTGGAGATATTTCCTCTGTGTGTGAGTTTTGTCACACACAGCTACATAGCAAGTCAGGGAGAAGAGCCAAAGTCCCCAGCCACGGGCATTTTTGTGGAGGGTGTGGTGGCCGCACTGATCTGCCCCACCCTGGGGAACTGCCTTCCACTCACAGATGCTCAGTAAATATTTGCTGATTTGAGAGTGGTGGAAGTGGCCAAATTTTGCTTCCAAGTGGCTTTAAAACCTTCATCCTAAGTAAAAGCATGTGGCCTGCGAGCCTCCTGCTGCAGGCTCTGGCCCCTGGAACCAGCAGGCAGGATGGACTGAGAGGCCACGCGCCAGGCCAGTGAGTTACATGTGTTTTAAAAATAACTTTCCTGGGCCCGGCAGTGGCTCCCACCTGTAATCCCATCACTTTGGGAGGCCGAGGCAGGAAGATCACAAGGTCAGGAGACGGAGACCATCCTGGCTAATACGGTGAAACCCCATCTCTACTAAAAATACAAAAATTAGCTGGGTGTGGTGGCAGATGCTTGTAGTCCCAGCTACTCAGGAGGCTGAGGCAGGAGAATCACTTCAACCCAGGAGGCAGAGGTTGCAGTGAGCCGAGATTGCACCACTGCACTCCAGCCTGGGCGACAGGGTGAGACTCCGTCTCAAAAAAATAAAATAAAATAAATAACTTTCCTGGCTGGGTGCAGTGGCTCATGCCTATAATCCCAGCACTTTGGGAGGCTGAGGTGGGCAGATCACAAGGTCAAGAGATCGAGACTATCCAGGCCAACATGGTGAAACTCCGTCTCTACTAAAAATACAAAAATTAACCAGGTGTGGTGGCGTGTACCTGTAGTCTCAGTTACTGGGGAGGCTGAAGCAGAAGAATCACTTGAACCCGGGAGGTGGAGATTGCAGTGAGCCAAGATCATGCCACTGCACTCCAGCCTGGTGACAAAGCAAGAGACTTCATCTCAAAAAAAATAAATAAATAACTTTCCTTCATCTGCAGCTCGGTGTCCACCCATCCACTCCACAAACACTGAGCACCAAGACGCCCTGGGTCAGGACACCAACAAGCTGCGGGGTCCCCGGGCCTCACAGAGGAGCAGCAGTGGGGCAAGGGCTGGGCGACCGGGGGTGAGATGGAAGGTTCCAGGCGGGGTGGAGGAACCTGACAAGGAGGGGATCCGACAAGGCTGGTCAGACAGCAGCGATCAGCCGGCTGGGAGCAGGTAAAGGGGAAGGAGGAGCCCCGTGGAGCAGGGCCGGACTTGCCCTGAAAGATCTTAAGCTAAGACCTCGCATCCAAAGAAGCGCAGCTGCAGTGTGGACGGAGGATTGGAAGAGCCACGGGAACTGCCATGCAGTGTGGGCGGAGGATTGGAAGAGCCACGGGAACCGCCATGCAGTGTGGATGGGGGATGGGAAGAGCCACGGGAGCCGCCATGAAGTGTGGATGGAGGATGGGAAGAGCCACCCAGGTCTCTGGGTCCCGGGGAGAGGAATCATGGGAATTACCATCTCATCTCTTCGGCTTTCCTGCGGGGGCTGGGGCAGGCTGATCTCGGCCCCCAAGAAGACACCCCCATCCAAATCCCAGAACCTGGCCATGGGTTCCCTTGTAGAAACATTGCAGGTGTGATTAAGGCTGTAGGGAAGGGAGAGGAGCCTGGACTGTCTGGGGGCACAAGGGTGCTAAAATCATCACAAGTGTCCTTATGAGAGGGAGGCGGGAGGGTCAGAACCAGAGGAGGAGAAGCGGAGGCAGAGAAGGAGGGATTTGAGGAAGGGGCACGAGGCAAGGCCGGCCGCGCCTCTGCAAATGGAGAAAGGCAAGGACATGGACATCCCCGAAGCCTCCTGAACGAGCCAGTCCCGACACCCCGACGTTAGCCCACGCCGACCCCCCCGACATTAGCCCACGCCGACACCCTGACGTTAGCCCACGCCGCTGACTCTGGACTTCTGGCCTCCGGAACCATCAGAGAAGGAAGCTGAGTTGCTTCAGGCCACCAAGTTTGTGCAGTTTGTTAGAGCAGCTACAGGGTTAAAATGGGGAGATGTCGCGTTGAGTGAATGGCCCGTGGCCTAGACCCCACTTCTCCGTGACCCCACTTCTCCGTCTAGCACCGCAGGCCCCAGGTGGAGCGGTGCTGGGCTGGCGGTGGAGCTCACCATGCCCACATACAAGGCAAGCCCACTGCCTTTCTCTGCTGCTTTCTAACGATGACCATGCAACAAAGCAAAGTTGGTGCCATTTGGCACCACCCCCACAACCCTACTGTCCCTCAAGGTCATGAGCAGAACAGACCCACAGCCTGGAAACCCAACAGCAAAGACAGGCGTCTTTCATGTCCACCAGAAAAGCAGCCCACTGGCAGCCTCAGCTATGCGCTGAACTCACTGGCTCTCTGCAGAAACCAGATGTGCTGGAATGTGCTGCCTCTACAAGGGGTGAGCCTCCCATCACTGGAAGAATCCCAGCTGGAACACAGTGGTCTCTGAGCACCCTGGGAACTGAGACCCTGTGAGTCTATCCCAGGACGACCCCTTAGCAGCCTTCCTGCACAGTCAGTGCCATGTGGAATTCTGACACAGCTGAATGCATCTGCCCAGCCTCTGCCTTAGACCTCTATCTGCTGCTGTAACAGAATACCGCAGACTGACGAATTTACAAAGAACAGAAGTTTATTTGGTTCTGGAGGCTGGGAAGTCCCAGAGCACGGGGCTGGTGTCTGGCAAGGGTCATCCCATGGTGGAATGCAGAAAGGCTAGGGCGAGAAAGAGGGCAAGAGAGGCTGAGATTCGTCACCTCGTCAGGATCCCACTCCCATGAGCATTAACCCACTCCTGAAATAATGGCATTAATCCATTCCCCAGGGCAGAGCTCTCATGACCTAATCACTTCCTAAAGGTCTCACCTCCCAATACTGTGACATTGGCAATTACATTTCAGCATGAGTTTAGGGGGGTTTCAAGCCCTGGCAGCCTCCCTACGCACCAGCTGTCCCCCAGGGGGGAGAGTGGCAAGCAAAGGCTGGCTTCCCTTCTGGAAGACAAGGGCAGCCCTGACTGTGATTCACCTTCTCTCCCACGATTCCTGTAAACAGACACCCCAGACCCGGAGGCTGGAGGCAAAGGCACAAAAACCAACACTCCTAGCTGACTTCCTGGCGGAAGGAAACCAACCCGTACCCATGGCTCACTCGCCGCAGGGAACCTCACAGCTCTGGGGCAGGGAGTGGGATAAAGCCCCAGGAAGCTAGCTTCCAGCCCAGCCCAGCTCCTGGAGACAGGTGGTTGAGTCCACTGCAGCCGGGCTGGTTCACGGCATCCAAGTGCCTTTCCAGGGGTGGGCCCCGGGCAGGGCAGGCTCTCCAGGTCTCCATCTGGAAAGGGCACTGGCCTGAGAATCCCGAAGCCTGGCTCTAGACCCAGCTCTGCCGTTGCAGGGGGGAGCACTCTGCCCAACCCACTCACCTCCTGGGCCTCGGCTTTCTCATCTGTAAAACGAGACCCCAGCCAGGCTCCTAAAGTCCTTACAATGCCAGCAGTCCCTGACTTAACACAGTGGTTCTTGACTTATTTGGGTTGAGATTGGGCAGCAAGCTTGAGGGCACTAGAAGTCTCAGACCAACACTGGACGCACGTGGCCACAGAGCACCTCCACCTCCAGGGCTATGACAACCATGGTGGGGGGCTGTACCATTTCCCCAACTGCCTTCAGTCCACAACACCATGTGATGGGGTCACCTCAGCCCTCCCCAGACTGTCCTCCGTGCCCTGGACACAAAGGTCCCAGCTGTCCCAAGACAGCTCACCTCTGCTGGTGTGGCATGTCACCTCCCAGGGCACTTCATCCCATAACCTGTCACTGCAGCAGCTCCACGGGGCATATTGACTCAAAATGGCACAAGCACTCATGGGGGACAGAGGAGGTGCCACGGCCCACGGGCAAGATGGCGGTGGAACCTCATGCCAGGGGTTGTGTTGACTCGGGAGCCAGATCCGTGTGGATGTGGCTCAGCAGAGCCGAGGATTGGGGATTCAGCAAACCACAAAAGCAGAAGACGGGAACAGGCGTGGCTCTGCCACCTTCTCCAGTAGAAGTCACACCGCCCACAGCTGACACCTCTGAAGACCCAGGCAGCAGAAGGTGGAGACAGCATTGTCCAATGGCCCCGGGTTGATCTCCCCAGGTGGGTGGATGACTCCCTGATGACAAGGCCAGGAAAGGTTCGAGACTGCGGCTAAATCCTCTTCCAGCTCCTCACCAGCCCTCCGTGGGCTCCTGCCCAGAACCTGTACTCTCTTCTTCCAGTGACAAATGATCTTCACTTGGAGACCACACTCCTCCCGCTCAGGCTCCATCTTCATGGCTCAGGGATCGGGTGTGTGGGCCTAGCCAGGCAATCAAAGCGTGTCAGCTCCATGGCCAACAGGATGGGTTTGGGGGGCTATGTGACTCAAGCAGGCCAGGGAGCCTCAACTCTGGCTTCCCTTAGGAGCAGGGACAAATAGCAGCTCTCTTTAGCCTGTTTCCCATGGACCAGGACCTGGGAGGGCTGCCTGAGAAGGAAGCCAATATGCAGTGAAAACAGAATCCACAGATGGAGACAGACCAAGGAAACAAGCCTGTTGTCTATGTTAGAACCCCTGGAGCAAGCCATGCCTGAAGCCAGCCCCCTGGACACTCTGGTTCCGTGAGCTTAGGAATTCCTGTTTTTCACTCAGGCTAGTTGGAATGGGGTTGCTGTGACCTGTCACCAAGAGGTCTGCTTAACACATCCTTTTGTGCCCAGCATGGCAGGAGATGCAAAGGCAGAGACAGGAAATAGGAACGTGTTTCCCGCCCTCCAGTAACTTTAAACCAACTGGGCAGAGCTGCCCACTCTACCAGTGCACAACCACATGCCAACCTGTGCAGTGTGGGCTACAGTCCTGCAGGGTCTGGGAAGAGACAGGAACCCCAGAGGGCCAGGTGAGAAGAGGCAGCTTCCAAAGGCGGAGGCCTGCAAAGACATCTCCTATAGCCCTCCTGCACTCCACTCCCATCTTTTGTTTTCAGAAGAATTCCTCTCTCCATCCTCTGGATCAACAGGAACCTGGGGCGGGGCAGCCACAGAAATTCAGGCCACCAAAGGGGATTTAGCCACACAGATGACTGGGAACATTCCTGATAGAATTATGCAGAAACAGACACCAGCTAACATTCACGGTCTCCTTCCACCGCTACAAAAAACCTCCTCCAGGTGGGAAGAGAGTAAGAGGATGAGGGATTAGTCAACAGAGCGAGACTTGCTCCCATCCCTCCTCTCACAGGGCCCCTCACAGGGGACCCCCCTCCTCTCACAGGGACCCCCAGCTTGTCACACCTGCTTCCTTCCTAATGGCCTGTATGTTCTTGATGGAATTTCATTGTGGACGATCTGTCTTTAAAAGGCATCCTAGGCCGGGTGCAGTGGCTCACGACTGTAATCCCAGCACTTCGGGAGTCCGAGACAGGTGGATCACTTGAGGTCAGGAGTTCAAGATCAGCCTGGCCAACAGGGTGAAACCCTGTCTCTACTAAAAATACAAAAATTAGCCGAGTGTGGTGGTGGCGCCTTAATGCTTCTCGGGAGGCTAAAGCTGGAGAATTGCTTGATCCCGGGAGGTAGAGGCTGCAGTGAGCCAAGATCCCGCCACGGCACTCCAGCATAGGTGGCAGAGTGAGACTGCCTCAAATAAATAAGTAAATAAATGGCATCCTGACAAACGTCAGGGAGTGACCATCCCAGTGCCACCACCTGCCCCACCCCATGGATGCTCCCTCCTGGCTCCTTTTGCGGCAGAGAACTCTGCTGCAGTCTGGCTGCGCCCTGGAGAAGCCTCCCTCCCTCCCCACCTCCCTCCCACTCCTCCCTCCCTCCCCGCCTCCCTCCTGCTCCTCCCGCCATCTCTGGGAAGCTCTTCCCAATTTCTCCAGGCAGGAAGGTTTAAGGGAAATTTTGCTTCCTGCAGTAGAATGAGGACTCAAAGTCAGAATTTATTGACTTATTTTAAAAATGCAGAAATGCAAAAATTCCTCCCACAAGTGACTTTGTGGCCATGACTCAGCCCTGACGACAAACCCTCAGGCATTCCAAGGCGCAGCGGGGCTGGGACCGCCCCACCCAGGCCAGGTCGCAGCTCCACTCCCAGCAGAGCCCTGTGGTCACCGAGGTTTTGGCAGCTGGTTGACCACCTGCCACCTGCCTCCCCCAAAATCTTCTCTTGCTGGAGGCTCAGGAATGACCGCTGGGGGTTGGTAGGTGATGGGTGCCTGGGCCTCCTTCCTGGAATAAGAGAAGTGGGCGTTGGCTGGTGCAAGCTGGGTGCCCAGCACTTTTGCCCTCACTGTATCACAGGTGGGCACCACATGCCTGCATTTGACAGGGGAGGGGGCATGGCTCAGAGAGCACAGGCAGTGGGCCCAGGCCGGGCAGCCGTTAGCAGCAGAGTTGGCATGGTCACCAACCAGCCACCTGGAGCCAACCATTATAGGCACTGCATCAAGGTCAAGTGTTTGAGCCAGGCATGGTGGCTCCCACCTGTAGTCCCAGCACTTTGGGAGGCCAAGATGGATGGACCCCTTGACCCAAGAGTTCAGTACCTGCCTGGGCAACATAGCGAGACCCCATCTCTACACAAAAGTTAAAAACCAGCTGGGTGTGGTGGTGCATGCCTGTAGTCCCAGTTACTCAGAAGGCCAAGGCAGGGGAGGGCATGAGCCCAGGAGTTGGAGGCTGCGGTGAGCTGCGATGGCGGCACTGAACTCTAGCATGGGCAGCAGGGAAGCCCCACCTCCATTTTAAATAATGGCGGTAAAAACAAAGGTCAAGGGTAGAAAGCCCAACCCTCGGCACACAGAGGAAGTGAACGGGTAGGCGCAGATGACCAGGGGCCCAGCCTTCACATTATCCACAAATGCCCCCACCCACCCAGTCCTGCACAAGGCTGATGACATCCGTCTCTGGGGAATCCCACCTCCTCCTCCAGGAGACCCTCCCTGGTGCACCCCCCCAGTTAGAGACCCCCATCACACATGCGTCCTTCAGAGAGTCCCCCCATCGGCTCCTGCCCTGGAACCCCCAGGTCACCATCCGCCCCGCCCTGGTGGGCTATAACCTCACGAGGACAGGGACCATGCTTGGTCCCAGCCACGGACATCACCCCACCCCCAGCAGAAGGTCTGGCCCAGAGCCATAGCTCACTGCTAAATGCATCAGCTGCTCCAAGAACACCTCCCGAAATGCTCTCTGGGGCAAACAGGAATTTGTGCCAAAGCCCAGTGGATGTCAACAAACCCTCGCGGATCGGTTGGTCAGCAGGGCCCGCCTGGCCTTCTTCCCTGCTCTGATCATGCTGAAAACCAGACCCCACAGCACGGAGGTGAGTGAGAAGACACGAAAAACCAGCTTAGAAGTGATCTCAAAATCTGAAGGTCAGCACCTGCACTTCAGGCCAGGAAGAGGCCAAGCCCACCCAAAACAGTCTATGAGGGGACAGGCTTCTGCACCACAGAGCGGGCCCCAGAAGCCGGCCTCACGCTGGGGTCCTGGCAGGGGCCGCTTCCAGCAGGGGAGGCTGGAAGCTTCCTAAAGAGAGGGGCGCCTGGCCTGGCTCTCTGCACAGCCCCGTAAGTCCTGTCACTCCAGAGGCCACAAGTGTCTCAAGACCCCAGGATGGGCCAGGCCACCCAGAAGCTGGGATGAAGTCAGAGCCCCAGGATACAAAGATACGAAGGGAAGCCAGGCCCGGGGTGAGGGTGCAGCAGCAAGTCCTCAGAGATGAGACCCGGGGGGATGTTCTCAGGCCCTGAAGGACAGGGTGACAGAGTCAGCTGAGGAGGGGGCATCTGAGCAGACGCTGGCTGCGCAGGCCGAGCCCTCCATGTGTGACGTGCTCTCACCTAAAGCAACGCCAGGTCAGTCTCCTTTCCCTCCTAGGGAAGAGAAAGACGACGCTCCACGAGGTCCACAGCTTGTGGGGCCACGTGGGGCCAGGGGACAGCAGAGCAGAGGGGCTGCCTCCGTGGAGGGCGGAAGTGTGGTCGGGGGTGACAGAGGCAGGCAGGAGCCCCTGGAGTCTGCTGGAAAGGTGGGGCCCTCCACTCACTGCCAACCCCGGGCCAGGGCTAGGTGAGCCAGGCTGGTGGCACACACAGACCAGGCTGGCCTCCCAAACAAAAAGCCTCTCCAAGTCCCTCTCTGTGCTCAGAAGACTCGGACCGGGGCCTGGGGCAGAGGTGGCTCTCTGTGGGCTCCCCTATGGGACTAGAGAGAGGGTGCCTGGTGAACAGGAGACAAGGCAGTACATCCCCATAAAAACTTGTGGACCGAGGGACCCTGTGCAAGGGAGGGCTGAGGGAGACACAACTAGGGCCAAGCCAAGTCAAGCCCTGGTGTCCTGCAGGGACTGGGACTGGGACAGGGAGAGGATGGGGCTTCAGCTCCGCGCCCGTGAAACAGCCTTGGTCATCCCTGCCTGCGGCTGCCGGGGTTTACGGAGCGGATCTTTCACTAGTCTGTCCAGCGTGCCTAGCACAGTCTGGCACACAGGGGGCCTTAGGAAATGCGTCTGCAGAGAAAGAAAGGCCAGAGGCCAGAAGACCAGCCCTACCTCCCCCCACTCCCTGCCAAGCCCCTGCCTGCCAATAATCCCCAAAGTCTTCAGCCCACAGCACCCACCGGAGGCCGTTTGGAAATGTCATGGGAAGCAGGAACCCTGTGGGGGTTGGAGGGCTGGGGGCAATGCGTGTCCTGTCCCGACATGCCCCATGGATGAACTCCAACCCCCACCTGCCCCAGCTCAGAAGCCAAGGTGGTCAGCACCAACCCCCTTCTGCACGTCCTGGGCGGTGAGGAGGCCAGGGAGGGAGCTGGGGGCCACCTTGGTGTCCCCAGTTGGTCTTCTTTGCCTTTCTGGGCCAGGCTGGCTCCCACCTGGGGCCAAGAGACACTGGGGGAGGTGGGATCCTGGGAGAAGCTGCCCGAAAGCTCCCTCCCCGCCCCAGCCAAGTCCCAGAAGTTTCGGATTTCCTCGTCTCAGCCTCCGGCGAGATGGAAAGAAATTCCGACCTGATCTTGAGAAGTGAGCATTCCAGGCAATAATTCACATCAGGAAACTTGTGAAAAACCAGATGTCAGCGAGAAATACTTTCTTTAAAAGTAAACTGGAGGAGCTGAACGTTTCATGAAATACGCCGGGCTTTGCTCCACTTCAGCAAACTATTCAGGAAATAGGAAGAAACGGGAACCACATAAAACCCCCCAGAGAAAGAAGACACGTTATGACGTTATGACGAGGGGCAACAGTGCTGTCTTCCCTGGCACTGGAGAAGCTCGCTCCCGCAGGGCTCAGCAGCCTCCCTCCCTCCTGCTCCTTCACCTCAGTGGGGAGGGGTCCTGCCAGCCCCGGTGTGGAGGAGGGAACCGAGGCCTGGGGACGGGGGAGCGGGCCTCAGCTCAGAGCTAGGCGCAGCCCACTGAGCCCGCCTGCCTCCAGGAACTTGGACTGTCTGGCCACGGTGGCCGCCACACTCCAGCCCAGCAGCTGGGTCCTGGCCAGGCGCTGGGTGAACGCAGCCGGTGACTCACCTCGGCTCCCGGCCCAGGCTGTGTGGGCGGGAGGGCTCGGTGGGGCCGGCAGTGAGCCTTCCCAGCCGCTCAGCACTGCACCTTCCAGCCTTCCTCGGAGGGACGTGTTGATGTGAATTGGAAGAAAACGCATTCACGGACACAGAATGAAAAACGAGGCCCCACACGTGGACAAAGGCCATTTTGGGGGCTCCCTCCATAGAAGGTGCCCCCCACCACCCACCAAGAACTCAGAAACTGGTGATTCCTCTGAAGCTGGCCCAGAGAGGAGGCTGAGCGCAGAGCTGGCATAGCTAGATGGATGAGGGGTGGGCAGGTGGGTGCTGCATTTCCACCAGAAAGCCTGGATTTCTCCAAACCTGCCCTCCCCTTGGAAAGCCCTCCCATGGTTCGACCTACCCCAAGTCATTTGTCTTTGTTGAAAGCGGAGCAAACCCATCTCATGGGTTTCTTGTTTTGTCTTGTTTTGTTTTGTTTTGCTGGGTGAGATGAGGCTGGAATCATCAAGGATGCTATTTAAATGCCCTAACTTAACTTGGGAATGGGTGTTTTCCCACCAAGGAGCACCCTGGCTCCTGGCTGACCCAGTGGCCCGGCCAGGGAGGCGTGGGCATCACCAGGGCCTGGCTGCACAGCCACAGGCATGAGTCAGAGGCTGCTAGACCGCTTCCCCTCTGCCCAGGACTCCTCTCAGGCAAGAAACAAACCTCTCTGTCTCTCTGGCAGCCAGCTCTCTTCTCCGCAGATCTGTGCCATAATCCCCACCCCACAGGGAAGAGATTAATTAGCGTGTTAAAGAGCTTCCCAGGCTACTCGAGGAGCCGGCAGCGGGCCAGGGAGCCCAGCTCCTCACTCACCAGCTCTGCGAGGACAGAGGGACCCTACTTCCCCAGATTCCCCAGCAGGGAAGCTAGGCCTCTGAGCTTCAGGATCTGTGACCTCCCCCGTGTTTACTGAGCATCTGCTAAGCACCAGGCGATGGAGAGCAACAGACAATGGAACAGACTGAAGCCCCTGTGCCCCTGGACTTCACACCCTTAGTGGGCTGAAGGAGACTAGAGAGGAGGCCTGGGGAAGACAGGGACACTGGGGCAGGGCAGAGGGGACAGGGCCAGGGAGGGACGCATCATCCCCATGGGGTCCATCTGTCCCCATCTCATCCCTCCAGCCAAGTCCTACCTCACATGGCATTATCTCTTATTTCTTATTTCTTTTTTATTTATTTATGTAGAGATGGAGTCTCACTCTATCACCCAGGCTGGAGTGCAGTGGAGCGATCTCAGCTCACTGCAATCTCCGCCTCCCAGGTTCAAGCGATTCTCCTGCCTCAGCCTCCCAAGTAGCTGGGACTACAGGTGTGTGCCACCATGCCCGGCTAAATTTTTTTGTATTTTTAGTAGAGTAGGGGTTTCACTATGTTGCCCAGGCTGGTCTCAAACTTCCTGACCTCAGGTGATCCACCCACCTCGGCCTCCCAAAGTGCTGGGATTACAGGTGTGAGCCACCGAGGCCGGCCTCACGGCGTTATTTCCACGTGCTCCTGATTCTCTCTGCTTGCTCTTTCTTCAGGGACCCATGAACTCGGATGGAGAAGCAATGACCTCTTTATTTTCAACCAGCCCCAGCTGAAATTAGGCATTTCCTTCCATTTGAAGTAGGTGACAAGTCACAAATGTGTCATCACCTGTTGGTGACACCCAGGTATGTCTGTTGGTGACATACCTGGGTGTCACCAACAGAAATCACAGATATCTCCAAGGCCAGGTCACAGTTGTTATTGATCTCAAAATACTGATTACACTCAGCACAACTTCAAAACTATGGAAATCACCACACCTGCTGCTAGTTGTTAGGAAATGTTACTGAAGACATTAGTTTCAGTATTTTGATGACTTCGTTGCCACGGAATTGTGTTCCTGTGGATCTATACTTTGTTTATGCTAATTATAAAATCCCCATTCTGAGAAAGTTTCATGAGCTTCTTCAGGATTGGGGTGGGCAGGAGTCACAGCACAGGGAGAACTAAGAACCCCGTGCCAGTTTGGGGTCCCCAAAGCCAGATAACCCCTGGGTGTGTGTCCCTTGTTGCACCCAAGGAACCTAACCCAGAGCCAGGCACGCAGCGGCTGCCTGACATCATAGCCGCGGCAGCACTCAAAGTGGACGCCCAGAAGGCCTATTTGATGGTCAAATGAAAAATCAGAAAATACACTTGGCTGGAGTTAAGTGGTATCGATGGGAATAAATTGAGAAAAACATAGGGTTTTTATTGAGTGCTTTATTTTTACAGAGTGAAAATTGAATTACTTAACTGGTCAATGAGGTAGTCAGTTGGGAAAAGTGCCTAAAAGTGGAGGAGAAATGGGCTTGAACTTGGAACGCAAACTGTTACCCTTAGCAAGCTCAGCAGCACCCAGCAATGCTCCTGGAATGGCCTCCTTTCCCACCCTGGGCCCGGCACCAGACCTGCCTATTTCTGACTTCCCAAGGCTGACGGATCTGGATTTCCCCCCCGGGCTCAGAGAGAAACCCCCTCGTTGGGTCACAAGTGGCAGAATTCAGAGGTTATAAGAACAGAACAGAGAAAAGTGACTCCCATGACGCAGCCTTGCCGCTGTGTCCCCTCTAGGCACGGGACCGTCCGAATGCCATGCATGTTTCTCTTCCTGTGCATTTCCTTGGGGGTGCAACTGTGCTACTGACCAGCAAGTGAGTAAAACACAAGGCAGCCATGAGAGTGATTTCTGCTGTAGTTAAAACCTCAGGCTGGATCAAAAACATAAGCCAGGCACGGTGGCTCACGCCTATAATCACAACACTTTTAGAAGCTGAGGTGAGTGGATCGCTTGAGCTCAGGAGTTCAAGACCAGCCTGGGCAATACAACAAAACCCCACCTCTACTAAAAAATACAAAAATTAGCCAGATGTGGTGGCACGCACCTGCAGTCCCAGCTATTTGGGAGACAGGTGAGAGAATCACTTAAGCGGGGAGGTTGAGGCTACAGTGAGCTGTGACCGTACCATTGCACTCCAGCCTGGGCAACCAATCAAACCCGGTCTCAAGAAGAAAAAAAAATTGACATAGCATGACCATATGATAACAACCATATGATAGCAATCCCACTTCTGGGCATTTACCCAAAAGGACTCAAAGCAGGGACTCAAAAAAAGGCATCCGCATATCCATGTTCACAGCAGCCTAATTCACACTAGTGAAAAGGTGGAAAGAACCCAGACGTCCATCCGCAGATGCATAAAGAAACGACGTGTTCTATCCATACAGTGGAATATTACTCAGTCATAAAAAAGGAAGGGAATTCTGACACCTGCTGCAGCCTGGGCGAACCTTGAGGACATGATGCTGAGTGAAATAAACCAGACGCAAAATGACAAATGTGTACAGTTCCACCTCTATGAGGTCGTGAGAGCAGTCAAATTCATAGAGACAGAAAGCAGACTGTGAGTGCCAGGGGCTGGGGGAGGGGTGATGCGGAGTTTCCATTTGGGAAGATGAGAATGTCCCGGAGGAGAATGACGGTGACAGCTGCACAACAGTGTGAATGCATTTAATGCCCCCAGAACCACACACTTAAAAAGCTTTAAAACGGCAAATTTGTGTTACATATGTTTTACTACAATTTTAAAAATAGTAATAAAGAAAAAAGAATGTTAAAAACAACTCAGACAAGAGTGAAGGAAATCAAAGCACATCTCAGATCCTCGCTAGCTGCATGACGGCTCGGGGGGGTGGGGGCAAGTCCTCCCGCCACGCCGAACCTTATTTTTCTACCCCTGAAAAATGCATATGCATATAATCATGATGTCAACTGAGTAAGTCTCTCTCCAGGAGCAAACGACAGTGGGTGTGACGTCCCTGACACGGCATCCAGCACCTAGATGGGGGCTGTGATTATTAACTTTATTATTACTAATCAGGAGTGCTATGTAAATAGTGAGGGATTGTTATTATTATAAAGTAAAATTACATCAGAAGCAGAAGCTTCGAGGTGATCCTAACCGCCGGATCTCCCCGGCTGAGGCCTGGGAGATGCTATCTCCACTTCTGATGCTTCAGAAATATGCACGGCGAGGAAGCCTCATAAAGAATTCTTTCTGAATTAAAATTGATCTGAATGGAAGCGGCCACACTCTGCCTGGCTCTTTTCTTTCTTTAATTTGAACTTCATTTATCTCTGAGCATCAAGAAATGCCGCCGTGCACGAGATGTGCTCGGCATGAGTGAGGGCAAGCTCAACACTGCAGGAAATTATCTGCTTTTGCAAGAAAATTACTAAGGAAGGAGAGTGCTGTTATTTTAAGATCTTCGAGCTGGTGTGAGAAGAAACTAATTAAATGATTGTAATTTTCTGTGCAAATACAGTAACTGACTGCTACGGAAATGCAAAATCAGAAAGAACTTTTCCACGTCAAAAGGACATTGGAGTTTCTCCCAGTCTTCCGAGGAGAGTCCTCACTCACTCAAGTATCCCTATTCCATGTTTTAATAACAAATGGAGCTTAATTAGAATAGAGGTGACGAGCACCGTATGCAGTCCGTGAAGCTTCCCGAGTCATGCGGCTGAATGGAAAAGACTTTGCTGCTGCCCTCAGCGGGCTGTGAGCAAGTTGCCTGAGACTGTGTTTTACAACCTCACAGAGCAGATCAGGGATAGTCTGCGCTTGTGGGAACCTGCTGGGGGCGGGGAGAACGGTGCAGGGCATTCCATCCCCATCGTCCACTTAGACTCAAAGGCTGCACTTCTCTCACACCCAGAATCCAAGCTCACACCCAGAACGGGGATTTCCAAGAAAAAGCAGGACGTGAACCTGTGCAGAACACGTGCCTTCACCTTTCCAATGCTACGGATGGAGACCTCGCCCTCCCGGGGGCAGAGCTGGAAATCTCTGCTCCCTGGGCTTCCAAAAAGGGAGGACGTTGGTCAGGAACAGCAGCTGCTGCCACAGCGGGCTTCTCGGGTCATCGGCAGCCTTGCAATCCACAAGGCACCCACCCAAACCAGGGACTTGGGAGGGGTAAGGACAGAGTGGGCCATTGGAAAGAACCTATAAATAACTCATCCTTTGGAGTCTGAAAAAAGAAAGACAAGGTGGCCCCCAAAAAGGAGGCAACGTACAAGCTCCGCATCAGTTTCTTCCTGCACCGGGAAAGGCACAGCGATTCTTTGCAGCTGGTTCCCAGCAGATCTGCCCGTCCCTCCAGCCTGCGCTTCCTCCCATCATCTGAGCAAGTCTTAGCCTGACTCTGAAAAATCACCATAAAATAAAGTAACAGCTAGGCCGAGAGACCCACACGAGCACTGGGCTGCCTTCTCATCTGAGGGGCGTGCCGAGGAATGAGGCTAATTTATGACCTCTTTAGAATACTCTCAGGAACCTTCACGCAACTACAAATTAAATCGCCCTTTATTAAAGGAAAAGTGGATTTGTGAAATGTGCTTGGCGACTTCATTAGCAGGGCTGTATACGCCTTCTTGATCAACGAAGGAGTCTCTCCTCTGCCCAGGAGCGCTCCAGGCTGCTCAGGCCCCCAGGCCTCGCCTTCAGCCTTAATATTCTCACGATCCCAGCCTCATCCTCAGCCTGGGACTCTGCTCATCCTTCACAGCATCTCCATTTTCACCTCCTCCAGGAAATCTTCCCAGACTTCCCCAGCACAGATTCATGTAGCACTTAGAACTCGCTGAGATGATTCCTGTCCAGACCAAACTTTTCACCCAGGCAGGGGCCAGGTTTGACTTTGCCCCTCACTGTACTCTCTGCACCTAACAGTGCCTGGCACAGAGAAGCTCGGTAAATAGCTCAGCCCGGCAGCTACCATGAGCCAGGCCTTGGGCTAGTTTCAAGAAGACAGTGAAGATGCAAAAAAGGTCAACACTCTTAGAAAACAAGATGAAGGAGGACACTGGTGGGTCTGCTGGCCAGGCCCCCATCCATGGAGCCTGCAGCCCCAGCACTGGCCTGACACAGAAACCATGATCCTTGTTTGACAGACAAGGAAAAAGGCTCGGAGAGGTTCAGTCCTCATCTGCTGACACAGGTGAGACCAGCTATGCTTGAAGCTCAACTCCTTCGTTATCACTTAAAAGAGGGCTGGCGGGGCACAGCAGCTCATGCCTGTAGTCCCAGCCACTCGGGAGGCTGAGGTGGGAGGATCGTTTGAGCCCATGAGTTCTGGGCTGTAGTGTGCTATGCTGATCGGGTGTCCGCACTAAGTTTGGCATCAATATGGTGACCTCCAGGGAGCAGGGAACCACCAGGTTGCCTAAGGAGGGGTGAACCTGCCCAGGTCAGAAATGGAGCAGGTCAAAACCCCCGTGCTGATCAGTAGTGGGACTGCACTTGTGAATAGCCGCTGTACTCCAGCCTGGGTAACATAGCGAGACCCCATCTCTTAAAAAAAAAAAAAAAAAAAAAAAAAAAGAGGGCTGCAGTGAGGTTCTTAGGCTGGGAATTCCAAAGTCTCTTCTACTTCATTCAGTCTCCATTCATATAAATAAAATACAAATTAGAAAATGTGTACTAAACACAAGCAATGTCAGGGTTGGTGGTGACCTTGGGGATGGTCTGGTCCTGGCACTCATTTTACAGATGGGGAAACTGAGGCCTGGGGAAGCGTGGGTACATGGGTAGCCAGCATGATGGGAAGGGAGGGGTGAGCGCCCAGCTGAGTGCTGCAGGTAGAGAACCCAGGGTTCCCCAGGGAGGAGAGGGAAGGCAGCACCAGTGTTTTGGAGGGCAGGGGAGGGGCCCAGGGATCAGAGCCAGAGGCCATGAGGAGCAGCATGGAACGCAGCCCTGGCTCCAGCAGGGGTCTGAGCTTGAAACCACAACTCTGGACCCCTCAGGCAGCCCCTGGTATTCCCGCTTCCCACCCCAAGCTGGAAGTCCCTGCCCCGCATGGACATTGAGCCTCCTTTTCAGCACTTCCAGCGAGTGGAGACTGGGCCTCCGGAGCAGCACGAGCATGCACTTGGGGCAGCTGAAGACAGCGAAGCCCCCCCGAGCTCTGCACTTCCCCACTGTGCACCAGAGGGGTGGGCTTCCAGTCCAAAGCCCGCTTCCATCCCATAACCCCTCCTGCTCACAGTCCCGGGAGTGTCAGCCCCTCAGGCGTGGACCCAACAGGATAGGGCACCTTAGGTCAGGTGAACCGATTTCAGGGAGTGGGGCAATGGGTTTGGGAGGTTCTCAGGGTCCTCAGAAGTGACAGGAACAGAGCAGTACTTGAGGGGGTGCACAGAGAGGGCAGAACGTGGGGGAGCCACAGTCAAGGTCTCACTTGTTAGACTTGGATGAGAGCGCACACCAAGAAGCGCCCCATCCCAAAAGCCAGGGAGTGGGTCTGTGCGGCCTGCCCTCGGACCCCAGCCAGGAGACAGCATGGCAGGAGCCCCTCAGAGAGCCCCAGCTTCCCAGCACAGGCAACAGCTACGGGCAGCCCCCACCGGCCCCACCCGCCCTCTACATGCCAGAGATCTCTGCTGCTCCCCTCAGCCCGCCTCCCCAGCCTTGCCAGCCGTCCTCATCCTCCTCCCCCTGTGGCCCATGTGGTCCCTCCCCAGGTGAGCCGAGCCCCCCCTGCCCCGCTTTGTCCTCCCTGCATCTGTGCCTCAACACCAGCCCCACCTCACTCCTCGTGAATTGCATCCCTGGGGCTCTCTGCCCTCACCCCACTTTGGACCACAGGCACTTCAGAAGGAGAAGCCATCTCGCTGACTCCAGGCCCTTCCTCTGCACCCCGGGCTGACACCTGAAACACAATGACCAAACTAGGGACCAAGCTGAGGGTGAGCACGGCCCCCATCCTCCCAGCCCAGAGGAGAATCAGGACGGGGACTTCTGCCAAATGCATCCAGCAGAGCCTGTGGGTAAGCACCCATGAAACGAGGTCTGCCAGCTGCTTCTCACCTTCGCCCTAAAGCGACTGATTTGGAGGCAAATGTGAGGCCACGTGGAGGGTTCTGGGCACAACACCCTCCTCTTCTTGCTGGGGGCTCTCAACCCATGCTCTGAATGGCGAGTGACCAGGGTGAGGGCAGAAGACCTGGGTCACCTCGCGAGCCTGCGGTTTGCACACCGAGGCTTCCCCAGACTGGGCACGCCCTTCACATGTCCCCACACGCTGCCGCCTCTCTCCACACTGAGTCCCTGGCTCCCTCATCATTCTTCATCCAGCCACCAGGCCCAGGGTCCCAGACAGGCTTGCACCGCCAGCAGCCAGTGCCTGACAGCAAGTGTGACAAGCACTCAGCCCTGCTCACCATGTCCCTTGACCTCTGCCTGCTTCTGTCTCTCTCCAGGTGGCCACTGGACACCCTTGGTGATGAGCTGTCATGACAGAAACAGAGGCCTAGCACCTGCAGGCTGATCAGCCACAGCTCAGCCACCAGGGGCCACATCTCGGGCTCCAACCCAGCCCCCACCCCAAACCCTGGGAGGCCCGCACCATGGTGGCCTAGAATTCCAGGGTAACGCACAGCATGTTCAGCAGACTTAA
This sequence comes from Cebus imitator, assembly GCF_001604975.1. Taxonomy (NCBI): domain Eukaryota; kingdom Metazoa; phylum Chordata; class Mammalia; order Primates; family Cebidae; genus Cebus; species Cebus imitator. The sequence continues at coordinate 6,193,111 of NW_016107432.1, forward strand.
ATGCAAAACCTGATCTTGGAGCCACCAAGCTGTCCTCTAAGGTGGACCAGAGTGGACATCACAAAACCACAAGCATCAGATACAAGGCTACAGGTCAGCTTTGTCATGGATTTGAACCCGTTCGTTTAAGAAGTCACATGGTCTCTGCACTCTGGAGGCTGGCCTGGAGCCTAGACACCCCGCACCACTCAGGACAGAGGGAGGCGTGCAGAGCCGGGCAGCCACGTCCTGTGCGTCCAGCCACCGCCTCTCTCCGACCCGCTCTCCTCTCCCTCAGCCGCTCCATGGTCCTGCCCAAGCCTCCGACTGGCAGCAGCTTCTCCCTGAGCCTCTGTCCAGATGCCTCACCCTGCGGCCCTCAGCAGCCCCAACCCCCCGCTGCCTCCAGGGCTGTTTCGTGATATCATTCGCTGAGCTCCCGCTGTGGGCCCGGCTCTGATCTGAGTATTCTACGGGGAAGATCTCACTTCACCTGCACCACAAACCTATGAGCCTTCACTTCTCCCCTTTTCAAGACATGGTCACTGAGGTTCAGAGAATGTAGTCCATTTGCCCTGGATCCCAGAAAGAGAGAGGCAGGGCCAGGATACAGTCCCGGGCAGGCTGCCTCTGAAGCTCCCCGGATTCCAGCGTCCACCACCCCTCCCTGCCGCACAGACTCTTCAGCCTCATATCTGGGGTCCATCCGGAGCTGACTTTTTTCCAAACTCCGTCCTCTGGTGTGTCTCCTTGCCCAGTGCATTCACTTTCACTTTATATGACACACACGTACCTTCCAATTCCTACCCCCCAGACCTTGCTCAAGCTGGAATGTTGTTTTCTGGAATGTTCTCCATCTCCTATGTACTCCACCTACTCATTCTTTAGGCCAGCCTTGATGTCACCTCTTCCATGCAGACTTCCCTGATTTCCCCATCAGCATTATCAGGGGAGGGTGACACTTGGCCCCTTATAGCCCAGCTGTTTATGTCCATCTCTTGTCTCCCACTAGACTACTCTGAGCTCCACTACTAAACTCAGGGGACACAAAGAAAGCTGAGACCACTTCCCTGCTATCAGGGTCTCACCTGTGTCTCCCCCACCAAAATCCATATGTTGAAGTCCTAATCCCTCGCACTGCAGAATGTGACTGCATTTGGAAGCAGGGCCTTTAAGAGGTAACTAGGTTAAAATGAGGTGGTTAGAATCAGCCCTGATCCAATACGACTGGTGTCCTTACAAAAAAGGCAACGAGGACACAGACACATACAGAGGGAAGACCGCGTGGAGACACGGGAGCAGGTGGCGTCTGCAAGCCCAGGACAGAGGCCTCAGAAGGAACCACTCTGGACAATACCTTGATCTCCGAATTCCAGCCTCCAGGACTGTGAGAAAATATATCTGTTGTTTCGGCCACACAGTCTGTGGCACTTTGCCCTGGCAGCCCTAGAAAGCACATTCACCTGCCCTCAAGGAACTCGGCACCTGGCAGATGTCATGATGGAATTCTCACGCCACTTGAGAGCGGCCATGGGTGCTACAGTAGAAGCAGCTGCCACCGACCATTGGTTCTTGACCTCTTACCTCAGAGAAACAAGTTTCAGAAGCTCTGCTGATGTGTAGCTCTAGTTCTCTGTGTATAAAATATACACAAATATCAGGTTCACCAAGACTGCAGAACAGAGGTGTGGGTAATCTGCTCAGAATCACCTCTGCATTCAACTCCCTTGGATACCACCAACCATGTGGGCGCAGCACAGAGCAGATTTGAAAAATGGGCAGAGGGAGGGGAGGAGGAGGGAAGGAGGA
>NW_016107432.1:6194993-6212459 GCF_001604975.1 Cebus imitator
GGGGAGGAGGAGGGGGGCAGGGGGAGGGGGAGGAGAGGAAAGGGGAGGGGAGGGGAGGCTGATCTTCTTGGGGACCAATGACAGAGGTGAACAAACTGGACCTGGCTGCAGGAAGCTCACGTTCAAGTCAAAGGATACATTCAGCTTCAAAGGATCAAGTGCCTTGTGGGAAGGAGCCCAGGTGAGCTGTGTGTAAAAGAAGCACAATAAGCCCACGATTTCCCAGAAACATTAAGAACAGGATGGGGCACAGCACATTCCCCATAGGGACAACATGAAAACGCAACCCCAGAGGCCGAGAGCCACACTCTGTAATATTTATCCACCTTCAAATAGCACCGCTGCCTCCAAGGGCAGCTCCGGAGACGCAAAACCCACGCCATGTGCGCGCACTCTACATCCGTAAAAACGCAATACCTCTCGGTTTCAATGAAACATTAATTTCACACATAACGACTTGTTTCTGCAGCTAAACGTCAGACAGGGAGGCAGTGTTTGAACTTCCAAGCAAGTCCCCTTCTCTATCTCCATGGGAGCAGGCAGAACCAAGCCGTTGGAAGGAAAACTCGTATAATATGCACGGAGCTGCAGCAACGGGGGCTGAAATCCTGGGACTCCTTCTTGTGGGATGCTCTCAAATGCCATGTTTTAAAGTCCATCCCCCTCATCAAATGCTCCTTTTAATTTTGAAGAACACCTCTGCTCATGTTGACGACATCTGCAGAGGGCAGTGAGCAAGTAAGGACATACAACGCAAGGAAGGCTGCTCAGCAAGCCAGCCCTGTGAGTTCCCGTCTGGTGGTAGCTCTCAAAGATGGTGCTTTCAGGCAGACGTGAGACCCACTGCCAAATCCTGGCTAAAGCCTTAGTCCTGTGCTTGCAAGACGGGACTAGAGGGAGCAGACCACATGTCTAAGACACGTCGTGTGCTGAGAAGACAATACTACACATGCAACAAGTACTGGGGAATGGATTTTTTCTTTTAAAGCAGTTTTACTTAGTCAGCTAGGGGTAACAGCCTTCTCGCCTCTTCTGAGGAGTTTTCTCAGGCAAGATGAAACTCCTACAGCCTCGCCGGCTCCCCAAGGTGCAAGATGATCAAGGGTTCCCCGACTGCCCAGTCCAGAGAATGGGTGTGTGGGAGGCAGGAGTGGAAGGTGGTGAAGCCCAATGCCTGGTCCAGCATCTGACCCCACGGACGCCCACACTCACTACTCACAATGAGGGCATGCTGGCTTCTGCTTCCTGAGTGTTTGCTAAGTGTCAGGCTATGCCCGCTGTGCCACGCCCCACCCCTGCCCCAAGCCTCATGCTGGCCGGAGGACATGCATCCCTTAAAGCTCCTCTCTGGTTCCTTGGACTTTCTGTCCCCTGCCCACAGTGAGGATGCAAGCCCACCCAGTCACAGAGGAGTCACCCAACCCAGCTGCCACCCTCAAGGAGCAAAGCCACGTGCATGGGCTCCTCTGACAGCCCCCACCCCAATGCCCATCCATGCTGGCCCAAGCTCCCTCCTCAACTCTCTCCCAGGAAGCTGCCCTACACCCAGACTGTGAGGTCAGGCTGGGTGTCAGCTTATCCCAAAGACAGCTAGCCCGCCCCCACCATGGGGCTCCTCCACCCCCTCCCCAGGAAGCTAAATGACAAAGGGGCAGGAGCGAGCTGCAGGATCAACCGCCTAGGCAGATGGGGTGGGGGTTAGAGATTTCTGGCCCCGCAGGATTTGCTTTTTGTGTTTATTGGGTCATTTGAGCTCTTAATTTCTGGGTTCCCTGTCCACCTGAATTACAGCATATGATACAGTGGACACCATTTGTTCACAAGTACACCTGGCATCTGACCCCTCTCTCAAGGTGCAGATGGAGAGGGCCCCCCCCAGGGCTCTTCTAGGGAGGGGGCACCTGCCACCTTCCGTAAGTCAGCCCAGTTGGCACCCTGACTGCCCCCTGCTGGCCCACTGCACCCAGGGAGCCAGCTCTGCCCTAAGAGGGCTGCTAGTCAGGCTGGAGATGCCAGGAATGACCCAAGACCAGACACTTGGCACCTGCACCCTGATAGCCGCTGGCTGGTTGGGGGGCTGGACTCTAGGCTGACTAAATCCAATCAGTGCCACCCCTGCCCCAACATATTCATCTGCCCACCGCATCCCTCCTCCAGCACAAATCACAGCCGCCTGGGAGTAGCCCCACAAGGCTGGACAGAGATGAGCACAAGTGTCTGCCAAGATTATGCCCTTTCCTAGCTGCAGAGACCAGTGCTCCCCACCACCCAGGCAACCACCCATGCATATAGGAACCCTGGCCCAGTGCTACCGCCTCGGGACTTTGTAAAGTGAGAAGAGGTGGGGGTTCCTAGGGGACCTGAGGAGACAGCAAGGCACAGGAATGAGGGAAGCCTCCCATCTCCACTCCCCATACAAATGTGTCCTCCCCTGGGAATTCATGGCTGCCACCTCCCTACCCAATCCTTCTCTGGAAGCTGCAAAACTAGAGACCCACCCCAGGCTGCCCCAGGGTGACCTCAGAGTGACCCTCAGCCCTTTTCCTGGGGTGTGGGAAGTGAGGCTCAGGCAGCCCCCAGGGGAAGAATCTGAAGGGTCCTGTGCCTCCTGCAGTCACCTCCAAAGGCCAGAGGGGGCAGGATCTGGGAAGGGTAGGAGCTCCAGGCTGTGGGTGGTGGAGCAGGAGGTCCCCAGCAGAGGTGGCAAACTTCCAGCTGGAGCAAAGCCAGAGTGGCCGGGAAGGTGGGGGGAGTGTGGGGAGTTTGCAGTGCCAGCGCCACACGGGTCCCCAGCACAGTGTGGGGATGAACCCCGTGGGAGTACGTGAGTCCCCATGCATCCAGGCGGGGCGACCTGCAGCAGGAGCTCAAGGCAGCTACGGGTCACACTAGGGGACCCCAGGGAGAAAGGCAACCCAGAAATCCCAGAGTCCCAGAATAGGATTCAAGCTGACTGGGGGAAGTCCCGGAGCCTGCGGAGATGCCACCGCGGAGTCCCGGGTAGACCAGGGAGGGGAGGATCCCTGAGCCCAAAATCCCAGAAGGCGACGCTCAGCCGGTGGAGCCTGGGGGGTGCGGGAGCTAACACCGAGCTGGGGTGACCCTCGAGGACCTGCAGGCTCCCGAAGTCTCTGGGGACCTCCTCGGTAACCCAGGACCTGGAGGCCAGGGGGGAGTCCCCGAAGTGGCCCAGAATCCCGAAATCTGTGGGAATGTCCCCTGCGGTGAGACAGGCGCACGAATCCGAGGACCTCTCCCCAAGTAACCAGTGACCAGAGGCCAGCAGGGGCGCCGCCGAGGTGACCCAAGTGCCCAAGTCGCCACGAACTCCCCGGATGACCACGGGGTGGTCGCGGGTGGGGGCCGTGGCGGTCCCGCCGGGGTGTCCCGCGGGGTCCCGGGCAGGGGCCGCGGCGAGCGCGCGGAGGTCACTTACGCTGCTGTTCTCGCCCGTCCAGTGCACCATCGCCTGGTTGTGCGTCGCGTCCCCCTTGAGCACGAACGACGTGCTGATGAGCGAGACCTGCGCCCGTGAAGCCGCTCCGGCCGGCGGCGCCGCCCGCTCCCAGCGCCGGTTGCCCGCGGCGGGGGCGCTGTCCTCGCCGGGACTCGGAGCGGGACCGGGACTCGGACCCGGCACGCGGGGCTCCGTGCCGCGCGCCCGCCGGTCCTCGCTGCCACCGGCCTCCGCGCGCCCCGCGGGAGGGCTCCGCGGCACCCGAGTCAGCTGCGCGCGGGGACCCAGGCGCCCGGGCTCGGGCTCGGGGGAGCGCCCCGCCGCCCCGCAGGCGCCCAGCAGCAGCAGCAGCAGCAGGAGCGGCCGCGAGCGCTGCGGCGGCGGGGCCCCGGGGTTCGGGGCTCGGGCGGCGGGGCCGGGGCCCTTCGGGGCACGCAGGGGCCCCCGGTGCGCCATGGTCGCCAGGGGCGGCGGCGGAGCCGGCGGCGGGGCGGCGCAGGCGAGGGGACCGCGGCCGGGAGAGCGGGAGGGCGCTGGGGAGCGCGAGCGAGAGCGCAGAGAAAAGAGCCGGCGAGGGAGGGAGCGGCGGGAGGAGGGGACTCGGCGGCCCCGGCGCCACCCGCGACGCCGAGCGCGCACCGCCACCTGCCGGCCGGCCCGCAGCCCAGACGCTCGCTCGTGGGGAGCCCGGGGTCTTGGAGCGCGGCCCCACCTCCAGGACAAGATCCCTTTCCCAGCGCGGCGCTTCCCCGCAGTCCTCCTTCCCCGCTCTCCACTCTTCCCGTCCTCCTCCTCTCTCCGGGTATTTACTGAGCGCCTGCGGCGGCCCAGCCAGGGTTCTGGGGCTCTGGGCTCCCGCTGGGAACAGCCAGGTCCCCGTCCAGGAGCTGACAGCCTGAGGGAGACAGACCAACCCAAGCGGACATTCACAGGCAAAAGGACCCCCAGAGCTAGAACCAGGGTTCCCCGTGAGGATTATAAAGGGTTCTCCTCCAGGGGCCTCTGAAGAGGTGGCAGTGGAGGGGACTGAGGGTCAGGAAGATCCCTGGGGAGACTGCTAGGGGGAGGGGGACAGTGCAGAGGCCCTAAGGTGTCCTCAGCGGGACTGCCCCAAGGGCAGCCAGACCTCTGGTTCAGACATCAGGACGTGCGGTGGCTTCATCTCCCAACCCAGAGACCAAGAGGGAGCTACCCTGAACAGGACAACCGCCTGTGTGGGGAGGCCTGGGGAGGAGGCAGGGGGTGAGGTCCTAGGCACCTGGCAGGCACAGTGAGGAATGTGGAAACTGAGGCTCGGAGCACAGAAAGTCCCCACTCAAGATCCCATGGCCACTTTAGTTCAGTAGTGATAAAAATGACTTCACGGAGCCCACACCCTGAATGTCAGACTGGCCTCCGGGAACAGAGAGGGTAGGCGCTTCTGGAGGCAAGGCCAGGGTCAGAGCTTCTGCCAGGCCAGGGCCATCCTGCCCCCACTTTCCCTCAGAGGCCCTGCACCAGATAAGAGCTCTTGGGCCAAGGTCCCTGTCACACCCCACCTCCCAGCTGGGTCTCTTGGCTCCAGAGAGAGCCTACTGGGGCAGAGGAGTAAGGCCTCAAACATCTGGGAAAGATGGAGAATTGGGGGTTCCCTCTGGCCCCAGAGAATTGGAGCACCCAGCACCCTCCCCAGGAAATCACATGCCAAATCACTGGACACAGGCTACCTGCATTCACGCTGTGCCCAGCACTGGGAGTTGCGGAGGGGGAGGTCTGCCCAGAAGGCCTAAGAAGGCCCCCCACTCGGAACATGCCCTCCCCTCTCACCCCCACCCTCATGTAAATCCCGAACCTGTCAGGTTCAAAACCAGTGGGAAGAGGAAAGGGAGGCCTCTGCAGCTGTGAGAACATCTGGTCTCACACAGGAAGCAGAGAACAGAGCTGGGTCGGTGGAGGGGAGAAGAGGAAAAGTGGGGGACCAAGAGAGGCCTGCAGACCGCGGCTGGCAGGGGAGCACTGCACGTGGAGTCAGAGAAGAGATGGTTCCACCCCAACTCAGACGGGAACCTCCACGGGCCTTCCCCAAACGCCCGAGCCTCCATTTTGCCAACCACAAAGGAGGAGGCTGCACAATCTCCAGGGCCTCTCTCAGTGTTAACTGTTCTGGTTTGATTTTACATAACGAAGGCTTCCAAGTATCATCCTCAAGAAACTCGGCCGGCTGCAGTGGCTCACACTTGTAGTCCCAACACTGTGGGAGGCCAAGGTGGGAAGAATTCTTGAGGCCAGGAATTAGAGACCAGCCTGGGCAACATAGTGAGACCCCATCTCTACAAAAAAATGTTAAAATATTAGTTGGGTGTGGAAGCACACACCTGTGGTCCCAGCTATTTTGGAAGCTGAAGTCAGAGGACCACCTGAGCCCAGAAGGTCAAGGCTGCAGTGAGCCGAGATCGCACCACTGCACTCCAGCCTGAACGCCAGAGCAAGACCCTATCGCAACAAAAGAAAAGAAATGGAGGAAGGGAGGGAGGGAGGGAAACAGGAAGGAAGGAAGGAAGGGAGAGAGGGAGGGGAGGGGAGGAGGGAGAGAGAGAGAGAAAGAGAGTATACCCAAAGGATTATAAATCATTCTATTATAAGGACATATGCACACATATGTTCATTGCAGCACTGCTTACAATAGCAAAGACTTGGAACCAACCCAAATGCCCATCAATGACAGACTGGATAAAGAAAATGTGGCACATATACACCATGGAATACTACGCAGCCATAAAAAAGGATGTGTTCATGTCATTTGCAGGGACATGGATGAATCTGAAACCATCATTCTCAGAAAACTGACACAAGAACAGAAGAGCCAACACCGCATGCTCTCACTCATAAGTGGGTGTTGAACAATGAGAACACATGGACACGGGGAGGGGAACATCACACACTGGGGTCTGGTGGGGGTCAGGGGCTAGGGGAGGGATAACATTGGAAGAAATACCTAATGTAGGTGACAGGGGGACGGAGGCAGCAAACCAGCATGGCATGTGTGTACCTATGTAACAATCCTGCAAGATCTGCACATGTACCCCAGAACTTAAAGTGTAACGAAAGAAAATGGGGGGGGGAATAAACTTGATTGTGTTCATTATTGAGCGCTTACCAGCTGCTGCCACTTTGCCCAGGGCTTGAGAGAACAATGGGGACCCTGCTCTGGGGGCTGCTGTTACAGGTCATCATATCTCAGTCTCACGACCAGCCTGGAGCAGTCACTGTCCCCATTTTACAGAAGAGGAAACAGACTCAAAGACGTTCCTGGACAAGGTCACCTGGTCAGTGTGTGTCAGAGGCCAGACTCCGACCCAGGTGTTCTAGCCCCAAGGTAGCACTCTACACCACCATGCTTGTCCTCTGTGCGCTTGCCATCGTGCATTTGTCATCTGTGTGTTCTGGAATCTCAGGCACCGTACATCTATGGGGCTCAGACTTGGGCTGCCTAGCCAGGCAGGGCACAAGATGAGCTCACCACCAACCCCCTCCAGCTCAAGAGGAGGCTCAGTCACTGAGTGACTTGGTCAGTCACGTTAAGTCCCCCACAAATTAGGAAGAAGGTCCCGAGCTGGAATGCAGTTGGTGTGACACCTAGCTACTGATCTTTCCAGAACAATCGTTGCCTTTGCCCTAACGAGGCTCCAAGACATTGGAAAGAGCAAGGCAGAGTCTCCTGTTCTGTGGGTCTGAGCTCAGAGCCACTTTGACACTCCTAGACCACTCAGTCCCCACAGCGATGAGGGAGACAGGCAAGGTTCCCACGCTCACAAGGAGCCTGTGTCCTGGGGGCAGACCTAACTTCAGCTAGCACAAGTGCCCAGGAGAGAACAGTGCGGCCACCTGAGAAGGGGGAGGGGTGCTCAGGGTCTGGGAAGCCCTGCTCCCCTCAGAGGTGACATTGAGCTGGGGACCGGGGACTCACCTGGGCATTGTGGGAAGAGCCAGGACAGCGACCCCGATGCAGAAGCTGCACGTTCAGGGAGGAGCAGGTGCCAGGCTTGATCTGTATTCACAGCCGGATGGAAAGTCGCTGGGGTGCTTTAAGCAGTGGAGTGAGATTATTGGCATGTTTACGGCCAAAATTCTGGCCACAATGAGGACAGGCTCAGGAAGCCACTTAGGAGGCTACTCCTCCCAGGTCCAGAGAGAGGCCATGGTGGCTGGGGGCTGGCAGGCCCCAGAGGAGGAGAGAATGGAGGGAAACCTGCAGGGACTCATCCGCCACTCCCAGGCGCCTCCCACCCGCCTCGCACTCACCCCACTTAGTGACCCACTGTTGAGAAGTGTTAAGTGTATGAATATTGAGAAATGCTGAGTGTATGACAGAACATACTATTTGCCAAGAAGAATGATGGCAAGGAAAACCTAGCCACCCCCCCAAGTAGAAAAATACTTGGAGCATTCCATAGCAGCAGGACAATGTGTAAATATCACACACCTGTTAAAACTAGTCTTTAAGCTACCTGCCCCGGCCCCCGTGGCTCCCTTGTGGAGAATACTTTTTAGGTTGTTTGTGATCAGTGATAAGTGGGCACCAGCTGACCACCTGGTGTGTTTTGTTGTGAGAAAATACTGAACGCCTGTTTGTTAATAATGACCACCTGTTCAGGGAGAATAAATGCATGGGTCAGGGTCTACCGGGGCCCTCAGCCCAGAATGCTACCAGCCCCTGAGGCCCTCAGCCCAGAATGCTGCCAGCCCCTGAGGCCCTCAGCCCAGAATGCTACCAGCCCCTGAGGCCCTCAGTCCAGAATGCTGCCAGCCCTTGAGGCTCTCAGCCCAGAATGCTGCCAGCTCCTGAGGCTCTCAGCTCGGAAGGCTGCTGGCCCCCCAGATAGACCCACTTTGCTGTTCTCTCTGGGTGTCTGCCTCTCAGTCCCTTCAGCGCCGCCGGTGGCGGGGGGAGGGGGTGGTCTCTACTGCCGAGCTGGATCTCGGTAACCCATATCGGACTCCGGCTCCGGTGCCAGGGAAAGACATAGGAGCATGTAGACAGCAAAGGAGAACTGGTTGGCCCCTCGTGCCATGCCCTGATGGAAGAAGAGGGCACAGGACGTCTTCAGAAGCCACGGAGTTGGTGTCAGCAGCACCCACTGAGGAAGCCAAAGGCTCAGAAGGCATGGGGGCATGAGCGGCTGATGGAGGCGCTGTTGGTGAGGCCCCCCCACAGGCGCCACAAGACCGACCAGGCCACGTGCAGATGGTTGGGGTCAGCATCTGACACTCGGGTCCATCAGATCAACAGTGGACACTGTCCAGGGCTGAGAAACTAACGACTGTTCACAATGCTAGGACCCTCCGCATGCCCAGCCTTGCTCCCTCGTCACCTTCCCTTCTCCCAGCTCCAGGCTGGGCACTGGGCTCCAGCCTGAATCATACCTGGTGCCTGCTCTTAGGGACCTCACAGCCTGATGAGGGCACGCAGGTGAACAGAGAGTGACATTAGGGAAACAGGTATCCCAGAGAGGTGCCTGGAGCTAAGGAAGGGAGGTCTGCTGCCCAGCGGACACCCTTCAACTATCCTACTGAGTAATAGAGACGGTCATGATCACAAATGCCCTGAACGTCTACCGCGGGCAAGGCATCGTTCTAGCTGGAAGAGCTCACTGAACTTCATAACATCTGTATAGAGAAGGTATTGTTTTCCCCAAGTTAAAGATGGAGAAGGCAAAGCACAAAGGGATTGAATAATTTACCTCGAGGATTCAGAGCCCCACTCTCCCATGTGCTGGCCGTGAGACAGCTCACCGTCACCTTCACCTCTCCGTTTCTCAAACTGCCTACCTGAGAAATGGGACCAGCACCATCTGCGTTAATGAGAACTGATCTGAAATGCTGATTCCTGGGCCCCACCCAGACCAGACACTCTGGGGTAGGGCCCAGGGATCTGTTTTAACATTCCCTCCTTTGCTTCCAGCACACCCTCAAGTTTGAGAAGCACTGTGCTAACCCAGTGGCTCCAGGCCCAGGCTGCTCATCAGAATTGCGTGAGATTTGGAAAAATCCTGCTTCCTGGGTCTGCTTCTGCCTTGGGCTCGGTAGGGGCAGAGCTCCACTATTCCATCTTCTCTAAACTCCCACGTGATGCCAATGTGCGACCAGCAGGGCAGGCTGCCCCATGGCCTGGCTTTTCGTCAGCATTCATGAGAGAAGAAAGGCCAAACGCCCAGCACATAGTAGGACTCCAATACCTGGTACCTTTCGTGAAAGGGATGTGGCGCCGGCTGAACCCCAGTCCAGGCCTTTGGCTTCAAGAGCCACAGGTGCCTCCCCATCCACAGCAAGGCTCCTAATCCAAAAAGAAGAGGCATTTGGTCTTTCCAACTTTTAATCATACCACTTGCTCATTAGAAGTCCCAGGCTTTTCTGAATTATTGAAGGTCTCTAGTGATAATATTTTAATTTACCTTTATAAATGTGACAAAGCTCAAATTGTCCAGCTCCCCAAGCGGGGCCTGCCTCAGATGTCAAGGATCCCTGCTGAGGCTCACTGGAAGCACCGCGGACCTGGCAGGAGCAAGGGCTGGGGGGACAGCCTGGGGGTTTGCTGGACTCCCTGGAGCGGAAGCCCCTGGGCTGGCCCTGAGCAAGGTGCCAAAGTTTTGTAGCTGCTGTCAGGGCAGAAGGGCAGTAGTGACCTGCAGAGACATCTCCTAATGACTTTCAGCAAACAGAACAGGGCAAGAGGGGATGGCTTTAAGCGAGAAGGATCAAGCTGATGATCTCGTTATCCGGTTGTCAGGGGAAACAGCCAGACAGTGGCGATGGCGGGTCGGGACTTTAACTCGAACCAGGAGCAAAGTCTGAAGTGGAGACTGAAAGGAAGCATATCCGCTTGCGGAGGAAGGAAAGACCTCTGCGGGAAACAGAAGTTGCTACTGGCCACCTCCAGTCAGAAGGCGGAGGGGAGGCCCAGGGTTGGGGGGAGGCTCAGCGGCTCTTCTTAGAGGGGTTGTTGCGTTTTCACGGCGGCAGGGAGTTCTAATCCCTTGGACATCATCTCTGTGGACCAGCCATCCCCCTGATGTGTGAGAGGTTAATGCACCACAAAAGAGTCAGTTCCTTCCTTCCATTCACTAAATATTTACTGAGCACCTGCTATGTGCCTGGCACTGTTCTGGGCCCTGGGGAGATGGCAGGAAACAACTAGCCCAGATCCTGCCCTCATGGACTCACGCCGTGGTGGGGACACAGACAAAGGCAGGGAGAAGCACAGCTGCCCTGGGACGGGAATCGCGGGCAGCTGCTGGACAGCTGCCCTGGGACGGGAATCGTGGGCGCAGGACCACGGAGAGGCATGAGTAACCTAGACGGTCACTGGAAGCCTCCCAAAGAAAGCCGCCTCGGAAGCTGAACCTAGAAGGACAGACAGTGTTTAAGGAATTGGGGAAGAGATGGTGGAAAGGGTTGCAAACCAGCTGGTGCAGACACTGGAAGACAGGCAGCAGCGGGGCCTCTGAGGAGCTGGAGGGACAGCTGCAGGGCAGCAGAGTGCAGCGTGTGGCAGCAGGGAGTGAACAGCAAGGCTCCCCAGGTCTGCCCAGCGTCCACTGAGGCGTCGGGGGTCCCGGGCACTGTGGCAGGCACTTGGAAGCCAGAAGGTGATCAGAATCCGTCCCCATCCTCTGGGAGGTTAATACCAGGTGAGGGCGACAGGCAGGTTGATATGACGCCACAGGGGGGCAGCAGAGATGCCGGTGCCTCCCCAGCTTGGGCAGGCCAGGGCCCTCTCCACTCCTGGTGCCCCAGGGCTAGCTCGCCTGCTTGTCCCCCATGCGGAGGAAGGGTGGGATGCATCGTCACCTCCTTCTCATAGAAGAAGAAACAGACACAGCACCAAAAGGCACGGGGACTCCCACAAGGTCCCCAAACCAGCAGGGGTCGTCAGCAGGCCCTGAACCCCGTCCCTCCAGCTGAAGAACCCCTGCACTTCCCCCATCCACCCACAGACTCCCAACGGCTAACAAGGGCCTGGGAGACCAGCAGCCCGAGCCCCACTCCATGCCCAGGCCCCCACCTCAACTTTCTCCTGCATCAATCCTCACCCACCCCACAGTGCTAGGATGATTCTAAACACCACCAACACCTGGGGAGACTCACAGTGATGGCTGGGAGAGAGGCTGAACTCAGGGCCTGGCCCTGCAGGAAATGAATCACTGAATGTCTGTGCCTCAGTTTCCTCATCTGATCAATAAGAACGATGACAGCACCTGGGTGGTAGGTTGTTGTGCAGATAAATGAGTGTCTATGTAATGCTCAGAAGAGCACCCGGAAGGCACTGTGTTGTGTGCTGCGGGGGTCTTCACGTGGAACTAGGGTGAGATGACCCATAGCAAATCTTTGCATCACACAACCTCATCTATGTGATGACCGTCCATGGCGGTCTATTCTGAAGTCTCAGGCCAGTCCCCCGAAAGGCCGTGCTGTGATACAGTGCATATTCACTCACAAGGCAAACCCCAAGGCTGGGGGCTGGGCAATGAGTCCCTCACCTGCCAGAAGAGCAGCCACCCAGTAAGCACACTTCACCTCCTCGGTCCCACTTGGAGGACTTCCAGCTGTCTCCACTTGGCCACTTCTAGCTGTGTACTCCAGGCCTCAGTTCCCCCTTAAGTGAGAGGGTGGGTTACATTAGGACTTTCATAGAACGTTAGTCTTGGGAGGCGCTCCCTAGAAATGTGCTGTTAGGAAAGACCATTGGCTCCATCACGCCTTTTACAGAGTCATGTGACGTTTGCGTATTAAGGCCTGAAAAGTTCTGCAATTTAAAAGCCTGTTTGACTTTGATTAATTCCGTTGTCCCTCAACTCTTTGACCCTGTGGTTTTTATTTCTGCTTAACAGCTAGTAACACCCCAGAGAACACAGGCCATTATGGAAATATGTGCTGAGTGTGGTAGAAGGAAGACAGAGGGAAGAATTTATTCGGCTGAAGTGTTGGCATCAGAGAAAAACACATTGGAGCAGGCCTTGAATGATGAGTAGGGACCCACATGAGGTGAAACAGAGTACAGCACACATGGGGACACAGGCATAAAGGTGCGTGGTCCACACAGGGAGTAGCAAGTAGCCCCACTGTGCAGGGCAGAGCCACGGCCCCATAGATGGGAGGGAGGCAGGCCCAAAGGCCACAGGTCTTGGGTACTAAAGGGTGTGTGCTTTATTCTGAGGTCAAAGGGGACCTTCTTGGGTTTTTAAGAAAAGGAATGGCATGGTCAGATTTGTGGGGTTTTTTGGTTCTTTGGGTTTGTTTTTCAGATGGAATTTTGTTTTTTGTTGCCCACGCTGGAGTGCAATGGCACGATCTCCGCTCAATGCAACCTCCACCTCCGGGTTCAAGCAATTCTCCCGACTCAGCCTCCCGAGCAACTGGGACTATAGGCATGTGCCACCACGCCCAGCTAATTTTTGTATTTTTAGTAGAGATGGGGTTTCACCATGTTGGCCAGGCTGGTCTCAATCTCTTGACCTCATGATCCACCCACATCGGCCTCCCAAAGTGCTGGGATCATAGGGCGCCCAGCCAGATTTGTGTTTTTAAAAGTAAATGCTGGCAGCTTCTGAAAGCTGGGAAGCACGGGGAGGTGTGGAGCGGAGGAGGTAGAGGTGGGTCTCCAGAACCACCTCCCATGCAACGTGAGAGACAGGAAGGAGCCCAACGCAACTCAGAAGCGTAGGAGGAACCATGATGCCACTTCTCTGGGTCAGGAGCACGTCAAGGAGAAAGTGCCTGGTGCAACTTTGAACATGTGGCCTCTGAGGGGTCTGTGGGACATCCTGAAGGTATGAGTCAGGATAGGCCAGGCTGGGCTGCAGTTGCAGATTAACCCCAAATCTCAGTGGTGTCACCCAAGCAAGGTTCACTTCACTCATTCGCAGAGTCAGATGCAAATGCAAAGTCAGGTGGCCTCCTCCATCCTGTAGCTTTGCAATCTGGAGCAAGAGGCCTCTAAAGTCACATAGCAGGAGGAGAGAGAGCTGCAGAATCACACAGGATGCTTTACAAGGATGGTTCCTGGAAGTCGCTTCATCCCTCACATCCCAGTGGCCAGACCCAGGTTCATGGGCTCCACCTACAAGCAAGTCTGGGAGATGTGGGAGCACTTAGACATCTGGTGAGCCCTAGAGACCACAGACCATTATGGAAATACATGCTGAGTAAGGCAGAAGGAAGAGAGAGGGGAAAACGTATTCACCTGAACAAATTTGCCTAAAGTGTTGCCGTGCTATCAAGGCATCAGGAGGGAAGCTCAGGAGGCCTTTGGAAATGGTGACCAGGAGATTTTCAGGGCTTGGGACACAGATTTGGGCATGATTGTTGAATGAAGTCACCCAGGAAGAAAACAGAGAAGGACGGGATAAAATGGGTAGCACCATAACTTCCTCTGAGGTTGTATTTAGAAACTTCCAGAGAATGACTCAAGATTTAGTTTTTTAAAAAATCTCTTGTTTCCAAATATCTGATTATTTGTTGTCATATAGACCAGGCATCCAGGTTTTTGCTGAATTTTTCAGTTTCCATATGGTTGCTTGGCATTGCATAGGAAGCTAAAAGTAACTGGCAAGTGTGTAAGTGCCAGGCCGCTCTGTGGTATTCTCACTGTGAGTGGCCAAGGGTCTCACAATGATACATTTCTCTGAAGGAGAGATTTTCAAAGCCCTCAAGTTTAACAGGCATTTTGAAAGAGACCTCGCGGAATTCTTGCCCTTGAGATTCATTCTGGAAAGCAACATTTTTGCCACCAAACTCTTAACTATGAAACTGATCTTTTATTTAAATGTGTTGCACATTTACAATTTTTCATAATAAAATTTTGGTTGAAAATCATGGTTTGAGGGAGTCAATTAAAACTCACTGTTTTACCTGAAAAGGGCTATAGCCTATCAACACTAACAAATCAGCATGAGATATTTCTTCAAACTGGCTCTTGCAAGGTCCTTTCCAGCAACTGAAGTGTCACCAGTCTAAAACTCTAAGGGTCAGCCCTGGGACTGTGTCAGTTTTCATTTACCTCTGTATTCCCAGAGCTGCATGCAATGCTGGGCACATAGTGGGAATGCAGTCAGTGTTTGTTGGATGGATGGATGGATGGATGGATGGATGGATGGATGGATAGATGGATGAATGGATGGGTGGGCAGGTGCATGGATAGATGGATAGATGAATGGATGGGTGGACAGGTGGCTGGGTGGATGGATGGATGGATGGATGGGCATATGGATGGATGGATGTGCCTATCATACTGAAAACTGGATGTGGACTCCTAAACTACAACTACTAATGCAATTTGGTAGATGGGGGGAAAAGCAATGGATTGGGAATCAGGAGATCCAGGTTCCAGTGTCATCTCTCCATTGACTGAGGTTTGAGAACTTGGGAAAATCCCTTTCCCTATGGATGCTACCTCTTTTCTCCTCTATTAAATGAGGTTTCATCCAGCCTCAGGCAATGTTTTCAGCCTCATGTCGAACCACTTCTCCCCTACCCTATTCTGCCAAGGACGCTTATCTTGCCCACCAGATTTCCCAATCAGGAATGTGCTTCTGTACTCCCAGCTATGGCCAAGCGAGAAGGCTGACAAATCCTCTCCCCAAAAGTCAACTATAAAGCTGCACAAAATTGACAAATAAAAAGCCATTTCCACACTCTGAAAATCATCCAACAACATGCACCAATCTGAGAAGTGTTTATTCTTGAAAACTGCTGAATTCCAGGAAGAAGCAGTGGGAGTTTGTAAAATTCTGGTCCAGGGCTGCTCCCATACTGCCCTCCCAGCTGGATAGACTTAGAGATTCTTTAGGGCAGGACAGGCCCTAAGGGCCACAGTTGACGGGAATCACACAATTTGGAGCAAGGGGTGATGTTCACCCTAGTGGCAGTGTCAGCAAAAGTGACAATCTGACAAGCTGTATGAATGGCTGAGGCTGTGTCTATACATAAGGGAGACTGGAAAGGATCCAAGCCAGCCATGATTTCCAGCTAGCTGACCCTAAGGCCATGTGCACACACACAGGAAACATGAACAGCCTAGTGAAAAGTAAAAGCCGGGCAGACTTGGAAATGGCCAGAATTACAAATGTGCTCCCCGACCTGTGTACAGGGCCTTAACAAATACAGAAGTCTTATTAGCTTGAGGTGTTTGAGAATAACCTTTGATCAAACACTCACTGGCCTCTACACAAAAGCCAGGCTTTAAAAAAATTTTTTTGAGATGAAATCTCACTCTGTCATCCAGGCTGGAGTGCAGTGACACAATCTCAGCTCACTGCAACCTCCACCTCCAGAGTTCAAGAAATTCTCCTGCCTCAGCCTCCCGAGTAGCTGGGACTACAGGTGCATGCCACCATGCCCGGCTAATGTTTGTATTTTCAATAGAGAGGGGGTTTTGTCATGTTGGCCAGGCTGGTCTATAACTCCTGACCTCAAATGATCTGCCCACCTCAGGCTCCAAAAGTGCTGGGATTACAGATGTAAGCCACCATGCCCAGCCGGAAATATATATTATTTAAAATCTGAGAATCAGCAGCTATACACAGCAAGGAAAATGAATTTCCTAGATTTAGCCCAGGCAAGTTACTAAACAAACAAATGAAATGAGCAGGCAACAAACAGTAACAACCTTCTTGGGAAAAATCAAAATCCAAAGTACATACAATATATTACCTAAAATGTCCAGTTTTCAACAACAAAAAAAGAGAAATGCAAGAAAAAAAAAAGGAATATATGGCCAATATTCCAGGGGCCAGAGGGAAGAAAAAGTAGTCTCTGAGGGTCTCCAGAAGTTGGATTTAGGTAGAAATAATATTTTTAAATCAAATGAAAATTTCAGAGTTGAAGAGTACATTAAAGGGAAAAATTCACCAGAAAGGCTCAGTGGCAGATTTGAGATAGCAGAATGTCAGTGAGCACAAAGACAGAGCAATAAAAACTAACCAATGTGAAGAAAAAAAGAGAACAAAAGGGTGAAGAAAAATAAATAGAGCCTCAACAGCCTGTAGAACATCAAGCAAGTCAAGGTTCCCGAGGAGAGGAAAGAGAGAAGGGGTTTACAAAAATTCCTTGAAGGAATCATGCCCAAAACATTTCCAAAACTGGTGAAAAACTTTAATTCAAACATTTCAAAAAACTCAACAACCAAGCAGGTTAAATACACAGAGATATGCACCTAGACACATCATAATCAAATGGCTAAAAGACAAAGAGAAAATTGTGAAAGAAGCAATATAAAAACAATTTATCATATATTAGGGAACAGCAATGTGATTAACAGCTGACTTCTCATCACAGAAAAAAACAGGGCAGAACACAGAAGAAAAACATATTCAAAATGCAAAAAAAAAAAAAAAAAAAAAAAAGTCATCCAAGAAGTCTATATCCAGTAAAACTATCCTCCAAAAATGAAAGTGAAATAAAGGCATTCTCAGATAAACAAATATTGTTGGAATTCATTGCTAGCAGGCTTGCCTTTCAAGAAATACTGAAGGAAGCCCATGAGACCAAAAGAAAATGATAACAGACGGTTAGACACTTAAATTCACAAGAAGAGATTTAAAGCATTAGAAATGGCAAATATTAGGCCAGGCGCAGTGTCTCACACCTGTAATCCCAGCACTTGGAGAGGCCGAGGTGGACAGATTACTTGAAGCCAGGAGTTCGAGACCAGCCTGGCTGACATGGTGAAACCCCATCTCTACTAAAAATACAAAAATTAGCTGGGTGTGGTGGCACGTGCCTATAGTCCCAGCTACTCGGGAGGCTGAGGCATGAGAATCGCTTGAACCTGGGAGGCAGAGGTTGCAGTGAGCCAAGATTGTGCTTGCAGTGAGCCAAGACTGCGCTCCAGCCTGTTTGACAGAGTAAAACCCCGTCTCAAGAAGGAAGAGGAGGAGGAGGAGGAAGAAGAGGAAGAGGAAGAGGAGGAGAAGGAGGAGGAAGAGGAGGAGGAGGAGGAAGAGGAGGAGGAGGAAGAGGAGGAGGAGGAAGAG
>NW_016107432.1:6213106-6228000 GCF_001604975.1 Cebus imitator
AGGAGAAGGAGGAGGAGGAGGAAGAGGAGGAGGAGGAGGAAGAGGAGGAGAAGGAGGAGGAAGAGGAAGAGGAGGAGGAGGAGGAAGAGGAGGAGAAGGAGGAGGAGGAGGAAGAGGAGGAGGAGAAGGAGGAGGGGGAAGAGGAGGAGGAGGAAGAGGAGGAGGAGGAAGGGGAAGAAAGGTGAAGGAGAAGGAATTAATGATATTAATTAGACTTAAAATAAAATACTCTGTAAATATATTTTCTCTTTATGTATCAACACTACACTGTTCGGTTTATAACAAAAATATATAGATACAGATATTTAGATAATATATATGTAGGATATGTGTGACAGTAACAGGACAAGGGGAAGAGAATGAAGCTGTATTGAGGCAAACTTCCTGCATTTGGTCAGAAGTAAGTTAATGTTAACCTGAAGTAGATTAGGACAAGTTAAAAGTATTTTGTAATCCTTAAAGAAACCATTAAGAAAATAACTCAAAATACAAGTTTTTTTTTAAAGAGGAATTAAAATGGGACACTAAAAATACTTATTTAAAAGAAACAAATGTAATGAAGAAGGAACAAAGGAAAAAGATTTAAAAAAACAAGGGATATATAGAAATTGTAAAATGGTAAATTGAAGTGTAATGTAATACGAAGTACATTAAATATGAATAGTCTAAACATGCCAATCAAAAGGCAGAGATTGCCAGACTACATAAACAAGTGATGTAACTATATACTGTCTACAAGAGACATATCTTAGACTCAAAAATGCAAATAGGATGAAAGTAAATGGACTGGACAATAATATACCATGAAAAAATAAATCATAAGAGAACCACTGCACCTGGCCTAATATTTGCCATTTCTATTGCTTTCATTAAACAAAATAAACATGTAGGCTAGAACATGACTAGAGACAAAGAAGAACATTTCATAATGATAAAAGAGTTAATACATCAGGAAGATATAAACATTATAAATATATACACCCTTAATAACAGTGCTTCAAAATATGTGACACAAAAACTAGTGGGATTAAAAGGACAATAGTTAGAGATTTCAAATCCTACTCACAATCACCGATGGAACGACTAGGGTAAGAAATCAGCAAAGATATAGAAGACCTAAACATATTCTTGACCAGCCCGATCTAACAAGCCTAATGGCTGTAGCGTTCACATTTATCTCAAGCACACATAGACCATTCTTTAGGACAGAGCATTGCTGGGCCTTAAAATGAACCTCACAAATGTAAACAGGCTGACTCGTGCAAAGCACAATCTCCAGCCACAATGAAATTAAATCACATATTAACAATAGAAAGAAGTCTATGAAAGCCCAAATATTTCAAAAATGAGCATCACATTTCTAAATAACTCAAGGGTCAAAGAAGAAATTGCCAGAGAAATTACAAAATATTTTGAAGTAGATGAAAAATTCTAACAATATTTGTATGGCACACAGCTAAGCAATGCGTAGAGGGGAATTTATACCTTTTAACACGTATGTCAGAAAAAACAAAGTTCTTAAATAGCTTAAGCTTCTACCTAAAGGAGCTAGAGAAAAAAAACAGCAAATGAAACAAAAAGCAAGCAGAAGACAAGAAATAGAAAAGATTAGAACAAAAATCAGCGAAATAGAAAACATAAAAGCAAAGGAGAAAATCAATGAAACCCAAAAATGAGTCTTTAAAAAGATAACAAAATTGATCAACTTTTAGCTAGATGAGCCAATAGAAAAAGGAGGAGAAAAGATACAAATGGCCAAAATCAAGCATGAAAAAAGAAACATCATTGCCAATTATATGAAATTAAATGGTTTATAAAAGAATACTGTAAACAATGCAATACCAACAAATTAGACCGCTTAGATAAATGAACACATTACTGGAAATGCACAGATTACCAAAACTGACTCAAGATAAAATATAAAATCTGAATAGACTTGCAACAATATAAAGGAATTGAGTTCATAATTAAAAATCTCTCCACAATGAGAAACCAGATCCATATAGCTTCACTGGTGACTTCTATCAAATATTTAAAGAAGAAATAATACCAATCCTTCACAGGAAAACAGAGGAGGGAGCACTTCTCACTCATTGTATGAAGTTAGTATTACCCTAACCAAAGCTAGACAAAAATATTAGAAGAAAACCACAGATCAATATTCCTCATTAAACAAATGCTAAAATTCTTAACAAAATATTAGCAAGCTGAATCCAGCAACATAAAAAGAACTAGACACTATGACCAAGTGGGATTTATCCTGGAAATGCAAGCCTAGTTTAACATTGAAATATCAATTAATCTAATGCATCATATTAATAGAACAAAGGGGAAAAAACACACGATTATCTCAAAGAAAATGCATTTTTAAAAATTCATTAGCCATTGGCCAGGTGCAGTGGCTCAGGCCTGTAATCCCAGCACCTTGGGAGTTTGAGGCGGGTGGATCACCTGAGGTCAGGAGTTCAAGACCAGCCTGGCCAACATGGTGAAACCCCATCTCTACATAAAAAAAAAAAAAAAAAAAAAAAAAAAAAAAAAAAAATTTAGCCAGGTGTGGTGGCAGGCACCTGTGATCCCAACTACTAGGGAGGCTGAGGCAGGAGAATCACTTGAACCCAGAGGTGGAGGCTGCAGTGAGCCTAGATCTCACCACTGCACTCCAGCCTGGGCAACAGAGCAAGACCCCATCTCAAAAAATAAAAAAAAAAAATCAGTAGCTATTGTCTTGTTTTTGTTTGTTTGTTTTTTAAGTCTCAACAAACTAGGAATAGAAGGAAACTTTCTCAGCCTGGAAAAGGGCATCTACAAAAAACCCATGGCTAAGATCACACTCAATGAGGAAGAAAGACCGAACGCTTTCCCCACGTGACCAGAAGCAAGGCAAGGATGTCTGCCCTCACCACTTTTATTCAGCGAACTACTACAGGTGTAACTAGGGCAATGTGGCAAAATAATGAAAAGTATCAAGACTCAAAACAAAGAGTTAAACTATTTTTACCCATAGATGACATGATCCTTAATATAGAAATTCCCAACAGATCCATCCAAAAACTCATAGAATAAACATGTTTCACAAGATTATACAAGATCGATATGCAAAAACCAATTGTATTTCTATATACTAAAAACAAACAATTCAAAAGTAAAGAAAACAATTCCATTCACAATAGCATCAGAAAGAATAAAATGCTTAGGGATAACTTTAACAAAAGTGCAAGATCTTCACTGAAATCTACCAAACATTGTTGAGAGAAATTAAAGATGATATAAATAAATATAGGAACATTCCATGTTCATGGATTGGAAGATTCAACATTGTCTAGATGGCAAATTCACCACAAAGTGACCTATAAATTCAGTGTGATCCCTATCAAAATGCTACTGAACCTTTTTGTAAAAGCTAGTAAGCTGATCCTAAGTTTTATATGCAAAGGCAGGACGTGTCAGATTTATACTCCCTGATCTCAGTCTTACTATTAAGCCTTAATAATCAAGACAGCGGAGCATTCATGGAAGGACAGATGTATAGATTGCCCAAACAGAGTTGTGATGGAATTACAAACATTATGAGTAATTAGTTTTTGACGAAAGTGCTAAAACAATTCAGTGGGAAAAGGATACGCTTATATCCAGAATACATAAAGAACCCTTAGAACTTAAGATTTAAAAAAATTAAACATGAGCAAAATAATTAAACAGACACTTCACTGAAGCAGACCGACGTAAATGGCTAAGCACAGGAAAGGCAGCTCAACGTTGTTAGTTATTAGAGAAACGCAAGTTAAAACCAAAACAAGTTGCTACCACACATCCACTAGGGTGACTATCATGAAAAAGACACCTGTGAAAAAGATACAAAGAAACTAGAAGTCCGTATGTGGCTGGCGGGAATGTACAAGGGCACAGCCGCATTGGAACAAAACCAGTTTCTAGGCCAGGCGCTGTGGTTCAGGCCTGTAACCCCAACACTTGGGAGGCTGAGGTTGGGCGGATCACTTGAGGTCAGAAGTTCAAGACCGGCCTGGCCAACATGGTGAAACCTTGTCTTTACTAAAAATAAAAAAAATTAGCTAGGCAATAGTGGCATGTACCTGTAAGCTACTCAGGAAGCTGAGGCAGGAGAATCGCTAGAGCCTGGGAGGCAGAGGTTTCGGTAAGTAAGATCATGCCACTGCACTCCAGCTGGGAGACAAAGGCCCCGTCTCAAGAAAAAAAAGCAAAGCAAAACTTCGTTTCTTAAAAAGTTAACTTGACCTTTGCACACCATATTCAACATCTCTTTTTTTTGAGATAGGATCTCACTCTGTCGCCCAGGCAGGAGTGCAGTTGCACAATCCTGGCTCACTGCAGCTTTGATCTCCCAGACTCAAGCAATCCTCCCGCCTCAGCCTCTCAAGTAGGTGAGGCTACAGGCACGTGCCACAATGCCCCGCTGATTTTTATTATTTTCTGTACAGACAGGGTCTCACGATGTTGCCCAGGCTGGTCTTGAACTCTTGTACTGAAGCAGTCCTCCTGCCTCAGCCTCCCAGAGTGCTGGGATTACCGGGGTAAGCCACATCGTAAGCCTTACTCTCCTCATCCATTAAATGGCATGATGATGAGAGTACCCATACCCCAGGGACATGAGAGCAGCTTCACTCCTAAGAATTTACCCAAGAGAAATATAACACGCACCCACACGCAGACGTGCGTGTGAGTGCTCATAGCAATATTATTCACAGCAGCCAAAAACTGGAAACCATCTGAATCCATCAGCTGAGGAATGGATAAATAAAAAGTGACAGATGGATAGAATGAAATTCTGTTTATCAATCAAAAGAAATGAGTAACTGATCCACGCTGCAGCACACATGAACCTCAAAAACATTTTGCCACATAAAAGAAAACCAGCCACAGAATACGACATATTGTATGACTTCATTTATTTGAAATGTCCAGAAAAGGCAAATTCATAGAAATAGGAAGCAGGTCAATGGTTCCCAAGGGCTGGGCGTGGGAACTGTGAGTGACGACAAGGATACCAAGTGGGGGGATGGATGTGTTCCAAAACAGGACGTCAGCAGGGGTGTGCAAATCCGTAAACTGACTAGACGCCATTGAACAATACCCTGAAAACGAGTGATTTCATGGTGCATAACTTACACCTTAACAAAGCTGCCTTTTTTTATTAAGAAAGCAATGTGCTTTGGGCTTTTACTGTTTGTTCATTCGACTGCTATTTCTCAAGAGTCTAGGCAGTGCCAGCTCCGTGCTAGCAGCTGGGGGTACAAGGCTGAAATGATAGCACAAGTGGCTAACGATGGCTGAAACGTCACTGTGTGTCTCCTGTTTTCCTTCGTTTACCCTGGTCAGCACTCATCTCCCTGTGAGGCAGGGATGGTCACTGTCAGTCCATTTCACAGATGAGAAGAGTAAGGCTCCGTGGAGTCCAGTACATTGTGCAAAGTCACATGACCTGCTACATGTAAGAGTTGAGCTTTGAGGCCAGGCGCCGTGGCTCACACCTGTAATCCCAGCACTTTGGGAGGCTGAGACCAGTGGATTACGAGGTCAAGAGTTCAAGACCAGCCTGCCCAATACGGTGAAACCCTGTCTCTACTAAAAAATACAAAAATTAACTGTGCATGATGGTGCACGCCTGTAATCCCAGCTGCTCGGGAGGCTGAGGCAGGAGAATCACTTGAACCCGGGAGGCAGAGATTGCAGTGAGGTGAGATCATGCCATTGTACTCCAGCCTGGGCAACAGAGCAAGACTCTGTCTCACGGGAAAAAAAAAAAAAAAAAGGTGAGCTTTGAACTCCACATCCCACAGCCCCATCCACACTCCTGACCTCCCATCCTAAGCCAGCTCATGACTACAGATGCCCCTGCCGCAGGAGCTCACCCTTACCCTGCCATGAGCAGGGGAGAAGAGCTGTCCTTGCGCCATGGGGCCCTGTCACACTTCCGGTGCCCTGAGACACGGCCCCCCACACTCCACCTCCCCACTTCCCAGTCAGTCTTCAGGACTCAGTTCTGATGTCTGCTCCCACCCTGAGCTTCCTGCCCCCTGCTCAGAGGCACACACCTTCTCTGCCTCGGCTTGGTTATTGGAGTGCCCTAAATCAATGACACATTTCCTTATAAGAGACAGAAAGGAGGTGCAGAGAGGAGGGCCGCCGTGTGAAGACGGATGCCTATGCTGGAACGACGCGTCTGCAAGCCAAGGAACATCAAGATTGCCAGAAACTACCCGGAGAGAGGCCTGGAGCAGATTTCCCTCCCAGCCTCAGAAGGAGCCGACCCTCCCGACACCTTGACTTTGGCCTCCAGCCTCCTGAACTGTGAGAGTCCATGTCTGTTGTTTTAAGCCTGGTTTGTGGTCTTGTGTTACAGCAGCTCCAAGAAAGGGACACAGGGTTTATGCCCAGCTCGTGCCTGTGCCCCAACCCAGGACGGACCCCGTAAGGGCTCAGCACCAACTGGTTCTGTTCAGATGAACTGGATCTGCCTTTGAGCCGGAACTGTCTCCCCACTTCATCAACTGGACACCCCTCTCGGAGACAGCCAGAGGTGTTTGGTGGATGGTTTTATCTTTTCTAGAAGGTCAGACATTGTACCAGTGACCCACAGGTCCCTGACTGCCCTTTCTTAACTGCAAGCTCCTTACCTTTTTTATAACAAAAGTCTCCTGTTATGTAAGCAAAACCGGTAACAGGAGAAAGGCCGCTTGGAGTGAATCTGCTTAGAACAGAAACCAAAATGTCATGGTAAATATTGGGGGAAAGGTGTGGTGGACTTTATGCTAAACATGAACCGACAGAGGCCAGGCGCGGTGGCTTACACCTGTAATCCCAACAATTTGGGAGGCCGAGGCAGGTGGATTACCAGAGGTCAGGAGTTCGAGATCAGCCTGACCAACATGGTAAAACCCCATCTCTACTAAAAATACCAAAAAAAAAAAAAAAAAAAATTAGCCAGGCTTGGTGGGAGGTGCCTGTAATCCCAGCTACTTGGGAGGCTGAAGCAGGAGAATCACCTGAACCCGGGAGGCAGTGGTTGCAACAAGCCAAGACTGCATCACTGCATTCCAGCCTGGGTGACAGAGCAAGACTCCATCTCAAAAAAAAAAAAAAAGAAAGAAAGAAAAAAGGAGAAAGAAACAACAAACTGGGCACTATGCCTCATGCCTATAATCCCAGCATTTTGGGAGGCTGAGGCAGGCAGATCCCTTGAGCCCAGGAGTTCTAGACTAACCTGTGCAACTTGACAAAATCTATCTCTGCAAAATGTACAAAAATTAGCTGGGTGTGGTGGTGTGCACCTGTAGTCTCAGCTACTCGGGAGGCTGAGGTGGAAGAAGAGAATCTCAAGAGGCAGAGGTTGCCGTGATCACACCACTGCAGTCCAGCCTGGCTGGCAGAGGGAGACTCTGTCTCAAAAAAAGAAAGAAAGAAAGAAAAAGAAACAACAAAAGAGAGAAATCAGGAAGCTGAATGCTTTCCTCTTCATCATCTCCATCTCCGCCATGGTTTCAGACTGGGATGGCTAACAGTTTCCACCCATGCAGTGACTCTGATCCATTGGGAATGTCTGCCTGGAGCTCCCTATCAAAATCAAGCCTTTGTGGGAAACCGTGTCTGATCGATTAGCAATGTCTGCCCTGGGCTTGGAAGTGTCAGCATCTGTGTGGCATATTTATTGGTTCTGGCTTAAGGTGTTCAGTTTCTCAGAGACATCTGACTTTAGTGGAAGGCTTGGCGGTTGCATGCTGCATGGGTAAATTTCTAGCACTATGTAGAACAGGAAGAGCTATTTTGAGGAGGGGTGGGAGCAGATGGGAGACAGAACTTTCATGGAGCCCCCACCTGAAATTACAACACTGATTTCCAATTCCACATAGAGGTCGGGTCTGCACTGGACCCCTCCATCAGCCTGCAGGACATCTGATTTTCCGTGCAAAATCATAGGTGATTTTCCCTGCTCCGTTTCCAAATCGATGAAATCAAATGTGGTTTGAACGGAGAAAGGGGCTGCTGAGCTGTCTAGGCAAGTTCAGTTTCAGTAATCACATGGAGACCTGTTAGGTAACTGTGCTAAGAGGTGACTGACCATACGATTGAAATACATTTACACTAAAAATATTTTAAAAGCCCTTCTCTCGATTTATACCCAAAAGAAAATATTGCAAAGGAGAATGAGTTTTCATCTCAAGTCGCACTTATTCCTCATCTAACTAAATTAGCTCTTATGAACAGACAGTTTTGCTCTGGTGCTCATAGTAAAAATAACAATAATGTGCATTTACAGGGCGTTTTATCCCCTCCAAAACACAGATCTTTTCAATGTGCAATTCCCCTCATCCGTGCTGGAGATCAGCATGACAGGGAAGGAGGGAGGGAATGAAGTCGAGAGCATGGGCTTCCCCTGTGGCTGATCACATTTGGCAAAATCAGCAAACGTCAAATCCATGAGAAAGCTGATTTCATGGTGCTCTGAGAGGCCTAGAGGCAAACGGGCCAGAAGCTGGGCTTTCCCTTGTGTTATGGACTGCATGTTTGCAGACCCCAAAGTTCATATGTTGAAATCCCAACCCAAATACTCAAGGGGACGGTGTTTGGAAACAGGGCCCTTGGGAGGTGATTGGGATTAGAAGAGGTCGTGAGGGTGGGGTCCTGATCTCATGGGATTGCTGCCTTATAAGAAGAGACTCCAGAGAGTTGTCTCTTTCTCTCTCTCTCTCCCATGTGAAGACTCAGCAAGAAGGCAGCTGTCTGCAATCTGGAAGCAAGCCCCCACTGGAACCTGACCATGCTGCTGCCCTGATCTCGTATTTCCAGCCCCCAGAACTGTAAGAAATACATGTCTGTGGTTTAAGCCACTCCATCAGGGGTCTTTGTTATGGCAGCCCTAGGACCAAGGCAATCTGAAGTTTGAGTCTGGGGCTGTTTGCTCAGCCTGCCGTACAGACAACGGGAGAGGTGGCCTCCAGTCTCAGTCCTGCCCTAACCATGGGTGGCCTCAGGATGCTTTCTTTCTCAACTGGAGAATGTTACCCTTTCTCTGATCTGATCACCTGAAAGTCATACAGGTAAAAAGAAGTGACTTGTTCAACACCAAAGTGCTTGAAGTTCCCACCATGCTGCTCCCACTGCGCCCACATCCTGCAGTAATGCTTTTACTTACATGCTTTGCCCTGTTTAATTCCTTCCTACTCTCCTTTTAAAAGTGATGCTCATTCAACATCACCTCCTCCAAGAAGTCTGCCCTGACCACCCACATCCTGACCAGGTTCACCCTTCTCCCCCACCACCATCACCTCCTGTAGCCTCCTGCAGGTCTCATCTGTCTATGTTGTCACCGTCTGTTTGCACGTCTGTCTCTCCACTGGACCATGTGCTGCTCCAGGGCCCAGCCTGGGAGCTATGCCCTTTCATGACCACACAGAATAGCTTCATAGATGTTTATGGAACTGAGTTCATCATGGGACTCTCTGGTTGCCACCTGCAATTTCAGCCCCCTCATAGGCTCTGGGAACAGACAGGAACAGACCATCGCTCAAGTCCAGGGAATTGGAGAAGCCTGAAATCCTAGCTAAGTGGATTATCATTCATTCATAACTCAACCTCTAGTTCAAGGATCTTACTACCATGACTTTGCAAAGCAATTCGCCACTCTAAACTCTGCCCCAAGACAGACACAGGAGTTGAGCTCTACCGCCAAACACCAGCCCTAAAATCACAGCCAGAACCATTTATTGAGCGAGTCCTGTGTGCTGGCCTTCATGCCAACTTCGACACCAGTCACCTCCTTGGGTCTTGTGTGACAGGCATCAGCACCACCATTTCACAGATGAAGAGACTGAGGTTCCAAGAGGAACCGACTCAGGGCCCCATTGTTCTTAAGTGGTAGAGCTGGGGTTGGATCCCACATCTGCCTGAATGCAAATCTAGGGGTTCTCGCCAGGGTCTGGCCCTCCAAGAATGCAGCTGGATGAGTAGGGGCACTGGGCAGTCACAAAGAGCCAGGCATTGTCCCTGAGTCCGGAACTCAGGTCCCAGGGCCAGTGCCTTCCCTGTGGAGAAACAAGCTTTTCTTTCTTTTACCCTTGACTTTTTTCTTTATGTTGAGATTAGTTTAATTGCAAGTGACAGCATCACAGGCTGAGCCACAGCACAGACAAAGGCACAGGGGTGGGGACAGCACAATAAATTTAGGAAACTATAAATAATTCAGGGAGGTGTTTGCTGTGCAGTGGGCAGGGAGTGGCATAGTGGGCATGAGGCTGGCAAGGTGGGCTGGGAGGGTTCTGAGGGCTTCAGGCCTTACTCTGCAGGCAGTGGGGAGACACAGCGGCTTCTTGAGGCAGGGAGAGGCTCGCCCCCAGTGGCCTTCAGAAAGGGTCTCTTGTGGCTGCTTGCCTGGGACATTGGTGAGTGATTCTGTGCCTTTGCAGGCTCCATCACCAGATCATTCCTCTTCAAGAAGCGTCCCCTCCTAGGCCAATGCCAGGAGTCACTGCCTGCAATCCACCCCCACTCAGCCACATCCTGGAAGCCAGACCCAGACTCACACTTTTCCCCTGGGTTTCTAGGGTTTTTTATCCTCAGGTAGCTTCTGCCCCAACCCTACTCATGTAATGTTGATGATACAGCAAAGCACAGATAAAGAAAGCTCAGGCCAGGCCATGAGAGGGCATTTGCTCTCATCACAAAAAACAAACAAGACCCCAGAAAGCCAGGGAGCTCATGCCGGCTGCAATTCCAAGATTCCCCAGAGGAACGATCTATGAATAATCACATACCTTTGCACTTTTTAAGTGCTTTCATCCAGAGGGCTTCAGGCCCTTTGAAAATCTTGAGTTTGATTCAGGGAACACTGGCTGCACACTCTCTCTAAGCCAAGGACCAAGCTGGGCACTGGGTCATTGCCGCAAATCATCAGGCACTCAGGAAAATCCTGCAAGGCTGCCTGTGCCTCACTCACAGGCAGCGGAGAGGGCTAGAGGAATGGACTTTTGCACCGCGTGGGCTGGCTTCAGGAAGCCTCACGGGCAGGTGAAGTTCTCCAGGTCAGCAGCAGAAGATGTCACCACTTCTAGGCCCGAAGGGGCAAAAGGAGGGGCGTGTTCAAGGAAATAGGGCAATCTATCACTATGGGAGGGACCCCGAGAAGGAGAAGCGCAAGCCAGGAGCGAGGCCTTCCTCACAGCCCTCCACAGGGACCAGCCGTGCTGGCACCTTGCCTTGGGGCTCCTGGCTTCCAAATCTGCGGGAAAATCAATTCCTGTCGTTCAAGCCCCTGGGTCTGCGGTACTTTGTGCGGCAGCCTCAGGAAACTGACACGAAGGAACTTGCCAGGAGCAGCACCATCAGCGAAAGTGGGCTGGGATCCATCAGAGAAGGAAGGTGACCTGGGACGGAAGCCAGGTCCTTCTCCCTGCGGGACCTGAGGCCAGACCTGGTCACCAACCATGCTGCTGCCCCAGCCGAGGGGCGCAGGGATATCTGGACTGAGCAAGCAAGGCCCGCGCCCTACACGGTGATAGATGGCTGCGCGCGGCAATATGCGGTGGCTGCCACCACCACAGCCCATGCTGAGGGCCTGATGGACTCCCAGCCAGACCTGGCAGGTCTCGTTCCCACTGCTCCATAAAAGGTCCTTATCAAGATTTTGCTTGGCCGGGCGCGGTGGCTCACGCCTGTAATCCCAGCACTTTGGGAGGCCAAGGTGGGTGGATCACAAGGTCAGGAGTTCAACACCAGCCTGGCTAACATGGTGAAACCCTGTCTCTACTAAAAATACAAAAAATTAGCCAGACATGGTGGCACGTGCCTGTAGTCCAGCTACTCAGGAGGCTGAGGGAAGAGAATAGCTTGAACCTGGGAGGCAGAGGTTGCAGTGAGCCGAGATCGTGCCACTGTACTCCAGCCTAGGCGGGAAAGAGACTCCCTCTCAAAAAAAAAAAAAAAAAACTTTGCTTAATGCCATGCAAGACACAGTCTGCGCCACTCCTTGTGTCACTGGGGGCTGCTGAGGCAGCAGCCTCAAATTCCGCAGACCAGAGCTCCAGGGCATGGGGCAAGCCTGAACCAGGACTCACCAGTGAGGGCTTCCTTCTCCGTTCATCGCGGTCCTTCCCTGGGGAGCAAAGGCTCTTTTCAGAGCTGCACAGACCAAAAGAGGTGGTGGAGAGAATGACCCAGGGAATTTGGGTTTGGGGCCTGGGATCTGTTGTCCACCCTGATTTAAATCAAAGTACCTGGCCCGAGACTTGAATACAAGGCTTTTCATCTATCCTGGGGCCCCTCTAACAAAGTCCCACAGCCTTGGTGCCTTCAGCATCAGAAATGTATTCTCTCACAGCTCTGGAGGCCAGAATTCTGAGATCCGGGCGTGGGTGGGGTTGGCTGTGTCTGTGTCTGCGAGAGGACCCTGTCCCAGGCCCCTCCCCTGGCTTCAGGTGCTTTGGTGGCCGTCCTTGGAGTTCCCTGGATTGTGGAGCCTCACGCCACCTCTGCCTTCACCTGCACACAGTGTCCTCCGGGTATGTCTCTGTGGGCAAAGTTTGCCTTTTTGTAAGGACGCCAGGCATACTGGATTGGGCCCGCCCTAATGACCTCTCTGTCACTTGACTGTCTGTAAAGACTGTGTCTCCAGATAAGGTCACATGTTTCCCGTGCCTGCTGTAACAAACTACTGCAAACTTGGTGGCTTAAAGCAACACACATTCATTTTCCTCTAGGTCTAGAAGCTAGAAATTCAACATCCCTTTCCCTGGGATCGAAGCCAAGGCATCCGCAGGGCTGAATTTCCTCTGGAGGCTCCGGGGAGAATCTGTCTCCTGGCCTTTCCCAGCTTCCAGAGACGGCCACATTCCTTGGCTCGTGGCCCTCCCTCCACGTTCAAAGCCTACTGTGGCAGTCACGTGGCTTCCCCTCGAGGGTTCAATCTTCCTCTCCCGCCTCTCACAAGGAGGCGTGGCACCATATACGGAGCTCACACAGCTGATCCAAAATGCTGCTCCTATCTTAAGACCCCTTAACACGGCTGCAAAGTCCCTGCTGCCTTGCAAGGTAGCAGTCACAGTTTCCAAAGCCCAGGACCTGGTATCTTTAGGGTCTGGCCTACCACAGCCTGGACTTCCCTCCCTTTGCCATACGATGCTGTCAAAGCCCCGTATCAGTGTCTCAGAAAGCGTGCTCTAGAATCTAGAATCACAGGACCCCAAATGCTGCACCGACCCCCCGGCCTCTCTCCTCCCTGGATCCCGCCCACCCTCTCCTCACTGTCTGGCTACTTCACCAACACCTCCACGCAGAGGTTCCCGCTGTTATCACTGTTGGATTTTCTAGCCATCCTTGGAGGGAGGGTCGGTCCCACTCCGACAGGAAATAGAAGTGTATCTTACTCTTCGATGCTGAAATGGCAGCAGGAGGGAGGCGGGTCCCCAGCGAGAGCCCCTGAGGACGGACCATTAGGTTTTCTATGTGCCGGCACTGACAGCAGACTCCTCTTAGCCCCCATGACTTTAATTTATATACACATGTGTACTATTCCGTGTGCATATGCCCATGGAATATAGAATGTATACACACACATCGGACATGCGTCCTATGTATAGTGTGTATATGTATATTTTCTTCTATGTACATACGTATGTACTAGAGAGCACAGGAACAACCATGGTTAAATGAATAAGTTGCTAGACGGAGGGAAAAGCGAACAGATTGCCATGATTCTATGTTTTCAAGCTTTCCCTAGGTTTTTAATATTTCAAAGTAAAAATCCAAGGCGGGTGTCTGACCCCTTTCCCTGACCCTCAGGATCAAGTCAAGACTCAGAGTCTGATCTGGGAGTGGCTGGGTGTTAGAAGGGATCCAGTGATCAGCCCCCACTTTCCTGTCCTGATTCTGACCCAACTGAGACACAGGACGAAGGAGCTAGCAGATGGGACCAAAATGTCAGCTTGAAGACGGGCAACACTGGGCTTGAAAGAAACGGGGGATTAAGAGCCACACCCAGCCTAGACCGTGGCAGCTCACCCCAGAACGGTTTCCTTCTGCACACTAGGCTCGGCTTCCTGCATCGCTGGACCAGGTAGAGCAGAAAGGAGAGCAAGTCGAAAGACCACCCCCTGCACGAAGCCCTGGACCTTTGGTATCAAGAAACGTGGAGCCAAGAGAGTCAGCCAACCTGCAGGTAACCGCCCCACCCCTGGGGAAGCATCCAGACACAGCAGGGAGCAGGCAGCCTCGAGGAATGCCCCAGCTCAGGGCGGCCAAGGTACACCCCTCAGAGGCCCCACGGCCCTGCCCACTCACCTCTGACTTCACCCACCCTCTGCTCTGTGCTCTGCTCCCTCCTGAACCCCAGACCCGCAAGGGCCTCAGCTGGGGTTCCTGTCCTTCCAGTCTCTGCTGCTGTCGCCGCCTCTCTGGGGCCTGAGTGCCATTTTACAGAGGGGTGGGTCCCTCTGGGTGGGTCCCTCCCCCAGCCCCCGGGGTCACGGCTGGTGGGGTCCTTGCCTGCTGTCCAATTGCCTTGGAAAGGGAACCTGAGAGGTGGCTCAAGCCCAGCCACCTTCCATGGTGGGGACAGG
The DNA here is from genome assembly GCF_001604975.1 of Cebus imitator. NCBI lineage: Eukaryota > Metazoa > Chordata > Mammalia > Primates > Cebidae > Cebus > Cebus imitator. The sequence goes on from NW_016107432.1 coordinate 6,227,695, forward strand.
GGCACAGAAGACTCACCGTCATTGGCACAGCAAAGTCCTGCTGCGACCCCTGCTAAAATAAGCGTGAAGGCCAAGCTAGATACCAAACAGAGCTGGATACGGTGTCAGGTGAGTGTGAACGGGTCTGGGCATGAGGTAAGCATGCAGGACAGGTCAGCACTGCTGCGTAAGGAGCTCCTTACCTCCAGCCTCGCCATTCACACCGCCCTCTAGTACCTCCAGCCTCGCCATTCACACCTCCCTCTAGTACCCCCGGCCTCACCATTCACACCGCCCTCTAGTACCCCCGGCCTCGCCGTTCACACC
>NW_016107432.1:6229146-6271442 GCF_001604975.1 Cebus imitator
CTCCCTCTAGTACCCCCAGCCTCACCGTCCACACCGCCCTCTAGTACCCCCAGCCTCACCGTCTACACCTCCCTCTAGTACCTCCAGCCTCGCCATTCACACCACCCTCTAGTACCTCCAGCCTCACCGTCCACACCTCCTTCTAATATGTGGCTTCGACTTCCCCTTAACAGGAGAAGCTCCGTCCAGCACCTATGGTACAGCTGGACCCCAACCATCATCCTCCAATGCAGGGACACAGAGAAGGCTTCTGGCTGCTGAAGCCACCAGAACTGGAGTTAAGCGGCCAAGTCAGCTCCTCTGAGACCTGCTCACCCATGGTCGTTCGCACCAGATAAAACCACACGCTGGACCGGGAGGGGACCAGGTGAGGACCGTGCAAGGCTGCTCTCTGCAGCGTTATTCAGGGTGGCAAGAGTTGGAGGTGACCTGGGATCCTTTCCTGGGGTACAAGGTGGTTTAGACCACAGAGTACCGCGCAGTCTCTGGAGTCAGGAGAGATGTTCCTGAAGTAACAGGGATGAAGCTTTAAAACCCCAACTCACTGAAAGCAGGTGACGGTGGGAGCTGTACGGTGCAATGCCACCGATGTGGATGTAACCTACATGTCCGCGTGTGTGTTCACCAATAGCCACATATACGTATCAGGTGTGGCAGCACCATGCCTGATAGCCTCAAACCAGCAACAACCAGTACTCATCCCCTGTAGAACAAAACAGCTTGGGGAAGGAGGAGCAAGAAGTCCTTTGCAGACGCTCGTGAAGTTCTGTTTCTCCAAGTGGGTGCTGATGACACAGGCTAGTACATTTCATGAAAGTCCTTCCAGCTATCCACATGGCCTGTGCACTTTTCTATATGTATTTTCTATATGTACATTATTCTTCAATTAAAAGTTCACTCAAATGCGTGCATATTATTAGAGATATACACTTTGCAACCGGGCGCGGTGGCTCATGCCCATAATTCCAGCACTTTGGGAGGCTGAGGCGGAAGGATCACTTGAGTCCAGGAGGTGGAGGATGTAGTGAACTGAGATTGTGCTACTGCCCTCCAGCCTGGGTGACAGGGCAAGACTGTCCCAAAAATATGTACATATAGATTTATACACACGCATACCGTACATAATCAAAAATGCACCTTAAACAACCTGAAGAAAGTGGACGGAGAGACGGGTAAGATACAGGTGAACGCACAGGTAGATGTGACGAGTGAGGGGCCCATGGGAAAGGCGTGCCGTGAACCCAGGTGGGCACCAGACTCCGCGGTTGGCCCTTCAGACAAAACGGAGGAATAGAGGAGGTGAGATGAGAGGGAGACCACAGGGCAGAAGCAGCCCCTGGACCACGATGGCGAGACTGAGTTACAGAACGAGCAAGTGCTTCCGTTTTCAGACAGCCGGGAATTTAAAAGGTTGCCAGCATTCCGCACCACAAAAGCGTGGGAAAATGTGGGCTTTCGTGCCTTGTGCAATGGAACTCTCATTGGAGAGCCCTTTGGGGCCATTTTGACAATCCCTATGGAAGCTTTAAATATGTGACTTTGTTGACCCAGCAATTCTGCATCTAGAAAAATCCTTGGCGGAAGACCCGCAGGCAGCCACAAGCATGATGTCCCCCGGTTGGCTACACAGCAATGTTTGTGCCAGCCAGGAAACTGGAAAACACAAGTGTCTCTTCACATCAGACTCGTGAAATAAATGGAGGGTTGCTCTGAGGGAGGCAGACCCCACAGGGACTGAAGAATGAGGCAGCTTTGTGCAAACCTACACTGGTAAAGCCATTCACAGGGTAACGCGGGGAGCCAGGTGCCGAACCACAAGCCCCAAACCCTTCTGTCTCTGGAACATAAAATTATCATTTAATACCTGTAAGCATTCACAGCAGATCTCAAAGACCCCACCAAACTGTCGAGTGGTTACTGCCAAGGAGGAGTTAGGTGGCCAGGAGTTTTCTTTTTATACCCATCTAACATTTAGATTCTTTACAAAAGGCACACACCATTTCCGCAATTTTTTAATGAAATCTGGGCAGAAAAGATCCTCCCATCACGAGGTCAAGAGATCGAGACCAGCCTGGTGAAACTCCGTCTCTACTAAAAATACCAACATTAGCTGGGTGTGGCAGCGTGTACCTGTAATCCCAGCTACTCAGGAGGCTGAGGCAGGAGAATGGCTTGAACCCGAGAGGCAGAAGTTGCAGTGAGCCGAGATCGCGCCACTGCACTCCAGCCTGGCAACAGAGTGAGACTCCGTCTCAAAAATAAATAAAGGAAAAGATCCTCCCATATGGTTTACATCTGTTGGGACAGAGTTAGTCTAAAGCTGTATTTCAATTCCTTACCATGAGATGCAACAGGGTAAAACCCTTCATGACCCTCAGTTCTGTTCGTATGTTGGGAAAGGATGAGGGCTGGGAGCCGGAAGGTCGGTTTCTAGTCCTGGAGGTATGAGCCAGGCCCTAGGTCTCCAGCTTGCTGGCAGATTGCAGTTTGAGAAGCTGGACAAGATCATTTTCAACTTCCCCTCCAGAATCTTATTCTAACAGTCATCCCCTCTCCCAGCCACCTCCCCAGCTCACCCCTCCACCTGCCCCTTGCGACCTGCAGCCCAGCCCCAGAAAGACCTGTGGTTTCATCATCTGCCCCAGGCTGCAGCTTCTGAGAGAGTGGTGAAGGCTGAAGGGGAAGTGCAAGTGCTCACAGCCCAGGGCTCCGGGTTGCCTGATGAGCTGAGGACACCGGCTCCTTGGTTTCCTGCTCTGGCTCTTGCCCTCAAGTTTCTCCTCGGGGTGAAGAACACACCTCAGCCCTCACAGCTGCTCTTTCCCTCCTAGAAGTCTTCTTGTCACCCTTCAGAACTGAGCTGAGATCCCATGGGGCTGGAGGTGGGAGCCTGTCACCACCAGACCATCCCTCTGGCTCTTAGTCAACAGTCTCGACAATAGCAAGTTACTTGTCAGTTACACCCACAGGTCTGGGGCCACTGAGGTTTGCAATGGTGTTGACTCATCTCTTTTTATTCTTCAGCATTTATCTTAAGTTCAAGGTCCACGTGCAGATATGCAGGTTTGTTACGTAGCCGAACGTGCGCCGTGGTAGCTTGCTGCACAGATCTTCCATCACCTAGCTAGTTCAGACGCGGTTATGGGAGGAAGGGAGGGGGTTGCCTGACTGCCACGACCACTTCTCTCCCCCTTCTCTAGGGGCCTTTCCTGGTCAGTCCCTGTTTGCCCTGTGAATACCCCATCTTTCTGACCTTCAAGGACCTCACCCCACCTCCCCTGCCCTTTGGCTCCCAGGTGGGCTCAGCAAAGGGGAGACTGGAGGAGGAAGGCGGTGGAGAATTTGCTCCACCCCACTTTCCCCACCTCTGGCCCTGGCGCTGGGATCTGCAGCCACCCTGCTCCTGTTCTGCCCACAGCCTCACTGCCTGGGTCACAGCCTCCCATCCTCGGCCTCCTCTGGCTGGTGCCTCCCCAGCCTGGTGGGGCCCCTCAGCCTCGCCACCCCTCTACAAACAGCGCTTTCCTTAGGCCCTTTTCAGTTGAGCCCCACTGGAGGGGGTCCCCAGAACCTGTGGTGACCTTATCTGGAAACAGGTCTTTGCAGATGTAATTCAGGATCTCTGGATGACATCCCAGCTTAGGTGGGCTCTAAATCCAGTGACTAGTGCTCTTCTCAGAAAGGGGTTGGGGGAGACACAGGGACACAGCGGGAGGCCCTGTGAAGACGGAGACAGGGAGTGCTGCAGCCGCAAGCCAAGGAGTGTGGCGGATGGCCACAGCCACCGGAAGGCCAGCAAGAGTCATGAGTCAGACCCTCCCTCTAGCCCCGGGCAGGGCCACCCCTGCTGACACCTGGGCCTCCAGAACTGTGAGAACTTTGTGGTGACTTGGTTCTCCCACCTTAGGAGACAGAAGTACCCCCTTGCAGGCCATCTGCTTCCCTCTGGGCCCCAGGCGACCACGGGGCCAGGGGAGCAAGGCTGACGGCCGACGGCCTCCCCTGCCCTGGGTTCCCCATGCCGTTTGGCAGCCACCTTGTCTTCCCGGAGATGCTCCACAGGAGCGGGGATGGCAGACACCCACCCAGTGGAACCGTCTCTAAGGACACAGCCGCGGCCCAAGGGGCAGAGCGAAGGGACCAGCACATCCGCCTCCGATGACCGTCACCTCCTCTGTCATAGCCCTGCTGAAGCCACCTTGGAGAGAGGCCCTCGGAATCCCGTGGCCCAGGCCGGGAACGAGTCCAGCCAAGCCCCGTTTCTGGAGCGGCCACCGTGTGGTGCGTCAGCCCCGCCTCGCCGGTTCCAGCTTCTCCTCGCAGCTGCGGAAACACCACGAGGCCAGAGGTCCCCAGGCCTCCTGCCAAGACGTCAATCTTGGCGACCCCAGTTTTCCCACTGTCCTTTAGCTGGGCAGAACAGCATGACGCTGCTGCTGGACACACAGTTATTCGGCGAAAGCAAATGTTCACCAGGGCCTTTCTCATCAGCAGGACAAATGGCAGAAGCTTGCAGGTTCAGCCGGCGTGGGGCCGTCTTTCCTCTCCTCCCCGTGGGTCTGCCCCCGAGTCCCCGCTGTCCTCCGTGTGCTTAGCTAATCCCAAGACTACCTGGGGTTCATCTTCTGTCTTCACTTGTTCCAGGGCTGAGTAGTCCCTGCCAAACACGGACTCTTCCCACCAACAGCCTCTCCTTCCCCGAGGTTCACCCAGTGAGAATCCAGCCCTAACCTGGCTGGGCACCTGCCCAGGGCACCCTAGGCCTCTGTGATGAAGCCAAATTTTCACACTTAGTTCGGCTCAGCTGGAAACCCCAAGCAGACCAGAGCAGAGCAGGCAGCATGGCTGGGAGGTGTTTACTCTCACGCCCCAACGTGTGCTGGCCTTCCCCAGCAAGACAGCAACTGACTGGTATACACTTGCAGCCGGGGTCCCCAGGGAGTGCAGAGCACCAGGCTGACATGAAACAGCAGGGGGTGGGGGGAAGGAGGCTTGAGGGCCCTGGACACGGACACCAAGTGCCCCCGATGCCAACCAGGACCTCCCCCACAGATATTAGTTGTATTTCTGTGAGGCTTCTCCCCATGCAGGAAAGCCACCTCCCCCGCCAAGTCAGGAATCGGGGCCAGCTGTGTGTCCAAATCTCTTTCTATAAGGACACCAGTCCTATGGGATCAGAGCCCACCCTAAAGACCTCATTTTATCTTAATGACCTCTTTATATTTTTATCTTAATTTTTATTTTCTTTGAGACAGAGTCTCACTTTGTTGCCCAGGCTGGAATACAGTGGCATCATCTTGGCTCACTGCACCCACCACTTCCCAGGTTCAGGTGATTCTCCTGACTCAGCCTCCCGAGTAGCTGGGACTATAGGCACCCATCACCACGCCCGGTTAATTTGTGCATTTTTAGTAGAGACAGGGTTTCACCATGTTAGCCAGGCTGGTCTTGAACTCCTAACCTCAAGTGATCCACCCACCTCAGCCTCCCAAAGTGCTAGGATACAGGTGTGAGCCACCGTGCCTGGCCTGGATTTAATGACCGCTTTACAGGCCCTGCCTCCAAATACAGTCTCATTCTGAGGTCCTGGGGGTTAGGGCTTCAGTACCAGAATTTACGAGGGACACAAGTCAGTCCACAGCACTAAGCATCTCTGTTCACTCAGCAGAGTGAGAACCCCCCACGTATTTCTGGGGACAGAACCGGGCATCCTTTGATGGAAGCTGTGAAGCTCAGCACTTTCTCCCGGTGGCAGAGTCCATCCAGGTCCATTGGTTCCTTCTCCTGTCCCCTTTCCAGTCTGAGATGAGCAGCACCTCCCAGCCCTCCTTGTGGCCGCCTGGGCCTGGGTCTGCCCCCCACAGGGCGGGGAGCCATGAGGGGCTCCACTCTCTGACCCAGCCAGAGCATCCCAGGGGTCGTACCTGCTCCCCGTCCACCTCCACTCCCTGTGGAAGAAGTGAGGGAGGGCACCCCAGTCCGGGGTCACTGCGTGGAGAGGGTTGCCAGGAGGGCCAGCGCCAGAAGCTCCCATGCCGGGCTCCCCGGTGCCGGGCCTTGAGCTCTCGGGCTATTTGTTACACAGCACATCCTTGTGTTCCTCACATTCCCACGGGCTGGGCACTCGCTCGTGACCCCCTTAGCAATGCCAGCAGCAGCCATTCCCCAACCCACACAATCCTCTCCCCTGCTTCAAAGGAACGTCTCCTGGGCACCGGCATGCAAGGCTCTGCAGCTGAGTACAGGGGTAGAGAATCAAACTGACTTGTGACACAGGGAAGACAAGGGGAGCCCCGGAGGGGCACTGACCGGGAACTTTGGATGAGAGGAGTCCCCAAGTGTAACCCATTAAACAGGCAGACGCTGGCTTCAGACAGGCCTGGTTTCAAGTCTCAGCTCCACCTTGTGCTAGCTATGAACCCGAGGCCATTCCCTTAAACCTTCTGAGTCTCAGTTTTCCTACCTGTGAAATGGGACCCAAAGTCACAGCAATCCCATAGTCTTGGGTTGTGTGAAAAGTGAGATAATGAATGGCAAAAGCCCCTGACCCAGTGGAAGAGAGCAACGAACACTGGCAACCATTGTCACTAGTGCTATTGTTTTGCCATAAGCTGAACCTGAACCAGGAAAGGCAGTGTCCTGTGCTCAGGCCCAGAGGCAAGAGGGAGGGGAGCAACACATCCAGATCCCAGGGGCCCATGGACTGGAGCCAGGTGCCTGGGGAGCATGGCCAGGACAGTCCTGCAGAGCCAGCCTCTGGACCTGGGGCCTCCGGTCCTACAGAGCGGCAGGGTCAGGCTTGCCTGTGATGGACTCACTCTCCCTGAAGTGTGGAGGGCACACAGAGGCCAGTGAGGGAGGAGTCGGCTCTGGAGACCCAGGTATGGGGTGGGGGGTCCAGGTATGGGGTGGGGGACCCAGGTATGGGAAGGGACAAGGGAGGATGCCACAGAGGTGAGAGCTCTTTAGGAGGGAGAAACAGCAAGAACTGGCACCTGTTACAGCAGGCGAGGTGAGGCCAAGGGCAGAGTGGAAGTGTCCATGCCATCTTTCACCATCCACGGCCATCTGGAGGCACAGCCTTTGCCCCACAGAGCACTCAGGCTGCCAGTGCCCAAGGCCACTAAGCACCAAGGAGAGTGGGATTTGGGTGTCAGGAGGCAGATCCCTGCACCCACTGAGCTCCCAAACCCTCTCTGAACTCAGAGCATGACAGTCCTCATCTCTGAGCACAAGTGAAGATAATCAATCTCCATCTGGGGTAGGAAAGTGTTGTTACCCACAGGAGAGGCGTAGAACGATGCTCGGAGAGACAAACATGATGAATAGCCAGGGTGTGATTGATGAGGGGAGATTCGAGAAGCCAGATCTGGATAGCCGGAGGGGAGGGGAGGGGAACTGTCAGAACGGAGGTGCTCGGAAGGGAGGAACACTGGCTCCGAGAAATTCCACTGCGGGGCTGATCCACAGGGTGAAACTGGGAGAAAAGCTGACAAATGAACAAGCAGTGTGTAAGAAATGACTTTTTAATGTCGACACGGGAATGCCTGCCAGGTAGCAGAGAAATGCCCCGTGAGAAGCAGAGACAGGCAGCCCCAGGCTCCGGATGGCAATTAGCAGGGGGCCTGCCCATGCGTGGGAAGCTAGGCCCTCAGTCTGCTGGACAGAGGGGCAGATGGTCCTGTGACCTGGCCCTCACATGTCCCTGTCGTAGTCAGGGCTCTCCAGAGGAAGAGAAGAGAATTGAGGGGGGCTGGTTATTTTTAAGAAATTGGCTCACCTGATTGTAGGGCCTGGCCAGTCCAAACTCCACAGGGCAGGCTGAAGACCCAGAGAAGGGCTGGTGGAGCAGATGTCGCAGCTGGAGTTCTGAGGCCGCCTGCGGACGGAATTCCCTCCTCCTTGAGGTGGTCAGGCTGTTTCTCTCACAGCTATCAGTGGATTGCATGAGGCCCATCCACATTGCGGAGGGTCATCAGCATTGCTCAGAGTGCAGGGATTTCAGTGTTACTCTCATCTAAAAAAATTACCTCCATAGCAATATTCAGACAGGTGTTTGACCAAACGTCTGGGCATCGTGGCCTGCCAAGCTGACACATTCCATTAGCCATCGGGGGCCCCTGCTGGTGCATATTTGTTCTTAGGGGCCCCTGGGTGCCCTGGCCGGTGGGGAGACATAGTGGTAAAGGGCACAGTCCCACCCTCTGGAGCCCACAGTGAGGTGATGTGTGGGAGGATAAACAGCCCCTCTCCTCCCTGCCCACACTTCCTGTCCAGCCGAGAGCCCGACACGGGTTCACACTCTCCTAGCTCAGAGAGTGGGCTTTGTTACAATTAGGCCAGGATGAAGGAAGGCGCTCCTGGTGCTGCACCCCAGAATTAAACTCACTCACTGAGTCACAGCAGGGCTGGACACCCACGGGCCACCCCCACTCACCCCAGCATCTAAGAGCAGTCCAAAGCACCCTCTCTCTCTCTCTCCAGGAAGATCCTGGAGAGCCTAAATAACAGATACCTACTCCCTGCCAGGCACAGTTCTAGGTCCTGGAGCCCTCTCAGCAGTGCAATGCCTGTTTCACAGATATGTCACCAAGCGGGGAGGGCAGGAAAGTTGCCTGTGGGAAATAGAAAACTTCCTCTTCAAAGTTTCCTTTCTTGCTAAAGAGTAAATCATAAGAATTAAAAATAGTTTGTTTTAAACACTTTCTTCAAAGCCTTCTTGCTTTTGCCAATAACTCTTTGTTGAGCCCTATCCTGTGTGGCCGTCACACACGCTCACAGGCACATAGCATATTCTATGTCCTTGTACTTTAACCAAGATATTTATGTTATTACTTTTCTAAGTCCTTCCCCGAGCCACTTCCTGTCCCTTCCTAATTTGGACTTCCTCTTTTCCTTGTGTTCTCCATTGCCTTTACCTAGTCAAGAAAGTTGTAAGTTATCAGCCAATAGGGTTCAGTTTTAGATTGTGAGGTCTGGCTCCAACCAACAGAGATCAGACACAGCAGTAAGGACGACCCCAAATGCTTAAGGGATAAATACATCTGCTTTCCCTTTGTTTGTTGTATTCTCAAGATGGCTAAGGGGAGCACCCTTTCTGCAGAAAGTAACAATTGCCTTGCTGAGAGATCCTTTGTCTCAGTGCTGATTTTTCTTTGTGGCACTGAGCATCTGTTTCCAACATTGCTCAAGGTCACAGCCAGGATTCGCACCCAGATGGTCAGACACTCGGCCCCAACCCTGCAGACTGCCTTTCACAAGGAAAGCAGGGAAGGGGCTGAGCATGCCATCCCCCACTCTGGACTCACTATTTGGGAGTCCCTGTTGCTCCCCCAGGGAGATGAAAAAGGACTGGGGAGAGAGGCAAGGCGGGGAGGGCACTGGATGTCAGTCCAGCACAGAGTTGTCAGATACAATCAGAATGCCCAGGTAAACTTGACTTTCAGATAAGCAACAAATAATGTTTCAGTGTAATATCCCAGATGTCGCATGGGATATGCATACACTGAAAAACTGTTCATTGCGCATCTGAAATTCAGGTTGAACTTGGAGCCCGGTATATCTGAGTGCTGAATCTGACCCTGCTTCTCCAGGATTCCCTCCACGTGGACATGGTGGTGCCTGGGCTCACGTTCCTGCCACCAGCCTTCAGTGTCCATTAGCAGGGGGGCCCAGGGCTGCAGGAGCCTGGAAGGACATCCTTGCAGGGAATAGATCTCAGGGGTGTTACCCACATCCGTCACTCCCCGTCATGCTGGGCCCACACTCGGTGCCAGGCTCAGGCATGGGTGCTGGGACACAGACACACATGAGGCACACAGTGTATCACAGTGCCAGGGACAAAGGCAGGCCCATGGACTTCATGGGGGAGGTGGCTCAGCTGCCCAGGGACAGGAGGGGAGTGACACCAGGCTGGAGACTTGAGAGACCCTAGCATGTCTGCATGGGCATGGTTGGGCCTCAGTTTCCTCATCTGTAAATTTGGATGACCCCTCTTCAAAGTGCAGCGAGGCACATCCCTGCTCTTGGGGAGCGCAGGGCTGGCCCCATCCTAGGCCTCCATGCTGGGGAATCACGGGATGAACAGATGCCTTCTCAGGCAACTGTCAAGGTCATGGGGGATGATGGGAGGCCGGAAAGGCCTGAACCTTCCCTGTAGGACAGGGGACTATGTTGGGGCTGAGGGGAGCCAAGTGGGACAGGCAGGGAAGACAGCAGGACTCTCAGGGAGGCCAGAGCTCAGAGAGCAGCAAGGACAGGTGCATGAGGGCTGGGAAAGCACAGGTGAGAGGCTGTCAGGACAGGGTGGGCGCTGGGGAAGCGGAGAAAGCTGTGCCAGGCAGACCCGGCCACCAGCAGGCAGCAGAGGAGGCGGTGGCCAGCTCCGGTCAGTCTAGGAGAAGCTGGGCTCCAAGCGGGGGGCAGGTTTCCTCGAAGCTCCCACTCCTACTGGGGATTTGAATCTCCACTCTGCCACTTACTAGGTGTGTGAACTTGGGGGTGTCACTGAACTCCGTTTCCTCATCTGTAAATGGAGACAGGAGCGGTGCTTGCCTGCAGGGAGGCTGTGGGGCTTAAATGAGATCACCAGATGCAAAGTGCTCCGGCCTCACCCGGCTGGAAACAGGCCACCTCTTGCTGTCACATTAACCAGGCCTCTCCAAGGCACCTGCTTTCTTTTCTTAAATTTGGTCTAAAATATGACACCTTGGGACACATAAGCAGTAACTATTTTTAAGATGGAATTTCACTCTGGTCACCCAGGCTGGAGTGCAGTGTTGCCATCTCAGCTCACGGCAACCTCTGTCTCCCGGGTTCTAGTGATTCTCCTGTCTCAGCCTCCTGAGTAGCTGGGATTATAGGCATGTGCCACCATGCCCAGCTAATTTTTGTATTTTTAGTAGAGATGGGGTTCCACCATGTTAATCAGCCTGGATGGTCTTGAACTCCTGACCTCGGGTGATCCACCCGCCCCAGCCTCCCAGAGTGCTGGAATTACAGGCGTGAGCCACCGCCCCTGGCCAAGGCAGTAACTATTAACAGCTGTTAACAGCTGGATGCTCCCTGACAACATTTTGGTCAATGTCTCCAGGATTTTTATTCATATCTTTTTCATGCATGTATCCTATGGTATGCATAATGCTGTTTTCCTTTTTTCACTTAGTAGGTAACCATAAGTGTTTTTCTGTGTGATTAAATTTTTCCATCAGCATTTTTATTAAAATGATATAAAATTTTCTAGCATCTATATATTACATTCTATTTTTTCACAAATTCTGATAAAAATATTTCAATGAATATCACAATATTGATTTTGATTTTAAAAATTTCAGTAAATATCAGAATATTGATTCTGATAAGTATCTTTTCTCTTGCTTTTGTCCAAATTCTTTTCCTTCCCTTAATTCCCCAAAGTGGAATTTCTAAGCCAAATAGAAAAGCTCTCAAGAAACAGTGACAAACTGCCTTCCGAAAGCTGGTTTTCATCTGGCTGCCCAAAAGCTGGGAAACGGCCTGTCTCCAGCCCCGGGACCCCGCAGTGCGCGCTTCTGGGGGCTACCGCCAGCCTTGTTAACTCTCCTTTTCCCTTTACTGAAGCAGCGGGGCTGAAAACTGCCCCAGACGGGCAGAGCAACTTGGGCGCAGCACACACCAGGGTACTTACGCTTGCTTGGGATCTTTGTTTTTTGTATTTTATTATACTCTATCCTTTCTTTTTGTCTCCAGCCTCTCGGAGGAGAGAGCTTTTTATTATAAGAAATAAAACATGGCTGCAACAGGCCCGCTCCGTGCTCCCCGAGGGCGCGGTCCTCCCTCCCTCGCCCCAGACAATTACCATGGAGTTGGCACCCAGCCATCCGTGTTTCACTGTTTTACTTTTGCTGCTTATGTGTCCGTAAAGAAAACAGAGAATTCTTTTGTGTTTTTAAAATGCACTTAAATGACTTAAATCGTAACGCTGCAATTTGCTGCTTCTCTCGACACTGCATTAATCCAAACAAAAACCAAGGCAAACAAAACAAAAAACACCTTCTCTGAGGCCTCTGAACAGCCCCACAGGACCTATGTGTCACCCACACCAGCAACTTCACTTTCCCACTGTTCTGTCTTCCGGAAAACAAAGCGCATTGTGGCTCAAGGGGAACCATGTTTCCTAATTCCTTGAATTACATGGTGAGGGGAAAGGCTACATATCAAAACTTGTAGAAGGCAGCAAAAGTTATTCTAAGAGGGAAATTTGTAAACTTATTATTATTTTTGGAGACACAGCGTGTCACCAGGCTGAGTGCAGTGGCGAGGTCTCGGCTCACTGTAATTGCCACTTTCCAGGTTCAAGCGATTCCCCTGCGTCAGCCTCCCGAGTAGCTGGGACTACAGGCGCGCACCACCATGACTGGCTAATTTTTTGTATTTTAGTAGAGATGGGGTTTCACTTCTTTTCCACCATGGACTCTTCTTCCTGGCCTTTCTCTTCAAGCTGGAGGCCCGGAAGTGTTCAGGAGGATAATGAGGGGCTTCAAGCGTGGACATCACACAGGTACTTAAGAAGGACTCCGAGCGCTTCCATGAAACAACGCCTCCAACTGCAAAGCTGCATTCCATCAGACAAGGTCACGGACAGCAGCGAGTGGTGGCAGTGGAGTGAGAGGGAAACAGCCTGGGCTGCCGGAGGCTTGGCCGCCGGGTATCTGCTGTGCCAGGCTCCACCACTAAAGCATTCATGTTCCCAACAGAAGGGGTGCCTAGCTGCCAGCCCACTCCACCCAGGATGAGGCAGCCCACCGTGGCATGGAGGACTCGGTGCCCAGTGCTCTTTGAGGCCTTGGTAGCTGGGCTAGTCCTGCCACTGCCTCATCCTGGAAGACCCCAGAGAATAGGGGCCATGCCCACTCTCGCCGTGTCCCCAGCACCCCACGAAGGCTGGCATACAGCAGCCGCAGGACACGGGTGCAGGGTGAGTGGGGCTCCAGGGAATGTGGGCACCCTCAGTCCTCAGTACACAGAGGCTTTCTGCCGCCACCTCCTGGGAGGCTGCCCAGTCAGGCTCCTCCCTGGGTTTCCAGGTGCCTTGGTGCTCGCCTGGGATCCTACAGCTCTGCATGGTGACGGGCACACTCCTCTTGCCTTCCCCGCTAGCTTGTGAATGTCCCCAAGGCAAGACACAGCTGGGACCAGTTCCTGTCCTCCTTCCCCACTTACTCACTGTGTGACCTTAAGCAAGTCAGTCAACACCTCTGTGCCTGTTTCCTCATTTGGAAAATGAAGTTAATAAAAGCACCTATTTGTGTTAACTATGGAAGATTAAATGAATGGACACAAATAAAATGTTGTTCCTGTCTCTATTCCCCGAGTCCAGGGTCTCAGAATTGCTTGCTGAATAAATGGCTGCCTGGACACTTTGCCCTCTGGCCCTCTCACGTGGACTCTCTCTGGTAATAATGCCATTGCTGGGCAGTGATGAGGAGAAGAGTATAGATGGGCACCAGGCTGCCTGGGTTTGGATGCCAGCCGCCCCCACTCCTTGCTGTGTGACGTCGGGTGCTCCCTCGGCCTCTCTGTTTCAGCTGTGTAAATGGGGATGGCCATGCTCCTGCCTCCCTGCAGAACTGTTGGCAGGTGAAGCAGGCAACACATAAGAGATGCAGTGTGAGCCCTCATGAAGATTTTAATAAAAATAACTCCCCTTCCCCTCAGCCTCCCCTTCTTTCCTCTAAAGGCTGGAAAAGGCAGGCAGGGAGGAGTGCATTCGGAAGCTGGGAGCACAGGAGAGTGATGAGGCCGTGATCAGCACTGTCAGGAGGGGCTGATGAATGGAGCAAACCCTCAAAAGGTTCAGCCTGCCCTTGAGTCGGCCGGCCATAAAGTGCTGGAGCCTGGGAAGGAGGTGCCACGTGGAGAGACAACTGCAGCGACACATGACCCGCCAGCCCCTCCCAAGGGCAGCCAGAGGCCCTGCCGGGGCTCACGGCACCACACCAGGCCAGCAGGTAGCCAAGCGGGTGGGAGCCCAGGAGACCCGCCCCAGCTCAGAGCAGCCCCACCACGTCCCAGGCCATGTCTTTGAGACTGGGCTGCAGGCATGTCAGTGGGCCTCAGAAGAACAGGGAGGTGGGGGCAGAACCAGGGACTACCCTGAAGGCAGCAGTCCCAGCCCAGCTGGCATCTGATGGCGGCCGGAGGAAGGGGGCAGGAACCATATGGGAGCTGGTTTTGTGCCCACATGCCAGAGGCCTAGGCACTGCTGCTCCAAAGGCGGCCAGGTGCCAGCTGCACCACTGCCCGCAGCCCAGACACCACACGGAGACTCACAGCTGCCTTCTGGTCCCACCCTGGGCAAGTTAAATCAAAACAAGGGTGACTCTGGTAAATACTCATTGACCTACTCAGTAACCAGCACCCACTATGTGCCAGGCACTGGCAGGTGCTGGGGACACTGTGGGGAATCAGGCAGACCCTGGTCCGGGTCCCTGCTTCATGGAGCCACAAGACACAGACAGATGCTCCTTCCAACACAGTCCTGTTCACACTTGCCAAATGGCCTGATAAAATAACAGGCATTTACAGTCTGTTGTATGCAGCACTGGGGGAGGCTGCGACTCCTACCGCAGAGCCCAGGACGATGCTCAGCCCTCTCCCGGTGAGCCCTGGAAGGATGGTGGGGAGGAGACGGTACCCACCGGTCCCCAGCCAGAATCCCCCAGCTCCAGAGGTGGGGTTGCCAGTAGGGGACCAGAGGCTCAGAGGTGGCCCACCCCCAGTGGGTGTCCCCTGAAGCTCGGGGCAAGGCTGAGCCAGGCTCATCCGGATGAGTACAGACTCACCAGGAAGGCTCTCAGGGCAGAGAGGCCACTCAGCCCCAGCAAGTCCCAGCTTGGCAGGCTCCGTGCTCAGGAGCAATGATGGGGAAGGTGGCCCGGCCCCGCCAGGAGTTGCCTACACTCCCTGAGACATGAAGAACTCAGCAGCACCAGCCGCGCCTGGCGGGGCCACACCTGAGGATGCCGGCAGGACCAAGGGTGCCTCCTGGGGAGAGAACTGAGTGAATCCTGGAAGGACGGCTGGTCGGTGTCAGGCAGTCTAAAAGAAGGGAAGTGTGTGCAGAGGGACTCCAGGTGCCCAGAGACGGGTGAGGGGGTGTAGGGGCCGGAGTCCTTGCCCCCATCCAGGCGTGACGAGGTGAATGGTGGGAAGGCGGCCAGGGAGGACTTGCCCACGTCAGCGATGAAAGTCACAGGGGCCCTGCTCACTGCACCAGGCGCCGCCCGGGCCTCCCCTCTGAGTTAACTCACCTGCGAGGGGGATGCTCTTATCCCCCTGTGCAGATGAGGAAACTGAGGCACAAAGGGGCTACAAAAGTAGTCCAAGGCCACTCCACTAATAAACTGACGGAGCCAAGCTGCGGCCCCAAAGCCCGTGCTCTTAATAAGGTTAGTTTCCTGCCTCTCAGGCAATAGGGAGCCGCTGAAGGTTACTGAGTACAGGGGCAGCTTGGGGGCTCTGCGTGGGGCCAGAGAGGGAGACCCAGTCACAACCCTGTCCCCTGGCAGGAAGGAGCAGTGTGGGGACAGCAGAGCCAGGATGGCGCTGGGTTCTGGAGCGAGGGTGGGACGTGCTAGCCCTGAGGCAGTCGGTCTGTGAGCCTCCTCTCACAGGTGCATTCCCACGCTTTCACCAGGAGATCAAGACGGTAGGGAGGGGCCACAGACCTCCCAGCTCTGCTTCCAGGCCTGGCCAGGGTCCCCCAGCCTCATGTGGTGCCCACCACCTCCCTGTTCCAGCAGACCCCACTCCCCAGTTTCCAAGGCCAGGCCTTGGGGCCGCTCAGGAATGCAGCAATACTGCGGATGGCACACGGACACCCCATCTTCAGAGGTTTCCTGTTCCCCTCACTGGGGCAGGGTGGCCCCAGCCATCTCTGTTCTATTTCACCGTCTGCTCACAGATGAAATATCCAATGAGAGGAGAGGCTTCCTCCAACCTTCCGCGTTGCAGGCTGAGGTGGGGGCAGGAAGTCGTGGGCACCCTCCAGCGCGCCGCCTTCCGCACCCCCGTGCCATTGGCACAGATGCAGCCTGGTCGGTGAAAATAACAAAATATGAAATTCATGCTCATGTTGTTTCATTGGAATTTGAATTTCAAATCGGGCCCTGCGCCGATTCAGATTGAGTGCGGCCCATCTCCCAGAGCCTGTCCATCCACGCTGGGGCCCACCAGGCCCTTTGGCATCCGAGACGCTTTCTCAGGAGACTCCAGCCCATCAGGATGGGCAGGCCCAGGCACTCCTGCCAAGGCAGGCAGCTGACCCACCCAAAGCCCTGCCCGCAGACTGGGGGCCTCAGCCCTCCCCGGGTTTCCATACCAGCCTGGGGGAAGGGCTCCAGGTGTTTTTCACAGGATTTTGCTAAACGGTGCTGTCTGCCGTCATCTGTCAGTGTGAGGACTAAAAAGAGACTCACTCGTTTCCTCCTTCACACGGTCACCTCTCCTGTGGCCCCTCCATGCCTGGCAGCCGCCAGCTCAACGTGGTCCCTCCCCCAAGACACCAAAGAGGCCATTACGTTACAGCAAGGCCTGTTCCTATCACGCCCTTGTCCACACTCTTACCTGCAGCCGGTGCTTCACTGGGCCTTGGTTTCCTCATCTGTAAATGGGGTGACACGCCCTGCCGGGGGTCTGCTGCGTGCCTGGCAAGCACAGCAGAGCATTCTGTTGTTCAGTAACCCTCGGCAAGGACAGAGTTAGCGCTGCCCACATGCCAGGACCAGCCCCAGGCTGGGGAAGCGAGGTGCCCCGCAGTCAACACAACAGACCAAATCCCCTGCCCACATGCGACAGACGTTCTGGAGCAGTGGGTCTCAACCTGGGCAGCTCTGTCGCCCAGATGACGCTTGGCAATGCCAGGAGACATGCTGTTGGGTTTTATAACCCTGGAGGTAACAGGAGGTGCCATTAGACTCTTCCAGGTGGAGGCAAACTCTTACAGGTCTTGCCGAACACCCTCCAGCACACAGGACAGCTATTCACGAAGCGTCATCCCACCCAAAATGCAACAGCACCGAGGTCGAGAAGCCCGGATCTGAAGGAGAGACAGCAGACGAGATAAATAAGTTCAAACACTTGAGCTGCCAGAAGCACCAAGTGCCGAGGAGGCCCACCCTGCACGAGGAAGAGAGAACCCGACCTCCATCCCTCCCCAGCCTTAACAAGGAAGAAATACCCACAGTCCTGAGGCCACAGCCAGGCTGCCCAGTCTGGCGCTGATCCAGGCTCGAGATGACCCATGGCAGCTGCTAGCAGCGCCCAGGACCCAGGGCCCCCCACTGCAGCCTTCACTGCTGGCCCTGGGGACCCAGAGATGAAGGGGCTGTGCCGCTACCCCCAGGACTCCCAGCCTAGCAAGGGCAGCACTCACCATGGCCTGAGGCTTTGGTCAGCAGGGCTGTGTGCGCCTCTCTGAGCCTCCATCCCTCATGTGTAAAATGAGGACAGTTGTGGGACCTGCCCTGTGACATTGTCTTAGGGTCAAATGGGACCTGGCTGTAGGAAGGCTCAGTCAAGGGTCACTGGTGTGATGCATGTCAATGGAGGGACACGGAGGGTTCTAGAATACTAAGAAAGGGCATGGGAAGAGGCCTCAAGAGCTGAATGCAGTTCACCGGGTAGAGAAGATCAGGGAGGAAGATGAGACAGAGCCACAGCCCCGGGGGGAGGCCACTGGGCACACGGTGGGTGTGCGCGGGACACGTGGACAAGGAGGAGAGGGCGTGGCCTTAGCACCACGAGGCTGTGATCACCAGATCTGGGACTGCACCTCCCAACTGCAGGGACAGTCTATGCTCAACTTGATAGCCAAGGGGACCCTTTGAAACCCAAAGTCACACCCATCCTTCCCCTTCCCGGTAGCATACAAGCCCCACCCAAGAGCCCATATCCCACATCACCCACCTCTCATCTCATGAGCCCCCTTCCTCCCCCACCCCGCCCCTCCCCCAGCCACACTGGCCTCCTTACTATTTGGAAAACCTGCTGGCCCACTCCTGCCTATGAGCCATTGCACCTGCTGCCTCCTCTGCCAGAATCACATCAGACACCCCAGGGCTCACTCCAACCCCCTTCGGGGCTTGCTCAGTTGGTGATGATGCCCTAGACAATGTAACTTTTAAGCTGGGCTTTGAAGGATGAATAGGAGTTTGTCTAGTGGAGGCAGGAGGGGTTCTTCCAGGAAGAGGGTCCTGCGTGGCTGGGGGTTGCTGCACAGGAGAGGTAGAGTGAACCACCCCTCTCCAGGTGAGAGACCAGGAGGCTGAGTGCGAGGTGAGGATTCCAGGGGCACCACGCAAGGGGACAGCAGGGCTCACAACGGACGGACGGGAACACCAAGCAGAAGAGTTTTGACTTAATTCTTAAAGTCAGAAGCCTTTGACCAAGAGTCACAGGCTGAAATTCACATTTTAAATGTGTTTCTTGGACACACATTCAGGGCCCCTGCAGAGGGACTCAGGCACCTTCTGAGGTCCTCAGTGGGCCAGACAGTTCGCCACACTGTCTCTTCCAATCTGCTCAGTTTTTCTTTGAGGAGAGAATATTCTCTTTCCCAGATGAGATGCCTGGGGTGCGGATCAAGGCAGCAACTTGCCCATGGTCGCCAGACAGCCAGGGGCATTGCGGGAATTCAGACAGATCCCAAACATGGGCATCCACAATTCATCCTGCCGCCCCAGGCTGTCCCTGTCCAAATTCTCTCTCTTTCTCTAGGGAAGGAAGAAACCTCTATGCTGATTAGCAAAATGTCTCTGTGTGACCAGGTCACTGGCCTCAAGTCTGTCTCATCTCACGGCTGCAAGGCTGATAAGTGACATTCGTCTTTGCTATGTGAGTTTAAATAAGGCGTTTGCAACATGGCAATGAGCGACTACCTGTAATAAGTAATCTGAAGAAACCTCAGAGTGCCGTGCCCGGGAGCAGTGAGGGAGAGACGTGGAGCTTGCAGGGGTCCCAGGGTCACCGTTGGGCAGGTCTGCAGCCCAGCCTGGGAGGTGCGGCCGGGCTCTGGCTTGCTTTTGCAGCTGCAGGGATGGGAGCCTGCCCAGAAACCACAGAGCTGAGCTCCCGCAAGCCCCTTCTCCAGCCGGGGCAGGTCGCAAAAGACAAGGCACTCAGGAGACCTCTGGAGAAACCCAGCGACAGGGACAGAGAGGCAATTCCTGCTGCTGGCCAGAGCCAAGGACACAAACGCTGTCCTCCTCTCTCAGGGGCGGCTCAGTGAGTGCTGCCCTCACCACGCCCACGGTACACCTAGGAAACCGAGGCCCAGGCATGCTGGGGACTTGCTCAGGCTCACACAGCCAGCAGAGCCTGGACTCGAACCCAGGGCTGTCTGCATCTCAGTGCGATTCACTTGCCTGCCCCTCACCCTGTGAGCTGAAGTGCCCAGGTAGGCTTCATGGAGGAGGAGGATGCTCTCAAGCGGAGCCGTGGGGCTGAGCAGGGAAAGGTTGTTCCTGGAAGGGGTAGGACGAGCTGAGTGAGGGGCAGGGGTGAAGCTGCAGGGCATATAAAGCCACTCTCAAGTCCCCCTTCCTCTCCCGACTCAGCTCCAAAGCAGTGAGCTGGAGTGAAGCCAAGGAGGCATTGGTCCTCTCTTTCCTCTGGGAGGAAAACTCAGGCCAAGATTTTCAAATTCATTTTCTCCTTGAAAAACATCCCCGGTTTTAAGCCTGCATTTTGGCCACCTCCTCCCCGCCCTCTGCTCTGAGTGTCTTGGCATTCAGGGGAAATGGTGTGCTCAGAGGCAGGTGCAGCCCGCCCACCCGTAGGGAGAGACGCCAGGGAGGGAGGGCGCAGCCTCAGGGCAGGGAGCAAAGGCTGGAAGAAAGGGGGCTGCGAGGAACTTCCTTTCCAGAGGGTTCCGCCAAAGAGTGGGAAGGGAAGGAGTGCCCCTTAGGTGCCTGCTGTGTGTAAGTACCACCCAGTACCTCCACACACCCCTGCTTGGTGGCCCATACTCAACGCTTCTCGAATCAGACTGTGCTTCGAATCCTAGCTCTGGCCTTCAACCAGTCGGCACTGAAAAGGCACCTACTGACCGGGCGCAGTGGCTCACACCTGTAATCCCAGAACTCCAGAAAGCCAAGGCAGGTGGATCACCTGGGGTTGCTAGTTCAAGACCAGCCTGACCAACATGGAGAAACCCCATCTCTAATAAAAAATACAAAATTAGCTAGGTGTGGTGGCACGTGCCTGTAATCCCAGCTACTCAGGAGGCTGAGGCAGGAGAATCACTTGATCCCGGGAGGCAGAAGTTGTAGTGAGCCAAGATCGCGCCATTGCACTCCAGCCTGGGCAACAAAAGTGAAACTCTGCCAAAAAAAAAAAAAAAGGAAAGAAAAGGCACCTACCTCATGCAAAGCCTTCCACACCTGTCCACTTAGTGGCCTGCACTGAGCATAGCTAGAATTATGGCTTCAAATTCCATCTCCACCTTTTAGCTAGCCAACATTAATGAAGCACCTACTACGTGCGAGCATCCCCTGGGCACTTCCATACTTAACCACTCAGAGGCCTGCACTGAACACTGCTTGAATCAAGGCACAATGCTTCAAATCCCAGCTCTGCCATTCAGCTAGCCAACATTAATAAAGCACCTACTATGAGCAGATGCCACCCAAACACTTCCATGCCTGCCTGCCAGTGACCTGCACTGAACACTGCTTGAATCAAGAGTCAATGCTTCGATCTGCAGCTCTGCCTTTCAACTAACCTACATAAATAAAGCACCTACTATGTGTGAGCACCACCTGGGCACTTCTGCACATGTCCACTTGGTGGTCTGCATGCAAAACTTCTTGAATTAGATGATTCTTCAAATTGCCACTCTGCCTTTCAGCTAACCAACACCAATAAGGTCCTACTATGTGCACGATGCCACTCTGTATCCTGAAGCAAAGGAATTAAACTTCCATGACCCATTTCTCCCATCAGGAGAACACATTGGCTTTCTCTGTAGGAAGAATCGTGACTAGCAGTAATCAATAAGACACGTGAGGGAGAGGGGACTTTATTTCACTGAAGGCAGCCCTAATGGAGGAGGTCTCGTGTGGACGGACCCACCAGCTGCTGATGGGGCAGTAACAGAAAAGCTGGTGGCTTTAGGGGGAGAGGGTGTGGGTTCCATCCTTCAAGGTCTCTGGGCACCCATTCTTCACTGGTATTGGGACCACACGAGACTCAGACGCCAGCCCTAAGAAGCCCACAGTCTAGTGGAGGAGACAGCACACGCTGCAGTGAGGGACATCCCTCTGCCCCACCAGCTCTGGCCTGGCCTTGCAAAGGGTGTTGCCAATGGATTACTCAAGGATGAGATGTGAGCCAAGGCCTCAGCGCACTTGCATTGTTGCACTTGGCCTCTTGTGCTCTGGTGATCTGCCATGAGCCTGGATCCCAGAATAAGACACATGGTAGAGACCCAAAACCAACCCAAGGCCTGGAGCCAAACCCTGCTGCCTGCCCTACAGCCTGAGTCAGACAGGCTGCAGCCACTCTGAAGCCCCAGGAGTGAGAAAAAGAAGCCACGTTCCTATTAGGAGCTACTAGATGTTTGAAGCAATTTGTTACACAGCATTACTGCAGCAGTTGCTGACTGATACATGGTGACAACAGGGTACGGTGATTGCGTTGTTGCAGGTGTACCCAGGTGAGCTCAGGGGAAGCCCTGAAGGGCAAGAGAGACTTCTGGGAGGAGGTGGAGGTGACGTGAACTGAGCCTTGAAGAATAAGTATGAGAAGAAACACAGATGATGTTCCAGGCTGTTCCGGGCTGTTCCGGGCAGGCAGCATAACCGCAGCAACAGCACAGGGTCAGTGGTGCAGTGGCTTGAGCAGGACTGTCCCAGTGAGGTGTGTTTGCCATGAGGTGACTACTGAGAAAAACATTCCTGTTTCAGGAATCCCAAAGTTGATTTCCTTCCATGAGCAGGTGGCAAGCACATGTGTTAAAAGCAGACCTCAGGTCGGGCGCGGTGACTCATGCCAGTAATCGCAGCACTTTGGGAGGCTGAGGCGGGCAGATCCCCTGAGGTAGGGAGTTCGAGACCAGCCTGACTAACACGGAGAAACCCCATCTCTCCTAAAAATACAAAATCAGCTGGGCATGGTGGTGATCCCTGTAGTCCCAGCTACTCGGGAGGCTGAGGCAGGAGAATCATTTGAGCCCAGGAGGCAGGGGTTGCAGGGAGCCAAGATTGCACCACTGCACTCCAGCTTGGGCAATGGAGTGAAACCCTGTCTCAAAGAAAAAAAAAACCACAAACCCCAGACAGTAAGGGCTGTGGTTGGTGTTTTTAATTTAATTCATCCCAGGTTTTAATTCTTCAGTGTTTACCAGAACCTCTGCCTCAGAAGCCCCCTAGTCTAGCACTGTTGGTGGCTAAGTGGCCATGTGGCAACTCTCAGAGGGCAGCTCATGCTGGCAGGTACTTTCTCCCCAGTCTAGATGTTACCGTCTCTGCCATAGGGGGCACGAGGACACGGCCAAATGTCCTCTGCCCCTGGAGCCGGAGCCTGGACTGACTCCCCCCACCAAAACCCTCATGTCAACATCCAGAACCTCTTAACGGGGGCGCTGGCCTGAGCCTGTCCCACTTTCCCTCCGCGACCTCACCCATCTCCACTCCCTGGGGCCACCTGTGACCAGGCCCTGCCCAGCCTCCAACCTTCACCCCTGTACAGGCCTCGGGCCAGAAAGGACACGTACCACACTCAACACACTCATATTCACACACTCACACCACACTCAACACACACACCACACTCAACACTCTTACACACAGTCACACTCACACCACACTCACCACACTCACCACACTCACACAC
The DNA here is from genome assembly GCF_001604975.1 of Cebus imitator. Classification (NCBI taxonomy): domain Eukaryota; kingdom Metazoa; phylum Chordata; class Mammalia; order Primates; family Cebidae; genus Cebus; species Cebus imitator. The sequence goes on from NW_016107432.1 coordinate 6,252,019, forward strand.
CACACTCAACACTCAACACACACACCACACTCAACACTCTTACACACATTGACACTCACACCACACTCAACACACTCACATTCATACACTCACACCACACTTAGTCACCACACTTACCACACTCAACACTCTTACACAGTCACACTCACACCACCCTCACCATACTTATACACCATACTCAACACACTTATACACATTCACACACACCACACTCAACACACTCACATTCACACTCACCACACTCAACACTCTTACACACATTCACACACACCACACTCAACACTCTTACATTCACACACTCACACCACACTCAACACACATTCACACACCACACTCAACACACTCACCACACTCACTACACTAAACATACATACCCCCACCACTCACACACAAAACACACCACACACTCACCACATTCACGCTCACACACCTACACCACATTCACACATACCACATTCAATACACCACTCAACACACACACCACACACCACACTCACACATACTCGCACTACATTCAGCACACTTACCACATTCACACCCTCACACCACGCTTATACTATACACATTCACTCACTCACATCACACCCATCACACTCACACTCAACACACTTACACACATTCACACCCTCACACCACGCTTATACTATGCACATTCACACACTCACATCACACCCTTCACACTCACCACACTCAACACATTTACACACATTCACATCCTCACACCACTTACCACACTATACACATCCACACACTCACACACATCACACCCATCACACTCTCCACACTCAACACACTTACACACATTCACACCCTCACACCACTTACCACACTATACACATCCACACACTCACATCACACCCATCACACTCACCACACTCAACACATTTACACACATTCACACCCTCACACCACTTACCACACTATACACATCCACACACTCACATCACACCCATCACACTCACCACACTCAACACATTTACACACATTCACACCCTCACACCACTTACCACACTATACACATCCACACACTCACATCACACCCATCACACTCACCACACTCAACACATTTACACACATTCACACACACCACTCTCAACACACACACCACATGCCGCAGTCACACACATATCACATTCAACACCATAGTCACGCCCTCACCACACTCATCACACTGTACGTACCGCCACCACACTCACACAAAAAACACACCACACACTACACTCACACTCACACTACACTCAGTACACTTACTGCATTCACACCCTCACACCACACTCACACTATACACATTCACACACATCACACCCATCACACTCACCACACTCAACACACACACCACATGCTACATTCACACACACCACACTCAATACACACCCACATCACACTGACAGACACACAGACATGACACCCATGGAAGCCCCAGGGCCTGTGAATGGCAGACACATGCAAAGGAACGGACGTGCCATGTCTCCCTGGCGCGGGGTCGTGCAGGTGGGGGGATTTGACTCTGCGCGGCTTTCTGCCTCCACAGCCAGACACCAGCCTCACCCCAGAGCTGCTCTGCCTTCTAGGAAAGCAGCAGCCACCCCCCCAAACACAAGCCCTGGACGCGACCTGGCTGCTGCGTGCTAGGAGCCGGTGGGTTTTAGCTTCCTCTCCGGAGGGGCTGACTTCTAGACCCGGGCCAGGGCCTGGAAGGAGGTGTGAGCCAGATACAGGGAAATGGGCCTGGGCGGAGACCTCGCAGGCCTGCAAAGGTGCAGGCAGGGGCCCCAAAGCAGGAGACACCCCATAAAAATCCCACTCAGTAGTGCACCTGCCAAATCCTCACTCCCAACATCCCCAGCACTCACTCAGCACCTCCACAGCCTGCATGCTGCAAGAGATCAGCTCAGCAGAGATGCGCTGCCCGGGGAGCCCGTGGCAGCCAGGATGTCCCCAGCTCACTGCCCCTGCCCTGCTACTGGTCCCCTGCTGCGCTCACAGCTGTGCCTCGCACTGCATGGAAACGGAGCCCCGTCCTGCCCAGAGTTACTTGCTCCACACACGCGCTGGCAACGGCCGTCCTGAGGCCCCCACCCTGCTCTGCCTTCTGTGTGAACCCACACGCTTTGCCAAGTTCAGGCCAGAGCTTTCCTTTAAATCCAGGACCCCAACTCGCAGGCAGAGGCTGGCAGTTCTGTGCAAAGCCACCTTAAGACCCCTGATTCCGGGGAGGGAGGGGAGAACCCGGATGTGAAGCTGACAGCTTCACCTGATGATGCATTTGCAGGAAGCCACCCCAGAACCCCCGGGACACCGCAGACAGTGATCATCCATAAACAAGGGAAGCTGAGTGGCCGTCAGGGCAGCAGGTGAAACGTGCAGGCTCGCATAAACACTCCCTGAAAGTGTTTCCTACAAAACCACCCAATCATGGGACGCTCTGACTCCAGGACACTGCCTAGCACCAGCTGAGTCTCACAGGAAGCTGTTACCGCTTTGCGCATGTTTTCAGAGTCACTCACGTAACAAACATTTCTCAAAAGCCTGCCATGGCCAGGACCACGCTCCAGGCTCAGTCATGCGGCCGTGGTGAGGCTCACAGACCCAGGTCTCCCGGGGCTGCTGTGTGAGAGGGGACCGCGACAGTGCGCTGGGGAGGGCACTGCTGGTGGATGTGTCCTCCCGGCAACCAGCGAGGGCCCGGCTCCTGCCTCTACCGAGGCCCGTGCAGAGTAGGCGCTTCAGTAAAGAGACAATTGAATCGATAAAGCTGAATCCATAAAGAAGTAAGTAGAAAATAAACTTCATAGAAACAATGTGCTAGATGTGAACAGAGTAACTCAGACGCAGATCATCAGAACACAGCTGCAGCCCAGAGGCGCCGGCGACCCCACCCTGCATGCGACTCGCTTTCTGTTCTCACGTGGACTCTCTCTCAAGGGCCTCCTCCGCTCCCTGGCAGGGTTGCTGATTTAATAAAAACACACGATGCCCAGTTAAATCTGAATTTCAGGTAAAGCAATAATTTTTTAGTCTAAGTATGTCCCATGCATTACTTGGGATATACTTATATTTAAAATATTCATTGTTTGTCTGGAAATCAAACATAACTGGGCATCCTGAGTCTTACCTGGCAACACTATTTCCTAGCAAGGTCAAGAGGCACTGGGCTGGGGACCGTAGGATGAGATGCAGCCTGAAACTGACTGAGGCTGCCCCCCAGGAAGGGCATGGGCTGTTGCCCACTACCCCGCCCCGCTCCTGGACCCCCTTCCCCCAGGCCCCTCGGTTACCTCGCTCTCTCCTTCCTCCCTTGGCTCTCACATCCCTCTGGGAAGGCCGGTCCTTACCCAAAGCCCCCCAGCACCCAGGCTCCATTCCCTGGCCCTCTCCTTCCTCTGCGCAGCACTGCATCCCCTGGCTTAGGAGGCGATGGGCCCCACCCCACAACACACACACACACACACACACACACACACACACAATACACATCACAGGGCAGGACTTCTGGCCATTTTGTTTACAGCTGTATCCCCAGGACCTAAAACAGGGCCAGCACCTTGCCAGAGCTTAAAACCCATTTGGGAAATGGAGACAGTGGGGTGGGTTGACGGGAACAGAAAGCAGGTTCCTGACCCTGCAAAGAAGAGGGGCCGTGACGAGCAGCCTCAGAAAGTGCCATGAACAAAACGGGCCCTGTGGATCTGAAGGTCAGGCTGATGCCTCCCCTCGGTTCCCACAGGCACGTGCGCCGCAAAAACGGAATTCTCGTTCCCTCCCCTGCACGGTGCCCACCCACTTCAGCAAGTGGCACCACAGCCCTCGCTGGTTCTGGGGTAGAGCCCTCTGCACCCCGGAGCCCTCCCTGCCTACCTGACACGGCATCTCCAAGCCAGCATTCCTACCCTCTTCCCTCCCTGCTGCAGGCCCGGGACCAGGCCACGGAGCATCAGCTTCCCAAAGAGTTGAGGTTTTTGCAGAAGCCAAGGAAAGTGCCCAGTAGCCAATGGCTCTGCAAAGGTCCCTGCAGGGGGGTGCCGCTGGGGCCTGACCCCTCTAGAAGAGCAGGCCAGAGGAAATCAAAGGGCGAGTGATCCCCGCATGGACTCCGTCTCTCCGGGTTGTAAAACGCTCTCATTGGCGTTATTTTTAGTTCAGCCTCACCACAGTGAGCTGGGCAGGACTATTTCCATGTCACACTGGGTGTGGAGGCCACTCACAAACCCGAGGCCAGCAGCCCCCTCGATCGAGATGCAGGTCCCAGGCCCCCAACCCAGCAGGTCCCAGCTGGGACACACATGGCGGGTGAGGCCTGCAGGCAACACGGAGGAAGAGAATGGCAGTGCCCGCTGCTCTGAAAAGTTGGCAGATGACTGCATCCACAGTAAAAGATGAAGTTAAAATACTGAACCAAAAAACACCAAAGGTTTTCATACAGAAATCCCTGTGGATGCTAAACTTTCACCAGGTCCTTGAAAAGGCAGCTATGTTGACTTCAATCAGTGTTCGGAGTGCGTTCGCACACAAAGGTGAAAGTGTGTGGCGTTCTGCGCCCACAGTAGGTTCTTCTGTCCGCCCAGCTCTCCTGCCCTGTGGGGAAAGCCATGCCTTTCCGGCAGCCCGCTTCTCCACCCTTACCCTGGGACCTGCCCCGAGCTTCCCAACTAACCCACTATCTGCTCAGCTCCTTGACTGGTTCGTGGGGGCCTGGCCAGCAACCTGGGTCTGAAAGAGTATCTCTTAGAATCTGCTGCACAGGCCCGGGAAGCGGTGGGGTGGGGGGCTTGCTCTGCTCTGGGATCTGAGTCCTGAGGGCCGCAGAGACCCTGCTTACTGGCAGTCAGCTTCCCCAGCGGCGTGGAGAATTGCAAAATGAAGCCAAGGCCGAGAGGACCGCAGACCCAGGAGGCGGAGAGAGAGGCGGGAAACAGCCCCAGGCCCCAGTTCCCACAGAGCCCACAGCCAGCCCGAGCCCGGGATGTCCCAGTCACCTGAGCGTCAGTCCCCCTCTACTGGAGCTGCCGTCAGCTGCTTTTGGTGGCCTGCATTTGCAACCTCTGCCAAAAATGTCCAAAAACCAGCTGCCTGGGGGGCTTGCTTGAGAATACTTCAGTGGACTGGGCTCCACAGAACTGAATTCCAGCACTAGCTTTATAACTAACCGCCCAGGGGATCTTAGCCAGGGCACTGCGGCTTCTTGTGACACAGTTTCCCCACTATAAAAAGATTAAATGACAGAGATGAGAGCACATTAAAGTCAAAAGCATTGTGCAGGTGAATGCGTTGGCGTCTCCACACCCAATGGTCTCTCCCTCCAGACTGAGGCGCCTTAAGAACAGGAATCTCGCCCCCCTCACCTCCTAACCCTCCACACCTAACACCAGCCCTGGCCCTCAAAGAGTGCTTTTGAAGAAACCTGGGTGGATGTAAACCCCAAAGGATTGAAAGTGGGTCTCACAGAAACACGTGAACGCCCACGTGGATTGTAGGATTCTTCACAATAGCTGAGAGGGGGCGGCAAGGCTGGGCGCGGTGGCTCATGCCTGTGATCCCAGCACTTTGGGAGGCCGAGGTGGGCGGATCACTTGACACCAGGAGTTTAAGACCAGCCTGGCCAGCGTGGTGAAACCCCATGTCTACTAAAAATACAAAAATTAGCCAAGCGTGGTGGTGGGCGCCTGTAGTCCCAGCTACTTGGGAGGCTGAGACAGGAGAATCACTTGAACCCAGGAGGTGGAGATTGCGGTGAGCCAAGATCATGCCACTGCTCTCCAGCCCGGGCAACAGAGCCAGACTCGGTCTCAAAAAAAATAAAAATAAAAATAAAAAAAGAAAGGTGGTTTTAAGCCAGCGTCCATCAACGTGTGACTGTATAAACAAAATGTGGTGTGTGTGCATATATGCATACATATATGATGTGGTGTGTACGGATGTCATGATATATGTATATGTACACACTCGGTGGAATATTATGCAGCCTTAAAAGAAGAAAATTCTGGCCGGGCGTGGTGGCTCACGCCTGTAATCCCAGCACTTTGGGAGGCAGAGGCAGGCGGATCACGGGGTCAGGAGTTCAAGACCAGCCTGACCAACATGGTGAATCTCCGTCTCTACTAAAAATACAAAAATTAGCTGGATGTGGTGGCTTACACCTGTAGTCCCAGCTGCTCAGGAGGCTGAGGCACAAGAATCACTTGAACCCGAAGGCAGAGGCTGCAGTGAGCTGAGATCACACCACTGCACTCCAGCCCAGGTGACAGACCAAGACTCTGTCTCAAAAAAAAAAAAAGAAGAAGAAAATTCTGACGCATGCTACAGCATGGACAGCATGACGTTGAGGACATTACGCTAAGAGAAATGAGCTGTCACAAAGGACACATGCTGTGATCCCGCTGACATGAGGCCTCTAGGCAGTCAGATTCACAGAGCAGAAAGTAGAATGCTGAGTGCCAGGGGCTGGGAGGGGGGATGGGGAGTTGTTGGTTTTTTTGGGGTTTTGGGACAGAGTCTCGCCTGTCACCCAGGCTACAGTTCAGTAGCTTGATCTCAGCTCACTGCATCCTCTGCCTCCCAGGTTCAAGTGATTCTCCTGCCTCAGCCTCCCGAGTAGCTGGAACTACAAGTGCCCGCCACCATGGCTGCCTAATTTTTGTATTTTTTGTAAAGACTGGGTTTCATCATGTTGGCCAGGCTGGTCTCAAACTCCTGAACTCAAGTTTGAGGTGATTCGCCTGCCTCAGCCTCCCAGAGTGCTGGGATTACCGGCGTGAGCCACCGCCCCCCAGCCTGGGGAGTTGTGATTTCATAGGGACAGCATTTCAGTTTGGGAAGACGGAGAGAGTTCTAGAGTTCAATGGTGCTGATCACTGCATAGCATCGTGGATGCATTATTTTCACCGAACTATACACTTACAAATGGTTAAGACGGTAAACTTAATGTGTTTTGCCGCAATCTAAAACAGAAACCTAGAAAGCACAGACTTGAAATACACGGCATGGGAAACGCAAGGCAACTTCAGTAAACAAAGCTGGGAAGCCCGACGTGCACGGCTTATTCGCCATGGAAACTGCTCTTGGCATCATGACAGGAATCCTTCGGCCTTTGCAAAAAACTAGTCACGACTCAAGCCAGCTCAGCGAAATACCTCCCTCGCTTTGAAACCACAGCTGTGGACCCAGCGGCGCTGCCCCAGTGTTCACCCTCACCGCGCCAGGCGATGAGATCGCTCAGCCCTCACGAAGGCAGCGAGGTGCAGCCATTCTCCTCCCTACCATAAGTGTGACACCAGTGGGGCCACAATAGTGCCCGTGACTTGCCAAGAACACGCAGCCGGTGAGTGGAGGCAGGCCAGGACAGGACCAGCCTCCCCAGACAAGCCTCCTTGCCTTCTAGCTGTTTCTGCACTTGCAGAGGTTACAGTGTTAACAACAGCAGTCTCTGATGTTCAGAGCAAGCCCTTCCACGTGATATTTTATCAACGTATACGTGGTTCTGAGGCTGGAGACGGGACGTGACTCCAGAGGCGGGGCTTGGACACAAGACCAGAGTGAGGACTAGTTAAAATACTGCCAGGCCAAAGCAGCCTTCAGTCAGGCATGCCCGCCGGGACGCTATACCAACTAACCATTGCCATGGCAACATCCGGGTGTTACGGCCCCTTTCCATGGCAATGACTCATGATTACTACCCCTTCCCTAGAAATTTCTGCATGAACTGCCCCCTAATCTGTATGCAATTAAAAGTGGGCATAGGGTGGGGGCAGTGGCTCATGCCTGCAATCCCAGCACCTTGGGAGGCCAAGGAGGGTGTATCATGAGGTCAGGAGTTCAAGACCAGTGTGGCCAAGATGGTGAAACCCTGCCTTTACTAAAAATACAAAAATTAGCCAGGCACAGTGGCAGACACTTGTAAGCCTAGCTACTCAGGAGGCTGAGGCAGGAGAATCACTTGAACCCAGGGGGCGGAGGTTGCAGTGAGCCGAGATGGCACCACTGCACTCCAGCCTGAGTGACAGAGTGAGACTCCATCTCAAAAAAAAAGAAAAGGGACAGGGGAGTGGCTCACGCCTGTAATCCCACCACTTTGGGAGGCCAAGGCAGGTAGATCACTAGGTCAGGAGCTCGATACCAGCATGGCCAACATGACGAAACCCTGTCTCTATTAGAAATACAAAAATTAGCCGGGCGCGGTGGCTCACGCCTGTAATCCCAGCACTTTGGGAGGCCGAGGCAGGTGGATCACGAGGTCAAGAGATCGAGACTACCCTGGTCAACATGGTGAAACCCCGTCTCTACTAAAAATACAAAAAATTAGCTGGGCATGGTGGCACGTGCTTGTGATCCCAGCTACTCAGGAGGCTGAGGCAGAATTGCCTGAACCCAGGAGGCGGAGGTTGCGGTGAGCCGAGATCACGCCATTGCACTCCAGCCTGGGTAACAAGAGCGAAACTCCGTCTCAAAAAAAAAAAAAAAAAAGAAATACAAAAATTAGCCGGGCTTGGTGGCACACACCTTTAATCCCAGCTACTTGGGAGGCTGAGGCAGGAGAATCACCTGAACCCAGGGGGCAGAGGTTGTAGTGAGCCGAGATTGTGCCGTTGCACTCCAGCCTGGGAGATGAGAGCAAGACTCGGTCTCAAGAAAAAAAAAAAAAGGGGGTGTAAATACGGCTGCTACTTTGTGCCCACGGAGTAGCCCTGTTCTGCGGGAGCAGTCAGGGAGCTGTAACACTGCCATGTCAGTAAAACTGTTCTCTGCTACCTCTGGCTTGTCCTTGAAGTATTTCCTGAACAAAGCCAAGAAGCTTTGCAGGCCAAGCTCCACTTTGGGGCTCACCTGCCCTACATCGGTTTCACTTTCTTCAATGCATGTGTTTTAGTTCTGCAATCTAAAAAAATGTTTCAACAGGAACATTCATTTACACAAGGAGGTAGGATTCAACAAGGCAACAATCACAAAGATCTTACATAGCCACTGTCCGGCTTGGTCTTCAAAGCAACCTGGCAGATACATATTGGCCCATTTTGGAGACAGGGATAGAGTACAGATGACATTTACTTCCCTGTCCAACTAAAAAGTAATACATTGACACGAACCCAGGGCCTGCACCCCCAGGTTCAGCAAAGCCCAGAGCTCAGCAGCTGCACCTCCGCGTTCTGCGAGCCAGGGCCTCCTCCCCACACCCGGTGGCCTCTCCACCTCCATGCTCCTTCCACACCCGGATCATCACACACCCCTGGCACCCTGCTTTGGAATTGGAATGACCTCCTACATAAAGGCAGGGTGGTGGCTCATCCACCTCTGAACGCTGAGCACCTGACACTGAAACCAGGGGCTTAACTCTATGCTGAAGGAGCAGAGGTAAGAAAGGGGGAGGGAGGAAGAAAAAAGCAGAGGTTGGGGGACAGTTGTCGGCACAGGGACCTGAGAGAGACCGCCTGGCCAGAGGATCCCAGCAGGGCCGTTGCCTTTTCCAGGAATCCCTCACGATTTCGTGTCATGGCTGTTGCAGAAGCATCCAGGATAGCATCAGAGTCAAACAACAATTGTCTGTGAACGACACAATGACAAAGCAGCCAAGGGTGAAGATGTGACCAGAGTTCTCTCGGCCGGGCCTGGTGGCTCACGCTTGTAGTCCCAGTACTTTGGGAGGCTAAGGTGGGCGGATCACCTGAGCTCAGGAGTTCAAGACCAGCCTGGCCAACATGATGAAACCCCGTCTCAAGTAAAAATACAAAAAATGAGCTGGGGGTAGTGGCACATGCCTATAATCCCAGCTACGCAAGAGGCTGAAGCAGGAGAATCACCTGAACCTGGGAGGCAGAGGTTGCAGTGAGCAGAGATTGAGCCACTGCACTCCAGCCTGGGCGACAGAGCGAGACTCCATCTCGAAAAAAAAACAAAAGTTCTCTCTGCCCAGAGCCTGTCACCTGTGTCTGTGCAGGGCACCTGGCATGCCGGGGAGCTGCCACCTCTAGGACCAGCCCCCAGGCTGTGATGGGCAGGACTATCCCCAGCTTTCTTGGCGCTGGGCAGGGCAGCTCCAAGACAGGTTCCACACCGTCTCCCAGTGGGAGTGAGCCCAGTGACCGCGGTGGTCACCTGCCCTGGAGAAGTCCCCTTGCTCGGCTTCCTCCCTGTCCCCCTCTTATTCCTCCATTTACCTCCCAGCACTTCCCGGGATCTTCTCCCAGGTAACCTACTTGCACGCAAAGCTATCCAGGTTGGCTTTTGGAAACCCAAAGACAAGAAGCCAGGCCCTCTCTGGGGCCTGGAAGTTGAGCAAGAAATAGGCCTTTGCTTCGAGCCCCTGGTTAGAGGTTGGAGTCACCTGTGGTGGCAGCATGACTTACGGAGCTGGGGTTAGGAGTCCCATTTGGACAAGGCCCAGAGAGGCAGAAGAGGTCGCCTAAGGCCACAGGCTGGGAAATGGCAGGCTGGGATGGCCCTGGGAGCTGTCTCACTCCAGAGCGCAAGCTCTTAGCCACCTACTCCGCTGCAGGAAAGAGGGAGGGCGGGAGGACAGCGCAGGCTCCCTGCAGCTCACGCCTCACAGCAGGGACCAGGCTGTGGCCTGTGGGGGGGACTCTGGCTGCACCATGAGCTGGCCAAGAGCACGCAAGCCTGCCCAGCCCCTCCGTGCCCTCGGGCCTCTGCTGGCTGTCATTTCCTGCCCCTGCCGTCAGAGCTGGGGACACAGCCCTCTCCTTGGCAGGGTCTAGAAGAAACAGCGATGCTCAGAGTCTCCCAGCACAGCAGCACCCCGTTCTCGGGCATCTCCGGAGAAAGCGGGCTGCCCTCTGCACACAAGCACCCCACTGAAAATGGCCTTGGTACCCCCTCTTCGGGCCTTCCTGGGGGCCCGGCTCTGTCTGTGGTGGGGTCGGGAGGGAGGTGGAGGGCTGCATCTTTGCTCGGACCCTCCTTGGTTGGGCGGAAGGAGCCTCACCAGTGGCTTGGGGTTTGCTTTCCAGAGGCAGTGGTTTCCCTGGCAGCTTAGCACAGCCCCCCACATCTTTCTCGGGAGCCATCGGCAGGACTGGCAGGATCTCGTTTCTGCAAATGGCCGATCCCAGTGTGCGCTTCTTGCCTCACTGACTTCCTCTTGGTGCTGAAGGGGTGCAGCCCTGACTGTGCTCTGATAATATTTTGATTTATAAAATGTGCCTGGGTTATAAACCGTCAGAAACTGCTGACCCTCAGTGTGAAGGCTAAGTGATAGCACAACTCACACCAGCACTACTGCAATTTTCCTCTCCGTTACTGAAGCAAAAAGCCCAACTTGCACTGCATCCTGGGGGTTAGTCACTTGCAACGCTGGGGAGAAGGCGGAAGGGGAGCTTTCTGAAGAAGACCCCAGCTTTACAAACGCCTCCGCTTCCTCTGCATGGCAAACGGCAGCTTCACATGACTGAACTACATTCTTGCCATCTTTCTCCCACAGAACCACAAGATTTTGCAGATGAGGAAACTGAGGCTCACATCAAATAAGTAATTTCTCCTTGGCCACACAGCTAAACAGAGCCTGTTTCAAGTAAAGCGACCAACCCAGCCCTCTCACCGCCATCGGAATTGCCTCCTCCAGACTCAGAAATTTGCCAAATTGAGAAGCTGGAAGTGCAGCAGGAGCCTAGCCCAAGACTGCATGCCCACCCTTAGAACCTGGGACTGCACAGGAGCTGCACTGCCATCAGATCCTAAGACCTCCTGTGGCACATGGTGGAAGAGACTTGGGGCAACCAGAAAACCCTCAAGAGACCGGGACTTAGACATTCAAAGAAAGGGAAGGGCAGAAGTGAAAGAAGGACAGGATGGCTCAGCTAAATGAAATAATAAACATGAGACTAGAGAGAGCACGTTCCCACAAAGACTTGGCAACAAAATGTGCTGGACTCAGGCAACCTTCCACCCATCCACCCTTCCATCCCTCCATTCACCATCCATCTTTCCATTCCTTCATCCATCTATCCTTCCAACCACCCACTCACCAACCCATTCATCCATCATCCATCCATCATCTGTCCATCCATCCATCCACTCATCCATCATCCATGCATTTATCCATCTAATATCCCTCCATCCTTCCATCCATCCATCCACCATCCATCTACACATTCCTTCATCATCCATCCTTCCATCTACCCACCAACCAACTCACCCACCCATCATCCACCCATCTCCCATCCATCTATCCAGCCCCTGCCGTGGGCTCCCCAACCACAGAGCATGGCTGGGTACCAGGACTCTGCTGCAGGTTCTGGAGGAGCCAAGGAAGTCGAGGCATTCACTGCCACACCTACTAACAAGCCTCTTGACAGCCTGACCCCCCAGAAATCACCTTCTCCCAGGTCTTCCTTGGCCACACCATCCCCCAGGGATGGTGTCCCTCTCTGTCTCTGCCCCAGCCCATGTCCAGCCCTCCTGGTTCTAGCTCCTCCTCTGCAGGGCCCCCAACATCGGGCCATAGCCATGGCCTCATCAGGCAGCTGGGCACACACACCCCTCCCTGCTCAGAAACCAGCTTTCATCAATTGAATCCAGCTCAACTCTTATTAGTCCAGCACCTGCTAGGTGCCAGATGCTGCATCAATGCTAGGGATACACAGAGAAACAGAGTCCTCAGCCTCGGGGACCCTGTAGTCTGAGGGTCAGGGTTGGAATGAACCCACAGAAAGGGCCAGGCATGGCATGTGATGGGCCACTCTGCAGAGGAGGTCGGTTAGAAACTAACGGTGACAGTAAGCGCCTTGAGGGCAGGGGCAGGCTCATCCTCCTGTCCCCTCCAGGCCCCTCCACAGGGGTATCCAGCCCAGAGTGGCCCCATCCTAGGCTCAGCACTAGCTCAGAGCTGTCCCCAGGGTGCAGTAATTCCAGGGACTGGCAGCCTCTGTGCACATGGGCAACAGGGCTCTGGAAGCCCCCATGTGGCCCCAGAAGAGACACAGGTGCTGATTGGGAGACCCAAGGACTTGGGTACAGAGCCCTCTGCTCCACACCCTGAGATAGTCCCTGCATCTCGTTACTTGATTTTCTACAAAATTAGAAATTTGCTCTATAAATGTCTCCTATTTTGCATTTTTGGAAAGTATAACCCATGGTGTGTTCTGGCTGATATAGAATGTTCCCACACAGGCCTGCAGCATGCACTTAGCTGCTTCTCTCTGGCTGATGTCCAGGTGTCGTATTCCACCGGTTTCACGCTGCTGAGAAAGACATACCCAAGATGGGGCAAGTTACAAAAGAAAGAGGTTTATTGGACTGACAGTTCCACGTGGCTGGGGAGGCCTCATAATCATGGCGGAAAGTGAAAGGCACTTCCTACATGGCGGCGGCAAGAGAGAGAACTTGTGCAGGGAAACTCCCATTTTTAAAACCATCAGATCTCATGACACTCATTCACTGTAATGAAAACAGCACAGGAAAGACCCACCCCCATAAATACAGTCACCTCTCACCAGGTTCCTCCCAGGACACATGGAAATTGTCGGAGTTACAATTCAAGATGAGATTTGGGTAGGGACACAGCCAAACCGTATCAGGTGTTTTGTTTTGTTTTGTTTCTCCTGTTGAGATGGCCTCAGGGCACGGGAAGCATCCTGGCCCCCACCGAAGTGCCATGCCCTGGAGGCTGAGCTGCTCTGGGATCTGGCAGCATCTGGCTCCTGCCTTGTGGTTTCCCATCCAGTGACAGGAGCCCCATGGCCGACCTCCTGCCCTCACCCCCATCCCCAGTTAACAGAAGGAGTGAAGGGAGTCAGGGAAAGGCCTGGGTGCCAGGGCAAGCTGGAAGCAAGGTCTGCTCCCTTGGAGCCTAGAGCAGAAGCAAATGATTTGTATCTGCCAAGGGCTCTGACAACTAGGAGGGAGAGGGTCCCCCCCAGGGCACGCACCAAGGGTCTTGGCCCCTCCTGATAGCTGCCTCCACCTTCCGCCTAACCCTGCTCAGGGGACAGAGAGCTGGGGTGGAGGTCACAGTCAGAGACACGTTGAGGCTGCTTCTTTACTCATATATTGGGGTGAAATATTCTGTTTTCATCCAGCATGATCTTCTCATGAGATGTCAAAATCCTGGGAGCCAGTTCTGAGTAGTAGATCCGTAAGTGCACAGTGATTACTAAATTAAGGAGGTAGCAGCCCCTCTGGACTGGATTCTGCTTGGCCAGTGGCATGGGTGGGTGCACCTGCTTCAGTAAAACTTCTGTTCTGCCAGCCTAGGGCTTCCGTCTTTATGGGGAGGAGACACCCGCGTGGGGAGACAGGAGCAGGCTTGGTATAGCAAGAGCCCAGAGTAGGGTAGGGATTGGGGCCTGGCAAGTGGTGCCTGGAGATGGAGTCATTCATTCATTCATTCCCTCCCTCACCAGGTGGGCAGCACCTACACCTGACAGGTTCTGTCTAGACACCAGGGACACAACAGTAGCCAAGTCCCCACCCTCATGAGCTGCTGCTCCAGTGAGGGAGGAAAAGACAGTAAGCCTGTGCCAGATACAAAATTCAGCCCCTGATGAAAAGGAGGGAAAGCAGGCCCGGGTCCCAGAAATCGTCTAACACCTGCAGGGTTTGGACTGGCCCTGGTTGAAGCGGGGGCACGGATGGCTGGAAACAGGAGAGGGCCAGTTCCACCTGCGCCCTAAAAGCCCTCTCTGGAAGGGATGGATGGAGGCAGGTTGGAGGGAGGTGCCGAGGCCAGGCAGGAGGCTGCCGTAATAACCCAAGGAGAGAGGCTGATGGGCTGGCCCTGGTGGCTCGGCGGGGCAGAGAGGAGGGCTGGGCAGAGGAAGCAGCCAGGGCTGGGGGCCAGTGGGCACTGCTGCACACCCACACCAGGGAGCAGGCAGTGAGTTGGCCCTCGAAGTCAGACACCCCCACTGCTGCTGCCAGGGGACAGGCTGGAAAGCAGAGTATCTTCCTGCTGCCCCTGGAAAACCCCATGTTAAAGGTCAAGGTTTTGGGCAGAAAAATTCACCAAGAACAAGGATCCGGGGTAAGGTGGAGGGGGAGAACCAGGAAAATGATTGCCTCTGCTGGGTGGATCCCATGCTGCTTTAAATAAGGGGCTGAAATGCGCATGATTCTGTTAGGAGATGGGAGATCTGCCTACAGTCACCGTCAGTCCTGGGATGGGGGTGTCCACAGGGGTCACGCTGTTTTAAAGAGGGGAGGACGAGGGCCGAGGCGGGGTGGGGGTGGCTGGAGCAGAACCCAATGGGATGGGCAGAAAGGACTGTGTGCCTCTCAGGCACTGCGCTGCACGTCGGGAGTCCAAGGCTGGAGAGGAAACGCCCCTCTTGTGGCCCTGGGAACCCCAGCGATGGTGCCGTTCTCCCCTTCATTGTCAACAGGACAGGCGCTGTTCTCACCCTACACTGAGTGAGGCATGCCATCCTCTCTCCCACTCTGCCAGGGAGGAGCCATTCCCCCCCATTTACAGATGAGGAAACTGAGGCCCAGACTACTTAAATAACTTGTCCAAGTTGTGGTTTGTGAGCCACAGACCTGGGACCCAACCTCGACCCACCCTGGAGCCGGTCAGCGCAACCCCTGCCATCTAGGCTCAGAGGCAACAGGGCAGCCTGCGCGGGCTATCTCCGCCCCAGAGTCCAAAGAGGCGTGTCCACATCTCCGCATCAGATTGGCGAGTCCTGAGTGGAACCCCAGCATGTCCACGAGATTCAGGGGAGACTCTGTTATGACCACACGTGCACACACACACACCACACACAGGCTCAAAACCAGAGAAGCGAAGCAGTAGCTCAGCCACCGAGTGGCCACGAAGGTGTCTCCGCTGGGGATACGGTTGGAGTTAGCCGCACACTTCCCCGTGGATTGAAGGCTGAGGCTAAGAGGGAAGGGAGTTTGGCTGGGAAAAGAATGAGGGCTGGTAGGGAGCACCAGGAAGCCACTCCCTCTCCTGGGACACCAGGTCCCAGGATTGCCTGAAGCCCAGGGCCACAGCTGCCCTCTCCATGGCATTCCCCAGCCCTGGAACAGCAAACCCTCTGCCCACCTCCCCTGGATCCTATGCTGGCCCCTCTTGGGCTCCCATCAGGGGACAGCCCCTTGTCTCCAAGCACCCACCAGCGGCCACACCAGATCCACTGAGGCACTGGTGTCTCGGAGAGCTGGCCAGACACTGCACACAGGAGAGGTAGTCTTCTCAGGGCCAGGGCCTTCTCGGGGACAGAGGGGCATTTAAGAGGAAAGGAAATCCACTCTGAGCTATAGAATGAAAACAGGGGCAGCTGTACACCCCACGCAGGGAGCCCCAGGCTGGGCACTGTCCTGGAGGGTCAAATGCTCAGCCCTCATATCTACCTTGGTGCCCACAAGCCCAAAAGAGGGCTGGCCAGAGGAGGGCAGTGAATGTCCTCAGATCAGAGTACAGGTATTGATCGACTTACAACCTATGCAACTTATGACCATTCGACTTTACAACCACAATCACCAGCCACGACTGCTCCGCGTCTGGCAGCGCAAACGTTGCCCAGCTGGGCGTACGACAGTGCGGACCAGCTTCCGGCAGCACTACCATCCCCGCGTGCACCATTTCAACTGTTATCCCAGACTCGGTACAGCAATTTGTGTTTTGCGTCTTGGATATTTTTCATCAAACCCCTCCCAATAAACTTCTTATATTTCAAAGCAATGGACCCAAACATCGAACGATTTCAAGGATTGAATGGATGGCGCACGATGTGTTTCGTTCATACCGTGAAATTTATGAAGAAAAAAAGAAACATACAATTCAGACAAAGCTCACCGTGTTTATGAAAAAACCAACTCCGGTAACCCCAACCGCTGCCTCAGATGACGACATCAACGATCCACAGCCAAGCACCAGCGGCCAATAAAATGTTTCGTACATGTTTATATATTTTGATATGTTTTACAATTGGGAAAATGTTACCTATGGTATTTTTTACACCTGTATTTTGTATTTTTGTATGCACCTGTGTTTTGTAATTTTGTATGTTTTGCAAATATTAAACCAGTTGTGCTGGTAATGCAGTGTTTTACTTAAACCTGACGAATGTAAAAATAAGAAACAAAATGGTGTAGAGATGATACAAATGGCATAAAATGAACAAAGAAAATTAGGATATATGACAATAATGAAAGAAAATTATGATAAAATATGACTTAAAGATTTTTATAACATCATTTCACAGTACTGTACATATAGCCTACTCAACTTACGACGAAATCGTGTCACGACCGGTCTGTCGGAACCAATCGTGGTCGTAAGTCGAGCACTAGCTGTAGAGATGATGGGTTCCTTAAGAGCCAGGCCAGCAGGAATGCAGATGGGGCCCTGAGGGATCATATATGGGGATGTGTATCTGATCATCATCTTCGCTAGCTCCTAGGTTCATCAGCCTGGGGTGCTCAGGCCCAGAGTGAGGGGTTCTGTCCCAGGCACACAGCAATGTCTCCAGCTGCTGGCCTCAAGCCCAGGAGTGGGTGATGTGCGAAGGGGGATTTTTTGTTTTTTTTTTTTTTTTTTTTTGAGGCAGAGTTTCGCTCTTGTTGCCTGGGCTGGAGTACAATGGTGCAATCTCGGCTCACTGTAACCTCTGCCTCCCAAGTTCAAGCAATTCTGCCTCAGCCTGCCAAGTAGCTGGGATTACAGGCATGTGCCACCACACCCAGCTAATTTTGTATTTTTTTTTAGTACAGATGGGGTTTCACCATGTTGGTCAGACTGGTCCCGAACTCAAGTGATCCACCCTCCTTGGCCTCCCAAAGTGCTGGAATTACGGGCATGAGCCACCGTGTCCGGCCAACAAAGGGGAATTTTTTTTTCTTTTTTGAGACGGGTCTCCCTCTGTTGCCCATGCTGGAGTGCAGTGCTGCAATGTGGGCTCACCCGCAGCCTTGACCTCCAGGGCTCGGCTGATTCTTCCACCTCAGCCTATTGAGCAGCTGGGACTATAGGCATGTGCCATAACATCCAACTAACTTTTGTACTTTTAGTAGAGAGGGGCTTTCATCACATTACCCAGGCTGGTCTCGAACTCCTAGACTGAAGAAACCTGCCCATCTTGGCCTCCCAAAGTGCTGGGATTATACGGGTGAGCCACCACACCAAGCCAGACCCCAACCCAACGTCTGCTCCACAGGATCAGAGACAGCGGGGTTCCCACCAGCCCAGGCTGAATCCAGAGCCCCAGAAAGCGGATAATTTAGGGCACACATACTCACATATTTTCCTCAAAACATTCATGAGCCAACAAGTGCAAATGTTTCACCCAGTGGCACAAAACAGTCAAAACTCGGCCAGCTGCAGTGGTTCACACCTATAATCCCAGCATTTTGGGAGGCCGAGGTGGGTGGATCACCTGAGGTCAGGAGTTCCAGACCAGCCTGGCCAACGTGGTGAAACCCCATCTCTACTAAAAGTTACAAAAATTTTAGCGGGGCATGGTGGTGTGAGCCTGTGATCCCAGCTACTTGGGAGGCTGAGGCAGGAGAATCGCTTGTACCCAGGAGGCGGAGGCTGCAGTGAGCCAAGATCACACCATTGCGCTCCAGCCTGGGAAACAGAGCGAGACTCTGTCTCAAAAAAAAAAAATCAGTCAAAACTCCTGCTCTGCCTGGGCTGTCTGAAGACAAATCTCCCAAGGCCACCAGCCCCTGTCACGGGCAGGACGTAGCTACCACAGGGTGTCTTCCTTCCCAGTGGGAATAAAAAACAGGGACAAGAATCTCCACCTTCTCCAGCTAAGGAGCATATTGTACACAATTTGTTGCATTGATTTTTTTTCAGAAACGTAAGGAGTGTGTGCAAGATGTTTCCAAAAACAAAGTCAGAACGGGGGAATGTATTCCAATGCTGTCTCTTGGCTGAACTCTTCGCAGAGTCAGGGAAGGCACGTGGTGGCTCCCAGCCGAACACCATGTGCTGGCTCAAGGCCAAGCCCAGCAAGCCACGTTCATCACCTGGAAGCAAACCACTTGCTTCCAGACAGGGCCAGACACCTGGCAAGTGGGCCCAATGGGTCCCATAATTCAAGGCTGGCGTGGAGGAGGTGAAGGCAGGGAGGGCCCGGAGAGAAGACTGGACTCTGAGGGGGTCAGGGGCTTGAAGGAGGCCCCTCTGCAGCTCGGTCATTACCACAGCTTGTCAGGAATCAAAACAGTATAGGAGGGCGGCCGGGCGCGGTGGCTCACATCTATAATCCCAATACTTTGGGATGCCGAGAAGGGCAGATCACTTGAGGTCAAGAGTTGGAGACCAGCTTGGCCAACATGATAAAACCCCATCTCTACCAAAAATACAAAAATAAGCCGGGCCTGGTGGCGTGTCCCTGTAATCCCAGCTACTCGGGAGGCTGAGACAGGAGAATCACTTGAACCCAAGAGGCGGAGGTTGCAGTGAGCCAAGATCATGCCACTGTGCTTCATCCTGGGTGACAGAGTGAGACTGTCTCAAAAAAAAA
>NW_016107432.1:6271457-6295010 GCF_001604975.1 Cebus imitator
AAAAAAAAAAAAAAAAAGTATAGGAGGGTGAATGAAGACAAGCAGGAAGGAGGAAGGGAGGGACAGGCAGGGGCAGTGATGGGGGAGGACAGGAGAAAAACAGTTCCCTCAGACCTCCCAGGGCACCTGCCGGCTCTAGGTCACAGTTCTCCCCAACATCACTGACAGACCCTTGTCCTCAGCCTGAGAACAAAAGACCTCCCATTGTGGCCAGGACCCTGATAGAGAAAGGCACAGAGGCGATGCCTAAAGCAGCTGGGGCAATCCAGGAATGCTTCCTGGGAGAGGTGACAGCCAGGTTGGGACCTGGGACAAAGGGAGCTTGGGTTGGGTGTTCAGGAGGGAGGAAGGAACGTTCCAGGCAAGTCAGTGGCATCTTTGAAGGCCAGTGCAGCAGAGCAGAGGGTCTGCAGGAGCTCAATGTGGCTGCTGAGGGCTGGGTGCAGGCAGGAGTCTGAGGCTGGGGCACATGGGGCCAGCTATCCTAGGGATGTGAGCTTCATCCTATTGGCAGCAGGGAGCCACCCAGGATGGTGAGAGGAACTACCTGATTGGACGCATGGAGTGGCAGCCAACAGCACCTCTCCCATGTTCCAAGCCAGGAGAGAAACCACACCCAGGACTTGGCCGACGGGAAACCAAGATACCCCTTTATTGCTAAGAAAATGGATTTTGGAGGATATGGCTTTTGTCTGCATGCCAGTGAGATGCCTAACATGAGCCCCAGTGTTCCACAAACTGACCATAGGCCTCCACAGCCTGGGCAGGTGTCTGTTGTCACGGAGCAGAGGGAAGATGGTGGGCCCCTGCTGGCCCACCTCATCTATAAACTCTCCCTCTGAATAGGAGGAGGGGACTCAGGGAAGGCTGGAGGAGGACCTCCCCAGTGGAAGGGAACATCAGGAGGGGGTTGTCAGTTGCTAGCTCCTGGCAGAGCCCACAGGCTGGGTGGAGGACTTGGGCGGACAGAGCCCAGAGCCCCGCCAGCCCTCCAGACAGCTCCTCTGTAAGGAATGAGCCAGGTGAGGGAGCTAGAGGAAGCGTCTGTCCCACAGTGTTTAGGACTCAACTGCCCTGTGATCCAGGCACAGAAAACTGATGCCAGGGGACAGGGTCTTGTGGGCCAGCGAGTCAGGGACGGGACTGGACCCAAGCCCTGGGCTCCTGACTCCCCGCCCACAGCTTTCTCCCTCCCAGCATTTCCACTTGCACTTTGCTCCTCAGGACTTCCTCATGCAGAGTTTGGTGCACATGGCCATGCTCCTGGCCAGGAGCTGCACACAGCAGGAAAATGTCACGAGAGACACGAATCCCAACGTGACAAAACAAGACACGGTCACCATCAGGCCTGAGCCCACTGTACAGATGGGGTAAGAGGCCAAACAGCCTGACCAGCGAGTCCTCAGCACAAAGAGCATCCCGGCACTCCTGAATCCTGTGTGAGGCTGAGTCCAACGAGATGTCCCAGGATAGAAACGGGCTCCGGGACAAGGGCGGGTCAGGGGCGGAGCCAAGGAAGGGCGGGGTTTAGGGTAAGGGAGGGGCGGGGCTCTGGTGGGCGGGACACGGGTAGGCAGTACACAGGTGGGCGGGCCTGGTGGGCGGGGCACAGTGGGTGGGGCACAGGTGGGCGGGGCCGTGGGCGGGACACAGGACTTCCCCGCCCTCCCTGCCATCAACTCAGAGCCCCACTCAGGGGAAAACCGGCCAGGAAGCAGAGGTCCAGGTTCCAACTCTGATCCTATCACAAAATACTGTGTCCAAGGCAGCCAGGCAGCTTCCGAAGACCTCTTACATGCCTGGCCATTTGCTGGTGCCGAGGATACAGACATGAAAAGAAAAATAAAAGACTCAGCCCTGCCTCTGAGAGCTCACAGTCCGGCTGACTGTTCCCTCTTCTCTCTCCTGCCTCTGGGCCCCCATCTGGGAGATTGACAGGTTGGACTGTTACGCCCCGTCTCCCGGGAGCAGCGGAGACGCCCCTGGATCACAGCACCCCGCCTCTGTGGCCCTGGACAGGGCCCAGGCCCTAAAATTGCTCAGGGCGAGGTTGAGTGGATCAACTACAGCAACTGTCGCCTCACAGCAGGAGATGGGGAAACTGAGTCCCAGAGTCAAGAGAGTGCTTAGCTGAGACCTGGGTAATACTGGAAGCTGCACTTCTTTCCACCAAGAGCTCTTCGCCTTCTTTATTTTTATCATATATTTTGAGATGGAGTCTCACTCTGTCACCCAGGCTGGAGCACAGTGGTGCAATCGCAGCTCACTGCAACCTCCACCTCCCAGGTTTAAGCGATTCTCGTGCCTCAGCTTCCCAACTAGCTGGGATTACAGGCATGCACCACCTTCACACCAGGTGTGGTGACACCCGGCTAGTTTTTGTATTTTTAGTAGAGACAAGGCAAGGTTTCGTTGGCCAGGCTGGTCTCGAGCTCTTGACCTCAATTAATTCACCCGCCGTGGTCTCCCAAAGTGTTGGGTTTACTGGCATGAGCCACCACACCCAGCCCAAGAGCTCTTTGCCTTCTGAGAGCAGTGTCCTGTGGAGGCAGAAACAGACATCCGCCCTCTCCAAGCCTGACTTCTCACCGGCTTCCCCCAACAATCACACTTCAGGCTCCACAGTCTTTTCCTCCCTTTCCTTCTTGTCTTGCCCCCTCCTTTCCCACAGCGCCAGGACAGCAGCCTTTACCTGGGCTGCCCAAGCCCCTGGTTGCTCCCCAGAGACGGTTGTCTGGCTGCACGTTGGCATCCACGGCACGTGATAAGGGCTACGGGATTTGGGTGACCCTGGAGGGTGAGGAAAGGGAAGGTGTCCAGGTGAAGACCAGACATCTGGAGAGAGGAAGGGAGAGGGCCAGCAGGAGGAGGTGCTGCCCAAGGGGCAGGACAGGAGCCTGGAAAAGCACAGATGCCTGCTAACAGCCATTATCCTGTGCAGTGCCTGAGGGGCGCCCTGAAGTTCTGGAAGGCGAAGGTGAGCTCCCTGCAAGGAGGGTCTTCCTGCAGTAGGATGGAGCCCTCACCCAGAGCCCGAAGGCAGCACAGCACCCCTCGCAAACCACTGTCAGCACAGTTCACCCTCCTCGGCCTCCTTTCTCCCTCCTCCCACCAAGGTGGACCCTTTGATCTCCATCTGACTCACCAGGGCTCCTTCCCCCGTCCCACCCCACACCAGCCCTGCTAGGGAGTTGGTTTGGGTCCTGCTTCTGAAAGGTGAGACCTCCACAGGACCCCTCCCTGTCTAGCCTCTCCACAGGAAGGCTCCCCTGCCATGAGGCCCCACCTCTTTCCTCCTTCCCCTCACAGGCCCCTGGAGAGCTGTGCACCCTCCGGCGGACCTTCTGGCTGTGCCCTGAAGCCTGTTTCATCCCCAGATTGTTAGAGCTGATACAGGGTCTGCCTAGCTGGATCCCACTCCCCTGCCCCTCCACTACACGAGTGTCCGCATGCACGCACGCGCACGCACGCACACACGGGCTCCAGCTCTGTCCTCAGGGTCTCAGTGCCCTCTGGACACTATCCCACCACAGCCCCTCTGAGTCTGCCAGTAGCTACCATACCCCTCCCGCCTTCCCCTCCAGGCCTCTGCTCCCTCAAAAACAATCAAAGAACTAAAGGCAAGCACTAGAATGATCAAGCTGTTAGAAGCAGCACAGGGCTGCGTCTCCAGGACCTCATGAAGGCAACTGCTTCTTAGCCTTGACACCAAAGCATGAGCAGCAAAAGGAAGAACAAATAAATTGGATTTCAGCAAATCCAAAACATTTGTGCTCTAAAGGACACTATCAAGAAAGTAGGCTGTGTGCCGTAGCTCACACCTGTAATCCCGGCACTTGGGGAGGCCAAGGCGGCTCCATCACTTAAGACCAGGAGTCCAAGATCAGCCTAGCCAGCATGACAAAACCCTCCCTCTACAAAAAAAAAATATATATAAAGTAGCTGGGTGTGGGGGTGCATGCCTGTAGTCCCACTCACTCAGGAGGCTGGGGTGGAAGGATCATTTGAGCCTGGGAGGTAGAGTTTTCAGTAAGCCAAGATTGCACCACTGCACTCCTATCTGGGCAACAGAGCGAGACCCTGTCTCAAAAATAAAAGTAAAAAGAAAACCAACAGGCTGGGATATAATATTTTCAAATCATATTTTTTATTGCATTTTAGGTTTTGGGATACATGTGAAGAACATGCAAGATTGTTGCATAGGTACACATATGGCAGTGTGATTTGCTGCCTTCCTCCCCATCACCTATATCTGGCATTTCTCCCCATGCTATTTCTTACCAACTCCCCACCCCCCACTGTCCCTCCCTTATTTCTCCCCGATAGACCCCAGTGTGTGATGCTCCCCACGCTGTGTCCATGTGTTCTCATTGTTCAACACCCACCTATGAGTGAGAACATGTGGTGTTTTTCTGTTCTTGTGTCAGTCAAATCATATTTCTAAGAAGGGATTTGTATCCAGAATATATAAAGAACATGGGTAACTCGATAATAAAAAGACAACCCAATTTAAAAATAGGCAAAGGATATGAACAGACATTCTTCCAAAGAAAATATACAGATGACCGAAAAGCACATGAAGACACACTAGACATTATTAGTCACCAGGCAAATGCAAATCAGGACCACAAGGAGATGTCATTTCACATGCATCGACTGAATGACTAGAATCAGAAAGTCAGGGGGAAAAAGAGGCAGGTACGCGTGGGTGAAGACATGCAGAAATAGGAACTCATACGCCACTGTGGGAGGGTAAGATGCTGTCGCTGCTTTGGAAAACAGTCCGGCGGTTCTTCACGGGTGAAACACAGAGCTGCTGTGGACCCAGCAATGCCCTCTCTAGGTACATACCCAAAAGAAGTGAAAACATATGTCCACACAAAACGTACGTCAATGTTCACATCAGCATTATTCATAACAGCAGAACGGTAGAAACAACCCAAACGCCCACCCAGTGGTGGATGGACAAAGCGGGTCTATCCTACAATGGAGGAGTATTCGGCCATCAAAGCAAGGAGGTCCTAACGCAGCATAAATGAACCTTGAAAACCTTATGCTCAGTGAAGAAAGCTACACACAAAAGATCATTTATAATTTCCACTTATATGGAATGTCCACAACAGAGACATCTGTACACACAGAAAGTCGATTATGGGTTACCAGGAGCTGAGGGAAGGAGAAATGCGAAGTCATGAATATAGGTTTCTTTTTGGGGTAAAAATAAAATGTTCTAAAATTAATTTTAGGGGTGGTTGAACTTGTCTAAGAATATGCTACCACTGGCTTGCATATTTTAAAAGGGTGAATTGGAGGGTAAGGAATTGTTTTTAAAATGATTTTTTTTTGTAGATAGAGTCTCATTCTGTCATCCAGGCTGGAGTGCAACGGCGCAATCTCAGCTCACTGCAACCTCCACCCACTGGGTTCAAGCGATTCTCCTGCCTCAGCCTCCCGAGTAGCTGGGATTACAGGTGCGCCAGCATGCCCAGCTAATCTTTGTAGTTTTAGTAGAGACGAGGTTTCACCATGTTGGCCAGGATGGTCTCAAACTCCTGACCTCGTGATCCACCTGCCTCAGCCTCCCAAAGTGCTGGGATTACTGGCATGAGCCACCGCACCCGGCCTAAAACAATTTTTTTTTCTTTTTTGAGATGGGGTTTCACTCTTGTTGCCCAGGCTGGAGTGCAATGGCGCAATCTCGGCTCACTGCAACCTCTACCTCCCAGGTTCAAGTGATTCTTCCACCTCAGCCTCCTGAGTAGCTGGATTACAGGCATGAGCCACTGCGCCCAGCCAACAATTTTTTAAGAAAAAGAAAAATGGCAAATTATTGACCTCAGCTTTCACCATAACAAACTAGAAAAATAAGACCAAATGAAACCCAGAATAAAAAGAAGGAAAGAAATAATGCAAATCAGAGTTGAACTCAGTGAAACAGAACAGAAAATAATAGAGAACATCAATGAAATAGAACATTGGTTCTTTGAGAAAAATGATAAAATGTATAAATTCTAGTTCGATTGATCAGGAAGAAAAGAGAAAATACAAATGACCATTATCACAAATGACATAGATAACTGTATCACAGATTCTACAGTCATTTTTAAAGTCTGAGGCATAGACCTTTGACATAAAAACACTTTTTAGTTCTGTCTAGGGGGGTAAGATCTCAGGAAAAAGAACCAACGTATCAATAAAAGCACTTTTGCTCTGTTTTACAAAATTGAAAATCAATTGCGTGCCTTGTCCAGGTGTTTTAGGTAAACGATTGTGAAACTGTATGGTACCCATTGTAATAGGAGAAGCCAGCATTACATTGTATTCTGATCATGTGCTTATGTTTTCATCTGCAGGGGCCCCAGGATCCCTGCACACAGTAGGTGTGCATTAAACATTTAGTAAGTGAATAGAGGGTGGCGGTCGGCATTGTCCTTCTAATGTGTGCTAAACTTCTGTAGTGACACAAAAGTCACCACCTGGAATCCACATGGGTTTCTGTATCCGCCACCAAATGCTCACCGAGCACTCCTCTGAAACAGAGGAGAACAGAGACTTGGGAATTTGAGTTAATAATGGTAGTTAGATGACATTTTGGACTCAAAGTTGACCCTAGAATACTTAAGACGTTGGGGGATGTTGGGATGGGGTGAAGGAACCGAAGTGTGGACTGTCATGAGTTGACTTGGATCCTCACAATATGTTAAAGCCCTGACCCTCACCACCTGTCCTTCTGACCCTATCTGGGAATGGGGCTGTGCAGGTGGCATTGGTTGAGATGAGCTCACACTGGAGATGCTGCTGGGCCCTAATCCAATGTGACTGGTGTCTTTATGAGAAGAGGGAAAACCAAACACAATACGGGGAGAAGAAAAATCTTTGTTGTTTTGTTTACCTGTATGAGTTTCCTAAGGCTGCTGCAGCAAAGTACCACCGACTGGGTTACCAAGACCAGCTCGGCCATAGAGACCCCCATCCGGGCGGTGCTGAAGGAACTGAGAAGCGGACACCCAGCTAGAACAGCAAAGTGGGACTATCCCAGGGCCAACAGTCTTCCGAGTGAGAGCCGCAGAGAGTTGACAGCATTCCAGGCTGAGCGCCTCGAGCAGATGCTGACCCACGTAGTTATTTATTCTCTCTGAACAGGTGACCATTATTCACAAACAGGTGTTCTGTGTTTTCTCATAGAACCAAGAGAAACTAGGTGGGCAGCTGGTGCCTGCTTACCACTGATCATGGACAAACCAGAAAGTATTCTCCACGAGGGAGCCACGGGCGCAGGGCCACGTAGCCCGTGCTTAAAAAATTGTTTTAAGTGGCGTGTGATATATATATACTGTTTTGCTACTTTAGAATGTCCCAAGCAGTTTTGCACTTGTGGAGGGTGGGGGGCGGCCGGGTTTTCCTTGTCATCGTTCTCAGCAAGCAATATAATTTATCATACACCTTAGGACTTGTCCCAACACTAGATGGCTTAAACAACAGAAATTTATCATCTCACAGTTTTGGAGGCTGCAAGTTCAAAATCAAGCTGTTGGCAGGGTGGGTTCTCTACAGGGGCTCTGGGAGGAAATCTGTTGGGAGCCTCTCTTCCAGCTCCTGGAGGTTTTTTTTGCTCACAAGCCTGGGCAGTGTTTGGCTTGGAAAAGTGTCTCCCAGTTTCTGCCTTCGTCTTCACGTGGCACTCTCCCTGCGTGTGTCTGTCTCCAAATTTCTCCTCTTTATGAGGACACCAGTCCTACCGGATTAAGGCCCCCCCTCCATGAGTTCATTTTAAGTTAATTATCTCAGCAAAGGCCCCATCTCCAAATCATGTCACATTCTGGGACGCTGGGAGTTTGAATTTCAACATATGAATTTTGGGGGCCACAATGCAACTGGTCTCGCCAGTTCAGGTGTCAAGAATCGGTTTATTTCTCCTCTTAATTGCAGATTTGCAATGTAAATGAGCCATACATTTCGTCAGTTTTGTTTTTACGAGAAGTATTTAATTTGTTGGTCTCATATCTTTTACTACTTAGACGAAATTAAAATTGCCTAAGAGTTCTCAAAGAGGTTTAATTGGCTTCCATTCCTGGTTCTCTGCCCAGATTCTCCCGACACATCCACTCCTGTTTCTGGCAGAATTTTTTCAAACCCATCCCAGGTATGTTTTCGCATTACTAATTTTTTTCAATTGTGGCAAAACTACGTACATCTAACATAAAATGTGCCATCTTAGCCACTTCTAGGTGTACAGTTCAGGGGCCCTAAGCACATCCACACTGTTGTGCAACCATCACCACCCTCCATCTCCAGAACGTTCTCGTCTTCCCAAGCAGAAACTCTGTCCCATTCAACACCAGCTCCCAGCCGCCCTGCCCCAGCCCCGACGCCCACCATTCTACTTTCTGTCTCTATGTGAGATCTGCCTAGTCTGGGTATTTCATACCCTCGGAACCACACAATATTTCACGGATCGTAATGTCCTCAAGGCTCATCCATGTTGTAGAAGGTGTCAGAATTTCTTTTTTTTTTTTTTTTTTTGAGACGGAGTGTCACTCTGTCACCAGGCTGGAGTGCAGTGGTGCAATCTCGGCTCACTGCAACCTCTGCCTCCCGGGTTCAAGTGATTCTCCTGCCTCAGCCTCCCAGGCAGCTGGGACTACAGGCGTGCGCCACCACGCCCACCTAATTTTTGTATTTTTTCTTAGTAGAGATGGGGTTTCACCATGTTGGCCAGGGTGGTCTCAGTCTCTTGATCTCATGATCCGCCCGCCTCGGCCTCCCAGCGTACTGGGAATACAGGCATAAGCCACCGCGCCCAGCCAGAATTTCATTCTTTTTTAAGGCTGAATAATATTCCACTGTATGTTTAGGCCATGTTTGTGCCTCCATTCATCACTGCTGGCCCTCTGGGCTGTGTCCGCCTCTTGGCCAGTGTGAACCGTGCTGCCATGAACACTGGCACAGACGTGTCTGTTCACGTCCGTACTTTCAGCTCCTTTGGGTAGATGTCCGGGAGTAAAAGACCCATCAAAATTGAAAGAGCAATTTTAATGTGTAACATCTTTAGCATTGTGGACCTGGGTCTCACCTGATTAACTAATAAGTTAGCGGAGACCAAAAAGTCTTCCCACTGATTTCTAACCTGAATCTCTTCCAAACTCAGGCCTGTTTCATGGAGAAACCAACTCGGGGCTGCCAGGTCTCCTCCCTGCATCTCTCCCGGCTCTGCTCAGCTCTGTCGTTTCTCAGTTAGGGAGGCACAAGGTCAAAACGGTGACAGCCGGATGCTGAAAACTAAGGCAGCTGCTGAGGACTCCACGCCGTAGGTTTACAATCCAGCTGTTCCACCAAGATCAGAACCGGCTCACGCTTCCTGTGTGCAGACTGCATCCAGCGGGATAAAAGCAGCTAGAGGGCTATCGAGGAAAGAATCCTGGGGTTCAAAACGAGCAGCCGAAAAATCACACAGGGAAATCGGGCATCAGTTATATTTGAAAAAATAACACCAGGATTGAGGTTCCCAGTGGCAAGGCATGCGCATGCATGCAGACACACACACACACACACACACACACACACGCACACACAGAGGAAAGGGCTCCTCGTGAGAGTGCAGGTGAGGGCCGAACCATGGAGGCAGGAGTAGCAAAAGCGTTTTGTTCTCTGCCCCCCAGGAGCTTAGTGTCTAGCACCGGGGATGCCGCCGGGCGCCAAGGCCACCAGCATGCCTGGGTGTGGCTGAGACAGCCATCAGGCTACCCCAGCAGTGAGGCGGCCGTGGCCAGCTCTGGCCAGAGGGCCGTGAGTGCTGGCGACATGTGCTCCTTCTGCAGGAGTCTCCCCTCCTCAGAGGCACCTGCTGCAATGGCAACCCTGTCCACCGGGTCCTGGGTGACCACTTGGAGCTGGGCCCCAGCCCCACAGACACAAACAAGGGCAACAAATAAACCCCAATGGGAGTGAGCTGTGAAGACGCTATGCTCTGCCTAAGTGGCAGCGAACCCCCTGCCCCACCTCCAGGAACAGCTCCCGTGTTTGTAAGTGGGGGGAGGGGGGTGAAAATCCTCAAGAGGATGTGGGGACAGAAGGGTGGCCACGGCCACAGCCAGCATCACGGCACTCCCCTTCCTGCCCCTCTGTGTGTCTGGGACTCACTGTCATCATGGGTGGGGGTGAACTTGCACTTTTTTTTTTGAGACAGAGTTTTGCTCTTGTCGCCCAAGCTGGAGCTCAGTGGCATGATCTCAGCTCACTGCAGCTTCTACCTCCCAGGTTCAAGCGATTCTCCTCCCTCAGTTTCCCAAGTAGCTGGAATTAGAGGTGCCCACCACCATGCCTGGCTAATTTTTTTTTTTTTTTTTTTTTTTTTTTAGTAGAGACTGGGTTTCGCCATATTGTCCAGGCTGGTCTCTAACTCCTGATCTCAGGTGGTCCACCTGCCTCAGCCTCCCAAAGTGCTGGGATTACAGGCGTGAGCCACCGTCCCCTGCCAGGCCTTTAACTTCTAAACAGCTTGTGGCCACGTGGCTGCTGCCAAGAAAGAGATTCTGTAAAAGGAAGCCAAGCTCGAAGGCAAGAGTCTGTCCTTGTCTTTGGAATTTTCCTTGAAAGATGACTGTGTCGTTACATTGACGAGGTTTAAGGCCAGGGCGATTTTTCCAGGTAGAAGCCCCCTCAGACATCATGCTGCTTTTTAAGGGGAAGCAGTTTTATAGAAAGGGCAGAGTGGGAAGAAACAACTTGGTGTGGGGTTTCCAAAGCCTGCTCAGCTCCATCCCTGTAACTGTTGTTTGGTTTAGCTTGGTGTGGCTGTCCTGATAATTGGCTTTAAAGGTCAGGCAGGTCTTTATGACATGCTAGTGAGTGCCATATTCTCTTGCGTGCGAGCCTTTTCTCAGATGATATCTTTTCTTTCTTACAGTTGGATGCAGCAACATCAGAGAGGTGATTACCCCGAATTGCCAAAGAGGTTCCCAGCGCCGGAAGGAAATCTGGAGATCAAGGCCGAGTCGGCCTCAGCCAAGTGAAATGGGAATCAGGACCATTATGAAGAAATTCAATTAAAATAAAAGGCACATCATAAACTTTGACTGGACACCTCCAAATGGAATTAATATTACCTTGGTCGAATTGCCTAGATAATTGCTTTCATTTTTCAATGTATCTTGATAAAAAGGACCAAGTTACTTTAAAATATAAGTCCCAAAATGTATCCCTTCATCTTCTCAATGACTCCTAAAACCCCTTCCGAATGACTAGATGTATTAGCTAGCTATTGCCACGTAACAAATTACCCCAAAACCTAACAGCTCAAAATAACAACAAACATCCTCCCCAACTTTTGATATTTGGGGTCTTTTTCATTTCAATCTTGGGCTGGGCAGGGGTGTAGTCATTTCACATTGCGGTTTTAATTTGCATCTACCTAACGACCAGCGCAACTGAACACTTCTTCCGTAATGATTGACAATTAGCTATCCTCTTCTGTGAAGTATCCCCATCGGTCCATGGGGTTGTCTGTCTTTTCCTTCATAAGCTCTAGTTCTCTGTATTTGCTGAATACAAGTCCTGTTTGGGATATATACATATATATAGCAACTATCCTTCCCACTCTTGACAATGTCTTTTGTTTGTTTTTTGGTTTTTGGTTTTTTGAGACAGAGTCTCACTGTCGCCTAGGCTGGAGTGCAGTGGCACAATCTCAATTTACTGTAACCTCTGCCTCAGCCCCCTGAGTAGCTGGGATTACAGGGGTCCACCACCACACATGGTTAATTTTTGTATTTTTAGTAGAGACAGGGTTTCACCATATTGGCTAGGCAATATGGTGAAACTCCTGACCTTGTGATCCACCCACCTCAGCCTCCCAAAGTGCTGGAATTACAGGTGTGAGCTACCACGCCCAGCCGACAGTGTCTTTTGATGAACAGAAGTTCTTGTTTTCAATACAGTTCAACTTATCAATTTCTCAGTTAGCACTTTTGAGCACTTTTTGAGAAATCTATCTGTGCCAAGGCTACAAAGATGTCCTCCTATGTTTTCCTCTAAAAGCTTGATTTTTCACTTTTCACACTTAGCTCCGCTGTCCATATGGAATGGGTTTTTTTGGTATGGTGGAAGGAGAATCAAGACAAGCCTTTCCCATACAAATCTCCAGCTCACCCAGAAGTATTTATCAAAAGCTATTCCCACCTTCCCTACCACGAGACAGGCATCCTGTTACTTCTGTTGTTGCTGGAAGTGGATTTTGGATTGCTAGCAGTGATTACAGCAATCTGATAGCCCCTTAGTGATTTACACACATATATACATCTACATTTATTAACACTTGTGCCAGAGATTAGAAACATTTAAATGTCCACATATGGCCTCACATTAAATTATGATGACATTGAGATAACAGACCACCATGGAGCCATTGAAAAGTCTGAGTAGATCTGTGCACATAGATATGAACAGTCTTGGATTGTATTAGTTACATTTAAAAAATAGAGTTGGACCAGGTGCAGTGCTCACACCTGTAGTCCCAGCACTTTGGGAGGCTGAGGTGGGCACATCACTTGAGGTCAGGAGTTCGAGACCAGCCTGGCCAACATGGTGAAACCCTGTCTCTACTAAAAATACAAAAAGTAGCCAGGCATGGTGGCAGGTGCCTGTAATCCCAGCTACTCAGGAAGCTGAGGCGGGAGCATTGCTTGAACCTGGGAGACAGAGGTTGCAGTGAGCCGAGATCTTGCCACCGCACTCCAGCCTGGGAAACAAGAGTGAAGCTCCACCTCACAAATAATAATAATAAAAATAATCATAATAGGCTGGACACAGTGGCTCACACCCGTAATCCCAGCACTTTGGGAGGCCAAGGTGGGTGGATCACCTGAGGTCAGGAGTTTGAGACCAGCCTGACCAACATAGTAAAACCCCATCTCTACTAAATACAAAAAAATTAGCTGGGCATGGTGATGGGTGCCTGTAATCCCAGCTACTCAGGAGACTGAGGCAGGAGAATCACTTGAACCCAGGAGGCAGAGGTTGCAGTGAGCCAAGATTGCGCCATTGCACTCCATTCTAGGCAATAAGAGTGAAACTCTGTCTCAAAAAAATAAAAACATAAAAATAAATAAATATAAAAAATAGAGCTAAGTTTCTCATTTAGAAAAAATAAAAAAGAAGATGAGGAGCAGAAGAGCCTGAATAAAATGCAACATTTGTGAAAAATCGTGGGTGTTGTATACATATTCATGACTGTTATGTAATATATCTCCACATGCGCCCACAGGAAATGATAGTGACAGTTGCCCTGGAAAGGAATTTAGAGACAGGCACAGGAGGGAAACTGTCCTCCAAATGTATTTTTATATGGTTTCAATTCTTTTTGCCCATGTGCATGTATTTCAGATTGTTCTGTACTAACGTACATATTTATGCATGTAACATACATATTAATATTAATGTACATATAAATTTAATGTATTATACATTAAAATGCCTTTTCATTAAATATAAAGTCAGATAAGCTTTTTTAAAAGTTAATGTATGCCCATTATTTTTTTTTTTAAAAGTTGGACAAAATAGAAAAGTACAAAGAATAAAATAAAATTGGCCCGGATCCCAGTCCTCACAAGGGACCGGTGACAGCTGTCTTCTCCCAGGCTCTTGCACATCATTGAAATCACGGTGGAGGAACACTCTCTCACCACACAACTTTCACAAAACTGTACCAAGCACTTTCTGTGTCATTAAACACCCTGCCCCAGCATGCTCTGTGACGCCGGCTCTTTCAAGTCCTTGCTATATGTGATAATGCGCTTGTCAGAGATGTGTGAACCAGAGCAGCTCCATCTGAAATAGGAGCTGGGTAAAATGAGGCTGAGACCTACTGGGCCGCATTCCCAGGTGGTTAAGGCACTCTAAGTCACAGGATGAGATAGGAGATTGGCATAGGATACGGTCATAAAGACCTTGCTGATAAAACGGGGTGCAGTAAAGAAACCGGCCAACACCCCCCAAAACCAAGATGGCCACAAGAGTGGCCTCTGGCCGTCCTCACTGCTACACTCCCACCAGCACCATGACAGTTTACAAATGCCATGGCAACGTCAGGAAGTTCCCTATATGGTCTAGAAAGGGGAAGCACGAATAATCCGCTCATTGTTTAGCATATCACCAAGAAAGAACCACAAAATGGGCAACAGCAGCCCTCGGGGCTGCTCTGTCTGTGGGGTGGTCATTCTTTTATTCCTTTACCGATAAACTTGCTTTCACTTTGCACTGTGGACTTGCCCAGAATTCTTGTGCCGGCTCCAAGAACCCTCTCTTGGGGTCTGGATCGGGACCCCTTCCCTGCAATATCTTTCTGGTGACCATGAAGGACCTGTACTGTGGAAACCCCGACCCAAAGGCTAACTTTGTGTAGGTGCTGGGGTCCAGTAACATCTTTCTCATGAACCACAGAAGGGGCAATACTGAGGAGACCCCTGACCTAAAGGAAATCCACTGCAGCACTGACTGGCTGAGTCTGGGTAAGTGGTGGGGTACCAGGGTAAAGGATGGGATTGGGTTAGAGGCCAGCTTGGGGAAGTTGGAGTCTCTCCTAAGACAGAGCGGGTTAGAGGACCCTCTTAATAAAAGGCAAGAATGCTTGACTGACCTTAGGTTAAACACCCAACCTAGGGAGGGTCAGAGTCCCTTCTAGGAGTTAGGGGGTTAAAGACTCAGCAAAATCCCTCTCAGCTCAGAACAGGTTTGGCCCCATGGGATGTTAACTGCTTTTCTCTTTGGATTAATCTGCCCTGCACGCTTTGCTGACGGCTGTGGGTGACAGGGTTGGCAGGTACAGGATCGTGGGACACAGTGAGCTTTTTCCTCCCTAAATGGGGAAACTTGAGAGCTACAGGACTGCGGGAAAAGATTCCTTTGCTGCCGACAAGTGGCCACCTGCGGTCTTCATTGTCAGCGGCACTGAGCGCGTCTCTTCTGGCCTCCCTAGGCTCTTCACCTTCCCCACCGTGACCCAGACGATGCTTTCCTTCTCTCCTTTTCCTTTCCTATCTGTTACTCAGGGCAACCATCTTGCCCAGAGACCACGTGCTGAAACTCCAAGTTGGAAACTGGATTAAAGATGACGGGGTCCATCTGGGGACAAATTTCAGCCTTCCCAACTTGAGAGTGGGTGCTAAGCAGCGTGGCTAACGTCTAGAGTTTATCACATGTATTTTGCTCTGGCCAGAACAAAAAATAATTTCCTTTGTGATGAGGCTTGGCCCCTGGGCCATGGTGCCACAAGCTGGATCCCTAAGGCTGCTCAGGGAAAGGGAACCCAGAGGCCTGGAATACCAGCAAAAGGGTAAGAATTTCTGGCTGGGCGCGGTGGCTCACACCTGTAGTCCTAGCACTTTTGGAGGCCAAGGTGGGCGGATCACGAGGTCAGGAGATCGAGACCATCCTGACTAACACGGTGAAACCTTGTCTCTACTAAAAATACAAAAAATTGGGCCGGGCGCGGTGGCTCACGCCTATAATCCCAGCACTTTGGGAGGCCGAGGCGGGTGGATCACGAGGTCAAGAGATCGAGACCATCCTGGTCAACATGGTGAAACCCCGTCTCTACTAAAACTACAAAAAATTAGCTGGGCATGGTGGCACGTGCCTGTAGTCCCAGCTACTCAGGAGGCTGAGGCAGGAGAATTGCCTGAACCCAGGAGGCAGAGGTTGCGGTGAGCCGAGATCGCGCCATTGCACTCCAGCCTGGGTAACAAGAGCGAAACTCTGTCTCAAAAAAAAAAATAAATAAATACAAAAAATTACCCAGGCATGGTGGCACATGAATGTAGTCCCAGCTACTCGGGAGGCTGAGGCAGAAGAATCCTTTGAACCCGGGAGGCAGAGGTTGCAGTGAGCTGAGATCACGCCACTGCACTACAACTTGGGCAACAGAGTGACACTCCATCTCAAAAAATTAAAAAAAAAGGTAAGAGTCAGAATTTCTTATCAGCCAGATATCTGGCTTCTCTCTCTCTGTGCAAACAGTTGGATGAATGGTAAAAAAATAAAATAAAATAATCAGTGTTTAGCTCTTCTGTCAAGTTTTGATTGATGCAAAAAAGAATTCTAAGGCTAGTCTTAAGCTGGTGTATTTTGTGCTATGAGTTCATTTTTCTGTGTTGAGGGGTAATTTCAGGATAAAACACGGCCTCAGAACACCTGTAAGCCCGCTTTTCAAGATGACCCAGCAAACTGGTCAGTAACAAACTTGGCTGCAGGTGCCTGAAACAAACAAAAACGTTTAGACAAAGTCTCCACCTTGTTTTATGTCCTTGGGAACTTGACCTTGTAACCACATGGCAATACTTTTGGTCTCCCCCTTCCAGGGAACAGGAATCTTAGGGTTCATGTCATAGTTAGCTCTAAAAATCATATTAGTTAAAAAGCCTTTGCAAGCTCAAAATTCACCCTTCTAGACTCCTTCTGGGAAGGGAGATGGAGGCTGCCCCGTGCTGGAGCTCAGCAGCTAAAGCTGTACACTTTCATAGTGGCGATCCAGGTTCGATTCCCCACCTAGGAAGTAAGTCCTTTCTGGCTTAATATCTGCATGACCTTGTCTATTCTACTCTCCTCCACAGACTGTTTTAAGTTTTCCTTTCTCTAAGCACCTGGGAGGTTACCTTTGGTAAAGTTCATAAGGCTAGAAATACCAGCTGTCTGGCATAAGAAATTCTAAAAGGGCTTTGTTAAGGAGTGTTGTGGTTAAGATCAGTTTAATTAAAAGTGGATATTCAAGCTCTAACAGCCTACACTCGTTGAGAAAAACAGAGGCACCAGAGACCCCTTCCCTGGCCCTGTTCTTCCAAGGGCCCCACCTGAAAGACAGTCATCTAATTTAAAAACTTAAAAACTCGCTAATGAAACATTTCACAAGAACTGTAGTAACCACCTTCTGTCTTTCTGTGTAGCTGTTTTGTGTAACGTTTACATGAAAGAGCACTAATTAATTGGCTTAAACACAAATAAGCACTTAGATCAAATATTCTGAAGGCAAAATAAAAACTGCAATGCCTGGGGCTGGGCACAGTGGCTCACGCCTGTAATCCCAGCACTTTGGGAGGCTGAGGCAGGCGGATCACAAGGTCAAGAGTTTGAGATCAGCCTGGCCAACATGGTGAAACCCTGTCTGTACTAGAAATACAAAAATTAGCCAGGCATGGTGGTGCGCGCCTGTAATCCCAGCTACTCAGGAGGCTAAAGCAGGAGAATGGCTTGAACCCGGGAGGCAGAGGTTTCAGTGAGCCGAGATTGTGCCACTGCACTCCAGCCTGGGCAACAGAAGGAGACTCCTTCCAAAAAAAAAAAAAAAAACTGCAATGCCTTTTAGTTCATGTAACTTTAGTAATCTTTGGGAAATAAAAACAGCTTTAAAAATTATTGATAAAAAACATTTAGTCTAAATTGTGCAGGTCAGGTATTAAATTTGCTAAATGCTTTAAGGTCATAAACTACTTCTTTAACTTTTAAAAATTATTTAATTTACCTACCTTAAAGCCATTAGATTCTAGATAAGACCGGGGACATGGGGAATTCATGCTTCCTAGCTATACAAAGATTATGAAGAAACGATTTTTTATAAGAAAGGATCTTGCATGGTGGCTCACACCTGTAATCCCAGCACTTTGAAAGGTCAAGATGGGTGGATCACCTAAGGTCAGGAGTTCAAGACCAGCCTGACCAACATGGTGAAACCCCATCTCTACTAAAAATACAATATCAGCCCAGTATGGTGGCACAAGCCTATAATCCCAGCTACTTGGGAAGTTGAGGCAGGAGAATCACTTCAACCCAGAAGGTGGAGGTTGCAGTTAGTCAAGATTGTGCCACTGCACTCCAGCCTGGGCAACAGGAGTGAAACTCCATCTAAAAAAAAAAATTATTGTTCTAGACTGGGTGCGATGGCTCACACCTGTAACCCCAGAACTTTGGGAGGCCAAGGTGGGCAGATCACCATGAGGTCAGGAGTTCAAGACCAGCCTGGCCAACATCGTGAAACCCCATCTCTATTAAAAATTACAAAAATTAACAGGGCATGGTGGCATGAGCCTATAATCCCACTGCACTCCAGCCTGGGTGACAGAGCAAGACTCCAGCTCAAAAAAAAAAAAAAAATTCTTGTTCTAAAGTAAAATGACTGGTTATTTAAAAGGAAGAATGTTTACAGCAAGTCAGAAAGTCCAAGAATGTCTCAGGTCATCTAAGTCATGAAAGGATTTGTGAAAGGAAATTTATGCAAGAAATGTTGTACAATTCAAAGGTTGATAGGCCTCCTAAATGCTACTATGACTTTTACTGTACAACTTGCCTGCTTTACAGCTAGGTAAGGCCTGGAGATATGTGGGGTTAGCCATGCCCCAGCTATGCTGGAGAGTCAGCTCTAAATCTGCACTTTTGCCTGGTGTATCCTAGGCAGGCTCCACACATAGTACACAATTTAAATCTCAAATTTACCAAGATTTTTGTCAAAAAAAAAAAGTTGAAAATGTGTTTTTGGTGAAAGATTGTAAGATTTGGTATAATTGGTATATGTTCCAAAGTTATGGGAAACTCCTATAATTGTAATATGACTTAGTGTAGTTATTAATAATTGTTAGGTAAAATTTTTTGTGCCACAGAATTAACCAAATTTCCTTATCAATCGTGGTTCTAACAGTGGCTCTCTCAAAACTTCTCATCCACAGATAATCATTGTCTTGTTTTAATCCTCTTTAAAAAGTGGTTTATAATTAACTATAAAACTCTAGCAGGTGGCTTAAATGCAGGTTTCTAACAACTTTGTAAATTGTAAAATTAGAATAGAGGAAACAACTTTCAGAATTCTCATGAAGAGCTGGAATGTTCATAAACATCAAATAGAACAGGAGTTAACTGAACCAATAGAAAACAGAAGTAATCTTTTTAACATTGCTTAAAATGCTGCTGATTCCTTTTTATTCTTCAGAGTGAAGAAAACTTTTTAGCTATTTACAGCTTTTTGCAATTGAGTAAAGTATATCCCTGTGAACAAAATTTGGAGCATATTTGTTTCCCTCTACCTGATTTCTCCAAAATTTGGAAGATATTTGTGAGTACTCTTAATTTATGGCAATATAGCTATTTGCATAAGTGCAATAAGAATCTATTTTCTGGGCTGGGTTTAGTGGCTCATGCCTGTAATCCCAGCACTTTGGGAGACCAAGGAGATCAGATCACTTGAGGTCAGTAGTTTAAGACCAGCCTGGCCAGAAAGTCAAAACCCCATCTCTACTGAAAATACAAAAATTAGCTGGGTGTGATGGCACACACCTCCCAGCTACTAGGGAGGCTGAGGCAGGAGAATTGCTTGAACCCAGGGGGTGGAGGTTGCAGTGAGTTGAGATTGAGCCACTGAATTCCAGCCTGTGCAACAGAGTGGAGACTCTGTCAAAAAAAAAAAAAAAAGGCAGGGGGGCAAGGCAGGAAACTGTTTTCTTTTGTAGCAGGACCCAATTGGACAAATTGGTTATTTTACCAAGGCTTTAACTGGAATGATGTGCTTTCATTTAAGGAATCAAACTTAACCTGTAAAGCCAATAAATGTCCCTTGGAGAATTGGTCTCAGACTTTGTCTGCAGTTGTCCCTGTATACGGTGTAAGACCTGTGGTAAGTAAAGAATGTCACCTTCTGACAGGTCCAGGAGCCCCAGGTTAACTTGGGACCCCAAGAGGAGTGGAATTTACTCAACTCATACGTATTTGAGGGTACAAATCTATGGCTTATCTTGGTTTTAAAGTCTTATCCAAGCCAGGCATGGTGGCTCACACCTGTAATTCCAGGACTTTGGGAGGCTTAAGGCGGGTGGATCACAAGGTCAGGAAATCGAGACCATCCTAGCCAACATGGTGAAACCCGGTTTCCACTAAAAGTACAAAAACTACCAGGTGTGGTGGCAGGCGCCTGTAGTCCCAGCTACTCAGGGGGCTGAGGCAGGCAGGAGAGTCGCTGGAACCTGGGAGGGGGAGGTTGCACTGAGCCAAGATTGCACCACTGCACTCCAGCCTGGGCGACAGAGCGAGACTCCACCTCAAAAAAAAAATTAGATGATTCCCTGGAACAGAAAAAAAAAAAAAAAAGGCTTATCTAAAATTCCTTCTATGGAACAGAGTTCCAACAAAGCCAATTTTGTGAAAAATAATTATGCTTGCTGTGCTTTATACAAATAATCAAGCCAAGTATAATAAAGCAAATCAGTCTTACCATGATGCGTCTTTAGAACAAATGAAAAACTGAAGACGGAAATATTACATTTCAAGAACTATGGTACCCTTGTTGTTGAAGTCTAGTCTCATTAGCTGTTTTTAAGTTTGTTTCTGCAATTGAGGCTAACCCTGCTTATTCCTGTGAACCAACCAGTGATCTCTGGCGGCTGCTCATAAGGAACAAGAGGGATGGGTGATGTGAAAATCTGGATCGGAGTTCTAACTCCAGGCACGTTACAATCAGCTAACGACCCCATCCCAGCCTAGTTTCAACAGTCGCCCAGTTCATGAAAAGCCTTCTAATTCAGTTTACTTGGAACAGCTATTTATTTTGCTTTACTCTTGTGGAATATATTGCTGTTATACTCTTTGTGTCGGAGTACAGGACAAGCTTACTGAATGTCTTCTTAAATTAAACACTTATTAATCTTCCAGATATCACCTTTTGTTGAAACTCAAGAGTGATGAATGCACCTCACCAGACTGGTGCTTTCTGACTGAACTCCTCTCTACCCTGAATGCAAGAGACCCTCATAGTTTGGCAGGAATATCATCGCCCCTGTTCAGCCTGAAGAAGCTACAGAAGATGGGTCTTCATCCCTCTGCAACCCTTAGGATTAAAGGTTCTCTTATAAAGGGGATGGGGAAAATGTCAGAGGCGTGTGAACCAGAGCAGCTCCGTCTTAAATAGGAGCTGGGTAAAATGAGGCTGAGACCTACTGGGCTGCATTCCCAGATGGTTAAGGCACTCTAAGTCACAGGGTGAGATAGGAGGTCAGCACAAACCACAGGTCATAAAGACCTTGCTGATAAAACAGGGTGCAGTAAAGGAGAGGGCCAAAACCCCACTGACAGCGACCTCTGGCCATCCTCACTGCTACTCCCACCAGCGCCATGACCGTTTACAATGCCATGGCAATGTCAGGAAGTTACCCTGTATGGCCTAAAAAAGGGGAGGCATAAGTAATCCACCCCTTGTTTAGCAAATCATCAAAAAATAATTGGGCACCAGCAGCTCTCAGGGCTGCTCTGTCTATGGCAAAAGTACATCTTCCTTCAGTTTCCTAATAAACTTGCTTTGACTTTACTCCATAGACTCGCCCTGAATTCTTTCTTGAGTGAGATCCAAGAGCCCTCTCTTGGGTCTGGATCAGCACCCCTCTCCTGTAACACTCTGAAGAGCATTTGTGTCCCGGCTTCCGAACATGTCCTCAGTGTGTACTCAGGAAGTGGAAGTGACATGGTGAAGGCCCTCTGTGCACTTAGGTTTCCCTCAGAAAAGTCACATGGATCCGCACTGCCGCCCAGACAGCCTGTGTGGGAACAGCAGCCACTTGCGGCATCA
The DNA here is from genome assembly GCF_001604975.1 of Cebus imitator. Taxonomy (NCBI): domain Eukaryota; kingdom Metazoa; phylum Chordata; class Mammalia; order Primates; family Cebidae; genus Cebus; species Cebus imitator. Next base: position 6,293,047 of record NW_016107432.1, read on the forward strand.
GAGGAGACAGAATTCCCTCTGATCACACACTCAGACGGCGTGTACGCCCCCTTGTTCTGGATGACCCAGCCACACTGGGAGAGACACAGCCAGTAGGACTTCCCAGAAAGCAGACCCGTGGAGCTGCTGCAGGAAGTGGCCTCGCGCTGCTAACTTGCAGAACAGGGCACAAGCTAAGCACGGGTACCTTAGTCAAGAGGAGCAGCTCCACCCGGGACCTGGGGACTCAGCCTAGAAGCAGATATAAAACTCTGAAAAAAACTGTAATCCCAGCTACTCAGGAGGCCGAGGTGGGAAGATCACTTGAGCTAAGGAGTCCAGGCCAGCCTGGGTGACAAAGTGAGACCCAAGTCTCTAAAAATAATAATAAGCAAGATTATAAAAACTCTGAAAAAAAATTGAAATCTGGAGCAGGGAAGGCAGCAAAATACAGCCCACTGGTCAAATGGGCCCACCGTTTGTGTTTATAAATAAAGCTTTATTGGCACACAGCCACAGCCATTTGTTTATACATTGTCTACGGCTGCTTTGGTGCTATAACAGTGGAGTGGTAAAAGAGATCATAAGGACTGAAAAGACTAAAGTATTTACTCTCTGGCCAGGGACATTTGCCGACCCCTAATCTAGAGAGTGTAAGGAACTAAATTAGCATTCAAGGGTAAGGGTGAACAAATGTCATTTTCAGATATCCAAGTGGATCTCACTGAAGACATTGCTATTGCACTTCAACAAGAAGGAAATTAAAGCCAGGAGGAAATAGTAAAATGTGAAGTGTAACGGGGACCATATAATCACCTCAGCTGCAAACCCAGCATCCCCCTTCCAAAACGTCTTCGGGACAAAGCCCAGCCGTCTCAGTCCCATGGGGGCGTTCTGATGGGTCTTCACTCCAGATTCCACCCTCCCCCTAGGCTGGCAGAGGCATTGCACCTCTTCCTCTGCCCAAGCCTGTTTCACTTCCCTCCCTCCGCAGCGGATAATGGCAGTAACAGCTGGCATCCCAAGCCCCATCTCAGCAGCCACCCCAGGAAACCCACCCTGAAGCACACACCATTGAAGTCTTTGGTAAAGGGAATTTGGGTTTTATTGCTGGTGTGATGAAAAGCCACTGGCAGGTTTTGGGCAAAAAAAGAGCGATGATCGGATTTGTTATTTTGTAAGACCACTTGAGCTGCTTTGTAGAGAACAGGCTGGGAGGTGGAGAGAACTCAAGCGCAGAAGTAGGGGAAGAGATAAGAGCTTGGTGTACTCATCCAAGTGAGAGGGATCAGGAGTTTGGAGTAAGGAAGTAGACAGGGATGAGACAGGTAATGAGGTGTATTGGGTATATTTGAACAGAGTGACCTTAAATACTGGGAGCCTGCAGCAAGCTTCATACTAAATAGCAAAACTTTCAAGTCAACCTCATCAAACACAGGAACAAGGGGCCACGCACAGTGGCTCATGCCTGTAATCCCAGCACTTTGAGAGGCCGAGGCGGGTGGATCACTTGAGGCCAGGAGCACGGTGAAACCCCATCTCTATTAAAAATATAAAAATTATCTGGTCATGGTTGTGGGCGCCGGTAATCTCAGCTACTCAGGAGACTGAGACAGGAGAATTGCTTGAACCCGTGAGGCAGAGGTTGCAGTGAGCTGAGATTGTGCCACTGCACTCCAGCCTGGGCGACAGAGGGAGACTCCGTAAATAAATATTTTAAAAATAAAGCCAGGAACAAGGCAAGGAGGGCACCATCACTGCTAAAATTCAACACTAAATCAAGGCAAATGCAATAAGACAAGAAAATGAAAGGTGAGTAACAAAAGAAGATGCAGAGCAGGCACGGCTGAGCGTGCTGTCCCTGAAAGATAACGTTATATTGATTGAACACAATTTGAAATAAGAGAATTCAGAAAGGTCTGGCGAGACTGGCAATTTCCGGGCTGATTAAGGAACAGGTATGACCACGAGGTGGCGCTGGCGCA
>NW_016107432.1:6295136-6334866 GCF_001604975.1 Cebus imitator
ACCGCAACCTCCGCCTCCTGGGTTCAGGCAATTCTCCTGCCTCAACCTCCTGAGTCGCTGGGATTACAGGCACGCGCCACCATGCTCAGCCAATTTTTTCTATTTTTAGTAGAGACGGGGTTTCACCATGTTGACTAGGATGGTCTCGATCTCCTGACCTCGTGATCCACCCGCCTCGGCCTCCCAAAGTGCTGGGATTACAGGCTTTAGCCACCGCGCCCGGGCCTTTGGGCTACTTTTTGACAGCGGAGAAACTTTCCAGAGAAGACAGCACTGGGCCACACCCAGAGGGGGGCAAGGGCAAGGTGACCCGGGGAGAAGGAACTCTGTGAGATGCTTACCTATGTAGGTGAATCTCTGAGTCAGAGACCTCCAAAGGGCAGCAGACTTCAGCCCTTTGAAGGCCTGAAGTCTCTGTAGCCCCAGGGTTCATCTTATCTGTGGCTGGCAGATGTTGGGTGCACTTTGGTAGGGTGGGGCAGATTGTGCAAAGCAGGCAGGCTCTAAGTGGCTAACAATATGCTTCTCTGTGGTATATTTAATGCAAATGGATATGTGAAAAATTGAGTTTGGTGCTGGCTGGCTTTGAGCTAACAGCCCCAGCCTGCTGTGAAGAAGTATGCAGGACCCACTTTACCCCTTGGATATAACAAGGTGACCAGGTATAAGGTCAGCATAAATATCAAAAGGGTTCCTACACCCAAGCATTGAAACGTAACAGAGCATCCCATTCACCAAAGCCACAAAGCCTACAGAATACCTAGGATAACTCTAAAGAAAAATATGTGCAAGAAGACAGCAAAACCTTTTCCAAAAACTTTTTATGAAGACATGAATAGGCCAGGCGCAGTGGCTCAAGCCTGTAATCTCAGCACTTGGGAGGCTGAGAAGGTGAATCACTTGAGGTTGGGAGTTTGAGACCAGCCTGGCCAACATGGTGAAACCCTATCTCTACTAAAAAGAAATACAAAAATTAGCCAGGCGTGGTGGCACACGCCTGTAATCCCAGCTACTTGGGAGGCTGGGGCAGGAGAATTGCTTGAACCAGAAGGCAGAGGTTGCAGTGAGTCAAGATTGCGTCACTGCACTCCAGCCTGGGTGACAGAGCAAGATTAGTTCGTCTCAAAGGAAAAAAAAGACATGAATAAAAGGAAATAATATCATTTTTCTGGAAGGGATGATTTGATATTATAAAGGTGATCCCCCATCGATCTATACACTTAATGCTGTCACAGTCAAAATTCCAACAGATGTTCATGGCAGTGAGAAGCCAACCCTAAAGTTCACCCAAAAGAGAAAAAGAGTAATTTAAGATTTGTTCAAGGGGCTAGGCGTGGTAGCTCATGCCTGTAATCCTAGCACTTTGGGAGGCCGAGGTGGGTGGATCACCTGAGGTCAGGAATTTGGCCATCATGGTAAAACCCCATCTTAAAAATAAAAAAAAAGAAAGAAAGATTTGTTCAAGGTGAAAAAAAAGAGAGAGAAGAAAACAGAACCAAGAAATTTGGCTTTAATGACAAAAAAGGAAACAACCTAAATATGTCTATCAACAGGGAAATGGTTAAATAAATTCACAGTTTGCTATTCGAGAATGCACTCACCAGGCACGGTGGCTCACACCTATAATCCCAGCAATTTGGGAGGCCAAGGCTGGAGGATCCCTTGAGCCTAGGAGTTCAAGATCAGCCTGAACAACAGAGCAAGACCCCTTCTCTTCAAAAAATTTAAAAACTATGGCAGGAAACAGAGCCAAATCATGAATGAATTCCCATTCACAATTGCTACAAATAGAATAAAATACCCAGGAATACAGCTAACAAGAGATGTGAAGGACCTCTTCAAGGCTATACCACTCCTCAAGGAAATCAGAGAGGACACAAACAAACGGAAAAACATTCCATGCTCACGGATAGGAAGAATCAATATCATCTAAACGGCATACTGCCAAAAGTAATTTACATATTCAATGCTATTCCCATTAAACTGCCATTGACATTCTTCAAAGAATTGGAAAAAACTATCTTAAAATTCATATGGAACCAAAAAAGAGTCCAAATAGTGAAGATAATACTAAGCAAAAAGAACAAAGCTGGAGGCATCATGCTAGCTGACTTCAAACTACACCACAAGGCTACAGTAACCAAAGCAGCATGGTAATGGTACAAAAACAGACACATAGACCTATGGAACAAAATAGAGAACTCAGAAATAAGACCATCCATCTACAACCATCTGATCTTCAACAAACCTGAAAAAAACAAGCAATAGGGAAAGGATTCCCTACTTAATAAATGATAGTGGGAGAACTGGCTAGTCATATGCAGAAAAATGAAACTAGACCCCTTCCTTACACCTTATACAAAAATTAACTCAAGATGGATTAATGACTTAAATGTAAAACCCAAAACTATAAAAACCCTAGAAAAAAATCTAGGCAATACCATTTAGGACATAGGCATGGGCAAAGATTTTATGATGAAAATGCCAAAAGCAATTGCAACATAGCAAAAATTGACAAATGAGGTTTAATTAAATTAAAGAGCTTCTGCACAGCAAAAGAAACTATCATCAGAGTGAACAGGCAACCTACAGAATGGGAGAAAATTTTTGCAATCTGTCCATTTGACAGAGGTCTAACATCCAGAGTCTACAAGGAATTTAAATAATTTATAAGAAAAAAAAAACCCCCATCAAAAAGTGGGCAAAGAACACGAACACACACTTCTCAAAAGAAGACATTCATGTGGCCAACAAACAAATGAAAAAAAGCTCAACATCACTGATCATTACAGAAACGCAAATCAAAACCACAATGAGATGCCATCTCACACCAGTCAGAATGGCGATTATTAAAAAGTCAAGAAACAACGGATGCTGGCGAGGCTGCAGAAAAACAGGAACACTTTTACACTGTTGGCGGGAGTGTAGATTAGTTGGGTCACTGTGGAAAACAGTGTGGTGATTCCTCAAAGATCTAGAACCATAAATGCCATTTGACCCAGTAATCCCATTACTGGGTATATACTCAAAGGATCATTAATCACTCTATTATAAAGATACATGCACGTGTATGTTCACTGAAGCACTGTTCACACTAGCAAAGACATAGAATCAATCCAAATGCCCATCAATGATAGACTGAGTAAAGACAATGTGGTACACATACACCATGGAATATTATGCAGCCATAAAAAGGAACAAGATCATGTCCTTTGCAGGAACATGGATGCAGCTGGAAGCTGTTATCCTCAGCAAAATAACACCGGAACAGAAAACCAAATACCACATGTTCTCACTTATAAGTGAGAGCTGAATGATGAGAACACGTGGACACAGGGATGGGAATACCACACACTGGGGCCTGTAGGAGCCGGGGAATGAAGGGAAGGAGAACATCAGGAAGAATAGTTAATAAATGCTGGGCTTAATACCTAGGTGATGGGTTTCTCCACGCAGCAAACCACCATGGCACACATTTACCTATGTAACAAACCTGCACTTCTTGCACACATACCCCCCAGAACTTAAAGTTGGAAGAAAAAGACTATTAGCAGCTAATTACTTTCTAAGCAGTTTGAAAAAACTACAAAATGAAACTTAAAACTTTTTAAAAAAAGAAAGAAAGAAAGAAAGAAAACTGTGGCTGGGTGAGGTGGCTCATGCCTGTAATCCCAGCACTTTGGGAGGCCAAGGAGTGCAGATTGCTAAATAACTGGAGCTTGAGACCAGCCTGGCCAACATGGCGAAAACCCACCCATCTCTATTAAAAATACAAAAATTAGACAGGTGTGGTGGTGTGTGCCTGTAATCCCAGCTACTCAGGAGGCTGAGACAGAATTGCTTGAACCTGGGAGGTAGAGGTTACAGTAAGCAAAGATCATGCCACTGCACTCCAGCCTGGCAACAGAGCATGACTCTGTTTCAAAAAAACAAAAAAAATTGGCCAGACACAGTGACTCACATCCGTTAATCCCAGCACTTTGCGATGCCAAGGACTGCAGATCACTAGATACCTGGAGTTCGAGACCAGCCTGGCCAACATAGTGAAATCCATCTCTACTAAAAATACAAAAGAAAAAAAAAAAAAATTAGCTGGGTGTGGTGGCACACACCTGCAGTCCTAGCTACTTGGGAGGTTGGGGCAGGAGAATTGCTTGAACCCGGAAGGCAGAGGTTGCAGGGAGCTGACATCACACCACTGCACTCTAGTCTAGGTGACAGAGTAAGACTGTCTCAAAAGAAAAAAAAATTTAAGTTGCCAGGTGTGGGGACCAGGCGCGGTAGCTCACGCCTGTAATCCCAGCACTTTGGGAGGCCGAGGCGGGTGGATCACGAGGTCATGAGATCGAGACCATCCTGGTCAACATGGTGAAACCCCGTCTCTACTAAAAATACAAAAAATTAGCTGGGCATGGTGACGCGTGCCTGTAATCCCAGCTACTCAGGAGGCTGAGGCAGGAGAATTGCCTGAACCCAGGAGGCAGAGGTTGCGGTGAGCCAAGATCACGCCATTGCACTCCAGCCTGGGTAACAAGAGTGAAGCTCCGTCTCAAAAAAAAAAAAAAAGTTGCCAGGTGTGGTGGCACACACCTGTGGTCCCAGCTACTAGGGAGGCTGTTGTGGGAGGGTCCCTTGAGCCCACGAGGTCAAGGCTGAAGTGAGTCAAGCTCATGCCACTGCATTCCAGCCTGGGCAACGGGGTAAGATCCTGTCTCTTGAGAAAAAAAAATGTATATGGAAATAAGGTTTCTAGAGGGCAACTGTAGAACACTCAAATAATAGGAAGCCTTTTTTTTTTTTTTGAGACAGTCTCACTCCATTCTCCAGGCTGAAGCTCAATGACACAATCTTGGCTCACGGCAACCTCTGCTTCCCAGGTTCAAGCAATTCTCCTGCCTCAGCCTCCTGAGTAGCAGGCATGCGCCACCACACCCAGCTAATTTTGTATTTTTAGTAGAGATGGGGTTTCGCCGCGTTCATCAAGCTGGTTTCGAACTCCTGACCTCGTGATCAACCCGCCTCAGCCTCCCAAAGTGTTGGGATTACTGGTGTGAGCCACTGCACCCGGCCAGGAAGCCACTGTACCCGGCCAGGAAGCCACTGTTATAAAACCAAAGCTATCTATCTTCATGTGTGTATATGTGCATACATGCATGCACATGTATGTAAATGCCTAGGAGCACATCTGGAAGGACACATCACCACCAGGGCAGGCAATGGGACTCTCTGTGCTGTTTGGATTTTCACAAGAAGGCATTCATTTATTACCTGTACTATTAGAATCATTTTCCTGAATAATGCAGAAGATTCTGCCCTGACCCTAATATGGCTGGTCTTTCTAACAGACCTGCGCAGCCATGGCAGGAGGTCAGATACATAACGTTTTCTTTCCATCTCTTTCCACTCTGTGTGGTGGGACTTCACCGTTCCCCTCACCTTGCTGACACTCCACTCATCCCTGTCTGCAGGGGGGATGAAGCCCCACCTCACATCCCAGTCCCACCCGCGCCTTGCAGAGCTGCTGCAGGGCTAGATCATGCACCTGGAGGGCTCAGCCCAGGGCCCAGCAAGCAAGCCCAGATCAACTCACAGAGGCTGCCCTTCTCACTTGCACCACCGTTGCTGAAGTTACCACTGCCACCTCACACGGACAGGGTGGCGTTTGTGGGTGCCCTGACTTCTGTCACTGCCCACCGATGCTCGGCCGCTCATTCATCTGCTTGCATGCCCTCCTCAGCTGGATCCTCATCGGTGCCTGCAGCCTGGATGGTGGGTAACACCAGGGGTGGGGCCAGCCCAGCCTGGCCGCCCACAGCTGTGCATCCTCTGGCCACGGCTCTGGTTCACCCCCTTGTCTAGAAAACCCTTGCAGAGACTCAATGAAATAGGCCCACTATGGGTGTCAGCGTGCTTCGATGACATGAGGGACAGGAAAGTGTGTACTGGAAAGGGCCTGGGGCCTGACCCCACCACCTACCCTCATCTGTCAACTAGGGTTACAATGCCTCCCGCAGATGTGGCTGTTAAGAGTTATTTTGGTGAAGACCATCAGCTGCAAGTGACAGAAGCTCAACTCAAACCAAGGGAAGCGAATGAAGCTAATTTGTAGCTGGTTTCTCAGTGCTAGGGCAGAGCTGGAAGCGCCTTGCAGGAGTGGAGCACAGGCTGGCAGAGCCAAGGGCTTTGGTACTGGAAGTGGCCCTGTGACTTCCAGGCTGTGTCTGCAGGCCCTTTTGTCTTCCTGCCTTTCAGCAGCAGCCAGGCTCCCTCTGTGGGGGAGGGGGCAGAGAATACAGGGCAGCAGGTGGGGGGGCACCTTTCCCACCCAGGGGACCATGGCAGGGACAGCTGCTCTTCCCAGACTCCCCGTAGCCTTTCCAGGGAAGGACCCGACTGGCGCTGCCCGGATCCCATGTCCAGACCTGGCGTCAGTCACTGTCACCAAAGGCTGGGCTTCCCTAAAAGGACTGGGTCCAGGCACAGCCCTCAGCAGGGGCACAGCCTGTCACAAGAAGAAGGGAATGGAAGCATTACCTGGGGAGTGAACACAAGAACAAAACAAAGTAAAACAAGGGCCAACCACAGAAAACTAACACACTGGCTGCAGGACTCCCTGCGCTAGGGCATGTGACACCTGGAAGAGGCCCTGGCACGCAGTAGGTCTCAACAATGCAGGCCGGCATTGTGATGGAAAACTAGCAAATGGGATTCTCTTCCTCCCAGCCATCACTGCCACCACCGTCACCACCACCACCACTCAGCAGCAGTAAATCGTCCTCAAAAATGCTTTAAACATTAGTCACGTTTTCTGACCCAACTTTTGAGAAACAGCATTTTGGCCAAGAGTGTGTACTGCACACTCCAGGGGCTTCTGCTCACAGATGTGAAGTTTGGAGCTGCCCACCGTGCAGCACACAGTGGGGCAGCGCCCAGGGGCCAGCGCACAGTGGGGTAGCACATGGGGGCCAGCACACAGTGGGGCAGTGCACAGTGGCCAGTACACAGTGGGGCAGCACATGGGGGCCAGTGCACAGTGGCCAGTGCACAGTGGGGCAGTGCACAGGGGCCAGTGCACAGTGGCAAGTGCACAGTCGGGCAGTGCACAGGGGCCAGTGCACAGTGGGGCAGCACATGGGGGGCCAGTGTACAGTGGGGCAGCGCCCAGGGGCCAGCGCACAGTGGGGCAGCACATGGGGGCCAGCACACAGTGGGGCAGTGCACAGTGGCCAGTACACAGTGGGGCAGCACATGGGGGCCAGTGCACAGTGGCCAGTGCACAGAGGGGCAGTGCACAGGGGCCAGTGCACAGTGGGGCAGTGCACGGTCGGGCAGTGCACAGGGGCCATTGCACAGTGGGGCAGCACATGGGGGGCCAGTGTACGGTGGGGCAGCGCACAGGGGCCAGCGCACAGTGGGGCAGTGCACAGTGGCCAGCACACAGTGGCCAGTGAACAGTGGGGCAGTGCACAGGGGCCAGTGCACAGTGGGGCAGCGCACAGTGGGGCAGCCCATAGGGGTGGAGGAGCCCACAGCGTGGGAGCACAGGGTCAGGTGGTGGGCTTCTCAGATTAGTGACAGGACTGCAGGTCAGCCACAAGGTGGGTAGAGGGGCTTCTCCCTGGGGGCACAGGCCAACCTCCAATTTGCTTCTCTGTAGGGCGTCTGGCTTTGCTTGTGTTGCAGTTCCCTTTCATTTGGAAACTTCCCTTTAGAGGACGTGTTTCCAGGTCACAGCGCCTAAGGGGAAGTAGTTAAATCCAGTACACAGCTGTTACCGGAAACCAGCAAGGTAAGGGGCGAGGCTTGGATCTCATCATGGAAGACCTCCAGAGGCCCTTCCTCATTTGCCCGCTCATTTGGCAGCTGGGGCCGCTGAGACCGTGGTGGACAGAGTGGACCCCTGCCCCATGCAGCTGATCCTTCACTGAGGAGGCCTCCAGACACCAGCTGCTGGGAGGAGCATCCACAGTGATGCTCTCCACCATGGTGAAGAGTGGCAGGCGTAGGGAGGGCTGGGCTATGGGCACGGCCTGGGGGAAGGTGCCCATCAGACACCCCAGATGCAAAATCCTCCAGCACAGAGGTGGCATCTACTCTTCCCTGAGCCCAGAAGACCCACCAGCTCCCAGGGATGCGCAGAAACAAGGGCCTGGAAGACACACCCTAGGGTCCATGCTGCCCAGCAGGGGCAGGTGCTGTCATAACCAGGAAGCCTGTTCTCATCTCACTCCATCCAAATGCACTTTTTCAAATCCAAGACACACAAAGATGCTTTTTTTCTTTTCTTTTCTTTTTTTTTTTTTTTTTAGAGAATGATTGATGTTTAAAAATTTTTTTTTTTTTTTTTTTAGAGACAGAGTCTCACTCTGTTACCCAGGCTGGAGTACAATGGCATGGTCTCAGCTCACTGCAACCTCTGCCTCCCAGGTTCAAGCAATTCTCCTGCCTTTTCTGCCTCAGCCTCCCGAATAGCTGGGACTGCAGGTATGTGCCACCAAACCCGGCTAAGTTTTGTAATTTTAGTAGACAGGGTTTCACTATGTTGGCCAGGCTGGTCTCAAACTCCTGACCTTGACACACGAAGACGCTTTAAGAAAAAAAGTTTTCTGTTAAGCAAGTTGTTTAAGAGCTGGGCAAAACGACAGGTTTCAATGTCCCCCAAAATCAGGCATAGGATGAAACCCGCACTCAGGGCTGTAGGAGTATGGGGATTTGGGTGGGAGTCATGAAGGTCAACCACGGTGGTGAGTCTTGAAGGCTCCCACGCCATCCCACCCTGGCCCGAGCCTAGGGTGACAGGAATGGTTGGGGTCCAGAGAGGTTGAGAGTACCAGGGGCAGAAAGGACTTGGGCCTCCACCCAACAGAGCTGCTCCTGCAGGGGGAAGGGAGAGAGATGGATCCAGGGCAGGTCTAAGAAAAGCCGTCCTGGCCTTCCCTGGCCCTGGGCATGATGTAAACCATCCTCCCTGACACCCAGGCATCTTTAGTGGGATGTTCCTGTCTCAAGAACGCAGCGTGGGGCAGGACTTCTCTTCAGGGCATGGTCAGCAGGCCCTTCCTGCCTCAAGGCTGAACCACGGCACCCAACTACGCCCACGTCCTAATCCCTGGCACCTGTGAATTTCACCCTAACTGGCAAAGGCACCATGCATGAGGGCTCCTGACAGCAGGAGTCCATCCTGATCCTGCAGGCAGGTCCTGCTGAGAGGGGCAGGAGGAGCAGGGAGAAGGCCACGTGAGGATAGAGAGAGAGACCTGAGCAATGGAGGAAGGGGCCATGAGCCACAGCAGATGGGCACCACCTGGAAACTACAAAAGACAAGGAAAGAGATTCTCCTCGGGAGCCTCCAGCAGAAGCCAGCCTCGCCAACACCTCTATGTTAGCCCAGCGAGGCTGAGTTCAGACTCTGTCCTGCAGAACCGCAAGAGGATAAAATGTGCATTGCTCTGAGCCTCAGTGTGGCCATCTGTCATGGCAGCCACAGAGGCTCCCATGTGGCCGCATCTCTGCACTGCGGATGCTGCAGGGGGGGTTGGCACAGACCTGGGCTCGAACCCTGGCTCCAGCACACACTGGCTGTGGACAACAGCTCGGGTCACCTTTCTGCACCTCAGTTTACTGATAGTGAGGTGGAGAGAATGAACACTGGGTGCCCTAGACTATGGAGTGTTGGATAAGTGAACAGAGACCACGATCTCCTGGGCTGCTGAGGGAAGGCAATGAGATCCCATTAGTGAGGGGGCCCAGGGAAGTGGGAGTAGAACGGCCACAGAGGCTTAGGGTAGAGCTGTTGCTAGTGTCCCCAAGCATTCTTTCACCCTTCATCTGCAGGAACAGAATTGTCAACAGGGAGTGGACCCCTGGGGGTAAAGACTACATTTCCCAGTGGCCTTTGTAGTCAGGTGGCACATGACCACATTTTGGCCAATAGGATATAAGGAGGCAGCTGCAGTGTACCCCTGCCCTTCTGCCCCCTCCTATCTGGGATGTTCCTGAAGCTCCATGCTCACAGTGAGGTGTGGGCCACACCCTGGAAAGGGCAGAACTACAGGCTGGAAGGAGCCTGGGTCCCTGATGACCTGAGGCCACAGAGCCATCATGGGAGCCATGGACTACCCACCCCTGGACTTTTGCATATTGGAGAAATAAATGTCTCTGGCTGAAGCTACTGTTGATTTGGTTCCCTATTCAGAGGGACTGAGGAACTAGAGTATCAACAGGTGCGCCTGCTGCTCTCACATCGTCCTGTGGGACCCTGCATCAGCGTCCAAGTTTCCTGACAGTCACCACCTGGTCTCCAGTGGCAAGGGAAGGGGCAGAGGGTGAGGAGGCCCATAAGCACCCCCAGCCTCAGCCCCAGAGAATCCCTCCACCCTCAAGCACAGCTCCTGAGGCAGCACCACACACTGCAGGTCTGCCAAAGTGCCCACTGCCTGAACACCCTCGATGGTGGTGACCAACGTCACTGACAGTGGTAAGCATCTGGAGAAAGTGAGACAGTAACAGGAGGGTACCAGCCCACTGTACCGATGAAGAGACCAGGATTCAGAGAGGCTCCCTTCATCTCTGCCCACCGGCAGCCCACAAGGTCACAGCTGTCACCTTATGATGCCTGTGGCTCCAGTTGTGGGTTTGTGATCAATCCAAGGGCAGGGTCAAGGGAAGGTAGAGAGTCCCCCCCCCACCCCCACTTCCTAAACAGGGGCAAGACAGAGGAACTAAGGGGAGAAGGGCTAATGTTCTTACATGATCCTACCATTCAGTTTCCAACATTTCTATAATAAGCATACATTATTTTTACAATGGGGAGTGTTCCCTCCCACCAATCCTCACCCACAGTGCTTTTCACAGTTCTGACTTTTTTCCCATCTATGACTGATTCGACCAACACACAAGGGGATTCAAATCACAGTGGACTTGTAAGGAACAATTTAATCGGCTTTTGATTCCAATTATCTCTCACATCCATGGGCTTTTAAGATCTCCTCGAGCTCCATGGGGTTTGCCTCCTCTTTCCTCCCCTGTCTTTCGGGCCAGCCAAGGCCCCCCTCACGCCCACCTCTGTGGCTGCCCTGGCTGCCTCAGGGAAGAAGTGATCATGCCAACAGCAGGCACCTGAATCACACCCGGATTCCACAGCGACCAGACAGCTCTCTCTCTCCTTCAAATAGTCTCCGGGAAATGACTGTTAATTAACTTTGCATTTGCTTATTCCCTGTGCAACTCATTATCCCAATTAAACCACCTCTAGTGAAGTCTGGCGCTTTAAGTTATTTCAAATTATTTCAACTCAAACGTCTGAGGCCCCTTATGCTGCTATTTTTCTTACCCAGAACATCATTTTCAGTTTGGAGCCGGCATGCGAGGGGAAGCAGCAGTGGATCAGCTGCCAAGTTGTCAGTTAACCCCTTTTCAGGCAAGTCTCTTCACCTGGGAAACTCGGTTTCTTCTATGTGGTGGGTCCAGGGATGTTGACTGCAGCAGCTAAACACACGGAAGCAGGCATGAGGATGAGAATGGGAACCAAAGTTTATGATGAATCCATTCTGGGTACCAAAACCCAAAAACAAGACCAAATGGGGAGACAAAAAGAAATGCCTGCCCCACAGGGTTGCTATATGGCTTAAGTGAATTAAACTGGGCTCTCCACTCCGGGTCTCACAAGGTCTAAACCAAGGTGGTGGCTGGGATGAGCTCTTCCCCGAAGGCTCTGGGGGAGAATCCTCCTCCAGGTGCATTCCGGTGGCCCCGAGTCCAGCTCCTGGTGGCTGCAGCTCTGGGGTCCTCGTTCCCTGGCTGGGGGCCATTCTGCTTCTATAAGTCACTCACACGCCTTCTCACACAAACACGTCCTCCTTCAAACCAGCAATGTTAATTCCAGCCTTTCTCACATATTGAATTTGACCTTCCTTTCTGCTGACAACTGGAGAAAGCTCCCTGCTTTCATTAGGCTCATGAGGCCACGCCCACCAGATAATCTCTGATCTCAAGGTCAAATGGCTTGGGACTTCCATTCCGTCAGTCCCTGCACAGCAGCACCTAGGCTAGTGTTTGAACGAACAGCCAGGGGTACAAGTCAGTGGGCCCACCTTTAGAATTCTGTCTGCCATGGCCCATCATACTCATATTTTTCTCAATTTGCTTCTTTCAAAGTTGAATAAAAGGATGAAAATTCATGTCCTTGCCAAGGGATCAGAGTAATGCAGCTCATGACAGCAATCACCCTGTGCTGAACACATGTGGGTTCTGGCTTCAGCCCTGATGCAGACTGTGGGCTCAGGAGAAACACACAAGAGTTCTGCCTTTCTTACACCCACATGACCTTGGAGAAGTCACCTAACCTGGCTGAGCCTGGTTCCCCACCTCACCACAGTTGGGCTGATCCCCAAGAGGACAACTTTGAAGCACCCAGCACACAGTCTGTTACCCGGGCAGTGCTCAGCTGCCGTAAGCACCACACCCACGGTCGACAGACTGTCAGACCATCTGCACGACCTTTTCTTTTTAAACACCGCGTGTTTGTTAGGGGCACCACGTGCTGTACAGTCAGCTCTTCCTGCGCTCCCAGACTCTGGCTAGGCCATCCATGCCCATTGCTGGACGTGTGCTCAGACGACTGATCCAAGAGTCTTCCACACAGGCAGCTTCAGCTCCACATGAAGAGAACTTGCACTGTGGTACAGTTTCAGACCTCAGGGAGCTACCTGAGCAGGTAGGTTCCCAATGGCGGACTGCCTGTGGAGCAGTTCCTGATGTGGCCACGAGGTGTCAGGCCTTTCTCTGGCAGATCAGAGAAATCCCATAGATTTGGATATGGACACAGGGCATGGCCTCGTGGCTGGTCGGGACTCAGCGGAGGTTCACAGTCCCCAAAGTGGCATCCCCCTGGGACGACCTGTGCTCATCTGTCTTGGGACACAGAAGCTACAACTCTTCATCAGGCTCTGAGCTGCAAGATGCCCATCTGATTCCTTCTGAGCCCCAAAGCCAATAAGAAAGGTGAGATACTGTTGTAAATTTTATTGCAGAAAGCCTGCGTCTGGTGGCTCACACTTGTAATACTAGCACTTTGAGAAGCTGAAGAGGGTGGACTGCTTGAACTCAGGAGTTTGAGACCAACCTGGGTAACATAGTGAAACCCCGTCTCTACTAAAAAGACAAAAATTAGCCAAGCGTGGTAGCACGCACCTGTAGTACCAGCTGCTAGGGAGGCTGACGCGTGAGAATCGCTTGAACCGGGACGCAGAGGTTGCAGTGCACTGAGACTGCACCACTGCACTCCAGCCTGGGCAATAGAGTGAGACTTTGTCTCAAAATAAAATAAAATAAATTTTATTGCAGAAAACGACAAGCATATGCAAAAGAAGAGAAAATCGTCATAACTCCTGGGGCATTCATCACCCAGCTTCCACGGTTATCAACATTTGCCACTTGTGTTTCACCTGTCCTTGATTTTTCTTTTTTTAACGGAGAATTTACAAAGCAAATACCAGCCATAGGGGCAATTTACTATAAATACTTCCATTTGCATCTCTAAAGGTTAGGACGTTTTACCCACAAGGCCCTTACTGCTCCCTACCAAAAGTGTTCGTAACTCCCAGTTTTCATCTTATACCCAGTTTACATCCCAATTTCCCCCACCTATTTCTTTCTTTCTTTCTTTTTGAGACGGAGTCAAACTCTGTTACCAGGCTGGAGTGCAATGGCACGATCTCGGCTCACGACAACCTCCACTTCCTGGGTTCAAGCGATTCTCCTGCCTCAGCCTCCTGAGTAGCTAGGACTACAGGCGCCCACCACCACGTCCAGCTAATTTTTGTATTTTTAGTAGACAGGGTTTCACCATGTTGGCCAAGATGGTCTTGATCCCTTGACCTCGTGATCCACCTGCCTCAGCCTCCCAAAGTGCTGGATTACAGGCGTGAGCCACTGCGCCCGGCCTCCCCTACCTCTCTCTCAAATGCCTCGTTTAAGCTGCCTTGTTCTATCATGAATCACGTAAGTTCCACACATTCAATTCAATGATATCTTTTAAACTTATTTATTCTCTAATGGTTCAGTTCCACTTTCTTTTTTTTTCTCCAGGCTCCAATTAATTATATTATCAGTCTAATCATACTATCTTAATTACTGGTATTAATTGACAGGGTCATTTGTCCTGTTCAACATCCCACACTTGGGGTTTAGCTGTGTGCGTCTTTCTGCAAGCGGCATATTATCTGGCAAACAGTAGGATTTAATCACCATGGGTTGAATGAATGGTTTCAATGGGACAAAAGCAAAAGAATAAAGGTTTGGTCCTTTACTCAAACGGTCCTACATTCACTAATGCAACAAGCAGGCAACACTCCACTCGAGAAGCCACCAGTTCGCGCCCTGGGTTCCTGAGGAGGGCATGAGCTACACCCCTGAGACCCTGGCCGTCAGAGCTGCACTGGAGGCCAACCTGTGCTGAAGCGGGACCCCGCCTGCGAGCCGGCACGGCACCAGGGCGGTAAGAACACGCGGCCCCGGCTCTTCAGCACCTCTGCTCTTCGGGGTACGCGCTACAGCAGCACGGACCTCGGTCAGGTTATGAAAACGCGTGCATTTATGAGCTTTAGTTGTGTCCCAATGTTTTCTATACGCTGTTTTTAGTCTGTTTTTCGTGTTTGGAGAAAACTGAAAGTAGCAGTAAGGTACAAAACAAACACACGTCCGTATTCCCAGCATCGTCAAACCCGCTAACATTTTGTCCCGTTTGCTTCGTGGGTTTTGTTTCCCGTTTCACCAGAACTCACTGGTTGAGACGGAGACCCCAGTGCCTTCTCCCCTCCGCCTCGGGCGCCCGGAGAAGCAGCGTCGGGTGGGCGCGCCTTCCCAAGGGCTGCCTCTGCCGTTATTTCTCAAGCACCTGCGCCGCCTTTTGGGTGGCACTAGCGCACTTGGCAAACACGAAGTGTCCTGCGCCGCTCTAGAGCCGGGGTGTGAGGGTGAACAGGGCTCCCCACGCCCGTTCCCAGAGCCAGAGCAAAGGCAGGCCAGGGGTGTCCGCACAGGTGTGGGAGCTGCCCGGGAAGCCAGAAGCCGGCACTGCGCTTCTACCCAAAACCGCGCTCCCAGGTCCCTCCCGGCCCGCCACCGGCACAGGCCTCCGGCCCGCCACGGGCACAGGCCTCCGACCCCGGCGCCGGCCCCGCCCCCTCACGCTGCCTCTTCACTGGCTTCTCCCGGCATCGCCCCGCCCACTGGAGGCTCCGCCCCATATTCACCTTTCACCTCTTCGGGGGCGCCGGGAAGCCTCAGGCCCCGCCCACAGGGAGGGAAGAAGACGGTCTTCTCCCGGCATCGCCCCGCCCACCGGAGGCTCCGCCCTATTCTTCACCTTTCACCTCTTCGGGGGCGCCGGGAAGCCTCAGGCCCCGCCCACAGGGAGGGATGAAGACGGTCTTCCGTGACCCACAATTATTGGTGACTCTTGCCTGTCCATAACAGAAAAAGCGGTTACGGATTGGCTGAGGCAAAGTAGTGGGGCGGAGAAGAGGCTACAGCTGCCTACGCGCATGCCTGATGCGTGCGCGGCGACGGCGGTAGGTAGTGGCAGTCATGGCGGCTCAGTGTGTGCGGCTGGTGCAGCGCAGTCTTCCGGCTTTGGCGTTGTCTCTCAGGTAAGGAGCACTCGGCTTTCCCGGGCTGAGGTGGGAGCGCGAACCCCTGCTCCGACTGGGGCCTTTCCCGGCCCCGGGAACTCCTTCCCAGCCTCGGCCCTGGAGCTGGGCGTCTGCGGGCTCGCAGTTCCCCGCTGCGGAATCCGGACCGCCCTGCCGGGGCCTGCTCTGCGGCCGGGCTGCCCGCTCGAGGCTTGGGAAAGGCCGAGCATGGCTGCTTGGACGGGTAGCGTGGAGCGGGCGGGCGCCTTGTTAGAAGGAGAGGACCGCAGCGCGGGGGCGTCCGGTGTGGAGGGGACGGTGGCCCACGTGCGCGTGAGGGCCAGGGCCTGCGGGCGACGCACTTGTGCGGTTGAAAAAGAGTGTCCAAGGTCAGTCACGTAGCAAGGTCGAGCCCAGCCGGGTGTGCCCTGGGTAGGAGCTGTGGTTACTCATATTTCCGTGCGGCGGCTGGAAGCCGGGGTCACAGCGGTGCCCGGGAAGTTCGTGTCGCAAGGCGCGTGTTGCCCGTTCACGGGCTTTTTCCACTCAGCCTCGAATTTCATCACTTCGCCTTCTCCAGCGTCTGAGGTCAAAAGATCAGTCCATCCTGTGCCACTGCTGGGCGAAGAGTTTGTTTAGACAAGCGCACGCTTCGGGCCTGAGGGCCATGAAAGCCAGTGCCCTCTTTTTTTTTTTTTAATCCTGCCGCTTCTGGTTTTTAAAAGTTCTACCCCAGAAATTAGTATGGCAAGTACTTAGTGTGTTGTTTACTGGAGGAACTGCCTAGAACCAAGTTATTGATAAGAGAAGCCACTGAGGGCCAAATTGAGTTAAAAGCTGGGCAGTGAAATGTGCTTTTCCATGAAGAAGAGCAGGCAGGTGAGGTGAAGATCACTTTCAGTGGAGGTGATTAAGGGGGGAGTGCTAGCTGAATAAACTATGTCTTAAAATCTTGGGAGCCAAGAGCAGCAACCCACGTGGAATACTTGAATAAAAAGACTTTGGTCAAGTAGTTAGTGGTTTTGTATTGGAATTAATTGCCAGGAAAGTGACCAGCAGGTCAGCATCGTTTCTGTCTCTGGAATGGTAGTTTTGTGGAAAGATGCTCAACTAGGGAGAGTCAGGAGAGCTGACTGATGGTCATAGCTCTCAGGGAAACTAGGCTCTCTGAGACTCAGTTTCCCTCTGCAGAGCGAGACGGCACTGAGTCTGGGTCCTGTTGCATTCCTGTCCACACCTTGCGTTGGCTGTGCTTCCAGAAGGGGTCTGTGCAGATCTGACCTGCAGAAAGGTGGTGGCTGTCACACCCCCAGACAGAACAGCTGGAGAGGGAGGTGGGCCTCCCTCACAGTGCACTCAGTTTTTATTTAGATCTTAGCTTTTTAAATCACAAGAGTAAAAATAAAAAGGTCATCACTTTCCACCCCCATGGCAAGATTGTAATGGATCCCCCCCACTCCACTTCTTTCGACAGATCTAAAACATGAATAGGTACACAGGATTTCTAGTTTGTCTTTACAAAAATGGAATCCTGTTTTGTGTATTTCTCTTTAAGTTGCATTTCTTAACAAACACCCAAAGTGTGTCCATGAAATACCAATGTAACTCTTTTTTTCTTTGAGATGAAGTGTTGCTCTGTTGCCCAGGCTGGAGTGCAGTGGCGAGAGCTCAGCTCACTGCATCCTCCGCCTCCTGGATTCAAGGGATACTCCTGCCTCAGCCTGCCGGTAGCTGGGATTACAGGTGCCGACCACCATGCCCAACTAATTTTTGTATTAGCAGAGACAGGGTTTCACTATGTTGGCCAGGCTGGTCTTGATCTCCTGACCTCATGATCCACCCTCCTCAGCCTGCCAAAGTGCTGGAATTACAAGTGTGAGCCACCGCCCAGCCTTAACTCATTTTTAGTAGCTGCATAATATTCCAGATTGTGTTAGCAAGTTTATTCAACCATTTCTTCACTGACAAACATTGTTTCCAACTTGTCACTCCACAGTGCTGCAGTAAACCACCTTGCCTGTGAATTCTATGTGCTGACAGGTCTTCCTGTTTTAATCTGGGAAGAAAATCGATCATAGTTTATTCTCAGATTGGACTGTGGCATAATTTAAAAAGAGTTCCTCAGGCTGGTTGTAGTGGCTCACGCCTGTAGTCACAGTACTTTGGGAGGCCGAGGTGGGTAGATCATGGAGTCAGGAATTTGAGACTACCCTGGCCAGCATGGTGAAACCCCTTCTCTACTAAAAATACAAAAAATTAGCCGGGCATGGTAGCACATGCCTGTAGTCCCAGCTACTCAGGAGGCTGAGGCAGGAGAATTGCTTGAACCCGGCAGGCGGAGGTCGCAGTGAGCGGAGATCGTGCCACTGCACTCCAGCCTAAGTGACAGTGAGACTGCATGTCAAAAAAAAAAAAAAAAGAGTTCCCCTGGTCCTGGTGAAGAAATGTAGGTTTTAAGACTTTATCATTCATTAATGGCTTTGTGACCTGGGCTTATCCCTTAACCTTTTCCTGGTGGGCGTAGAATTGGATAATGCCTTAAGTCACTTGCAATATTGGTTTTAGAGTTCTTGGTCTCTTTCACCTGTACATACCCCATGCTTTCCTGTCCGTGCCTTTGACCAAGCAGTTTCCTCTTCCTGAAGCTGCATCTATCCTGACCCAGTCCCACCTCTGATCCCTTTTGTGTAACTCTTAACTATCCTTCAAAGTCTTTCATGGTCTTCCCTTCCCCAAGCTAGGTATGTCCTCCTACTCTGAGCCTCCCAAAGCACTTAGTTCCTTTTTTTTTTTAAATCACTTTTTTTTTTTTTTTTTTTTTTTTTTTTTTTTTTTTTTTTTTTTTTTTTTCTTTTTTTTTTTTTTGCCACAGAGTTTTGCTCTTGTTGCCCAGGCTGGAGTGCAATGGCACGATCTCGGCTCACCGCAACCTCTGCTTCCCGGGTTCAAGCGATTATCCTGCCTCAGCCTCCCAAGCAGCTGGGTTTACAGGCATATGCCACCACGCCTGGCTAATTTTGTATTTTTAGTAGAGATAGGGTTTCTCCATGTTGGTCAGGCAGGTCTTGAACTCCTGACCTCAGGTAATTCACCAGCCTCAGCCTCCCAAAGTGCCGGGATTATAGGTGTGAGCCACTGCACCCAGCCTTAATCATTTTTAAATCCCAAATTACATTTCTTTGTGTTTAGATGTCTTTTTTTGCATGGTGGCAAGTACCCTGTGGGCAAGATCTGCTGGGTCTATCTTTGTCATCAGGATCAGCAATGGGCCTCACCTATAGTAGTAGCTATTACATAAATATGTGGTGAGGTCTGGGCTGGCTGTCTCAGAAGTCACCTTAGAACGGAAAGAGGAGGTTAGTCTGTTCTGTACAAAATACTATAACTTGGCACATTGGCGTGTGAGCTTAGGCATGTGCTACAGAAAATCTTATATAAATAAAAAAAGACCAGGCACAGTGGCTCATGCCTGTAATGCCAGCACTCTGGGAGGCTGAGGTGGGAAGATCACTTCAGCCCAGGAGTTCAGGGTTACAGTGAGTTATGATAGTACCACTGTACTCTAGCTTGGGTGGCAGTGAGACCCTGTCTCTAAAAATTCATAGAGAGAGACCAAGCGAGGTGGCTCATGCCTGTAATCCTAGCATTTTGGGAAGCCAAGGCGGGTGGATCACTTGAGGTCAGTAGTTCAAGACCAGCTTGGCCAACATAGTGAAAACCCCTGTCTACTAAAAATTCAAAAACTAGCCGGGTGTGGTGATGAGCACCTGTAGTCCCAGATACTCAGGAGGCTGAAGTGGGAGGCTCTCTTGAACCCAGGAGACAGATGTTGCACTGTACTCCAGTCTGGGTGACAGAGCAAGATTCTGTCTCAAAAAAAAATATATATATATATATATATGTGTGTGTGTGTGTGTGTGTGTATATATATATATTTGTCTGTGATCTGATAAAGGCACATTATATTATATTTACTATTTATTTATGGGCATAGCTTTTATGTGTCATGTACAGCGTGCCTTTATTGATCTAAGAGAAGTGTTTTTTCCCCAAGTAATATTAAATAGTTTGAAGTTATTTTAAGTTGCTGGGCACGGTGGGTCACACCTATAATCCCAGCACTTTGGGAGGCCGAGGCGGGTGGATCACATGGTCAGGAGTTCAAGACCAGCTTGGCCAACATGGGGAAACCCCAACTCTACTGAAGATATAAAAAGTTAGCTGGGTGTGGTGGCACAGGTCTGTAATCCCAGCTACTTTGGAGGCTGAGGCAGGAGAATTGCTTGAACCCAGGAGGCGGAGATTGCAAGTTATTTTAAGTTTCTAAAATCATACATCTGACTTTAATAAGCACAGAAACAAAGTCTTCATTTCTTCCATGTGGACGTCTCTGTAGGCCCTCTCCACGGTTACTGTGCACAGCTACGAAACAGAAGAACAGTGGCCAGAACCTGGAAGAGGACGTGGGTCAGAGTGAACAGAAGGCAGATCCTCCTGCTACAGAGAAGACCCTCCTGGAACAGAAGGTCAAGTTGGAGGAGCAGCTGAAGGAGACTGTGGTGAGGACTGTCAGGCTCCTGTGGGCACGGGCTCGGCTGAACTGTTTCTCCCGTGGGCAACATAAAGGTTCCAGGTTTCACTGGTGACAAACCAAAGCCAGAGTTCAGCTGTTGTCCATAGCCTGCAGTGGGCTCAGGTGGCCAGTTACTGCCAAAGCAAGGACTAGAACCCAAATCCTGTGCAGCTCTGGTTCCAGCAAGAGAATAATCGTTACACGCTGTATTTGTCGTTGAATTAAAACTTAAAATCGTCTTTACAAATGAGGACTACTCAATAAGGTTGTTTAGGCTGGAACTTAGCAGAAGCAGCAGAAAATTCTAAGTACAAGAGTTGGGGGCAGGAGTGTGGTTTTATGTCATGCTGTCATAGGCAGGTCGGAGTTTTATGAATTAGTTATATGGATTATTACTGCATGTATGTAAAAACACATGGGTGGCACAAATCAAGTTCCTTAAAGGTTTGAGAATGACATCAGACACTGAGTGCTTGCACCGTCCCACGCCCGTTACCTGTGCTCATTCTTGCTGCCAGGTGCAGAGCCAGGGCTCGAGCCGGGAGCATCTGGACTTGGGGCCCCTGCCCCTCGCCACTGTGCAGTGATTGCCTGAAGACTGCAAATAGATGCGGTGTAGAGGCCCCCGCAGAGCAATCCGAGAAATGTTAAAGAGAGAAAACCTAGCTGGGCACAGTGCCTTACCTCCCTGATGGCACTTTGGAAGGCTGATGCAAGAGTATTGCAGGAGCCCAGGAGCTCAAGACCAGCTTGGGCAACATAGTGAGACTCCGTCTCTAAAAAATACAAAGTTAGCTGGGCATGATGGTGCCCTCCTGTAGTCCCAGCAACCCAGGAGGCTGAGGTGGGAGGACTGCTTGAGCCCAGGAGGTTGAGGCTACAGTGAGCTGAGATCACACCACTGCACTCCAGCCTGGGCGATAGAGTGAGATCTTGTCTCCAAAAAAAAGAAAAGCTCAAATGAGTGAGCTTACAGGAAGGTGGTGAGACATGAGGAATATACTAGAACTCAGATGACCACACAAGGAATATTTGAACTGAGCCACCTCTGCGCAGCATTGAACATTTAAGGATTGTGAGTGCAGCTTTCATTAAGTTGGACTCCTTAGTCACATCTCAAAGGTAATAATAAATGCTACTTCTGTTTTGACTCAGAGTTAGTTATATTTAGTAAGTTTAGTAAATTCTGGGTCTCATCCTACAAACGGCTTGCTTTCCTATGACTTTGTTTCATATTAATATAAATCTCCCTTTTCCTTTTTTTCTTTTAGGAAAAATATAAACGAGCTTTGGCAGACACTGAGAACCTGCGGCAGAGGAGCCAAAAATTGGTGGAGGAGGCAAAACTATATGGTACTGTAAACACAGCGTGGTGTGGGTTCTGGAACAGAGGCCATCGGGGCGGGGTGCCGTGCATGTGGCAGTGTCAGAGAGCCAGGCTGTGGGGCGGGCCCAGCACTGGCAGCCCCTGCATGAAGGATTGTGACTAGCATGTCCACGCCACACAGAGACCTCAGTGGGAGCCTGCAGCAGGCTGGCCCCTGATGCCCTCCGGAGGCAACACTGGCATCACTTTAGAACTCCCACGTGCTGTATGCATTGCCACCTTTGGATATTTTTGTCACTGTCGTTCCCATTTTACAGTTGAGATCACTGAGGGTTAGTGATCTGCCACACATCACAAAGCTAGTAAATAACCCAGGCTCCCAACTCCACAGGCTGGTGTTTGAGCACTGGCCGTGGGTCTCTGCATGACTGACAGTTGGTGTTAGGGATGCAGAACCTAACTCAAGGGAGGGTCAGTGGTTTGCCCCAGGCCAGACGGGGTGAGAGGCCACGTGAAAACAGAGCCAGAGTCACTGCGCATGCACAGAGACTGAAGCGCTCCCTGAAACACTTTTTCCTGGATGCTGTGGCCTGTTTCTTGCTATTATGCCTCTCTTTATGGTAATATGCTTTGTTGGCTCTTAACCTTTCTAACCTGTAAATGTCTAGGCTCTTGGGGACTCAGTACCAGGCCTCTCTCCCTCGCTGCTGTGCCCCCTGAGTAACTTGCATACTCCCGTGGGCTTCGTGGCATCCACACACAGGTCTCGCTTCTGGCACAGATCCTCCACGTTCCAGTCCTCTGTATCTTACTGCTTACTTGACATCTGGGCCCGAATGTCTCAAGAGTATTTTCCCCTCTGCTGCGCTCCTTTCTTCACGTTTTAGTAAATTCTAGATCTCATCCCATAAATGACTTTTGGGGTTTTGTGGTGGTGTTTCTGAAAATTACCAAACTATTGGAATTCTGAGGCGACTGATTTGACAAGTTATTAAATTGCCTACCCATCAGGTCAGCAGTGCTCACAGTTTGGAACTGCCTGGTGCATTGGTATGGAGTGCAAATGATCTCCTTTCACTTCATCCAGGCATTCAGGCTTTCTGCAAGGACTTGTTGGAGGTGGCGGACGTTCTGGAGAAGGCAACGCAGTGTGTTCCAAAAGAAGAAATTAAGGACGATAACCCTCACCTGAAGAACCTCTATGAGGGGCTGGTCATGACTGAAGTCCAGATCCAGAAGGTGTTCACCAAGCATGGCTTGCTCAAGCTGAACCCTGTCGGAGCCAAGTTCGACCCTTACGAACATGAGGCCTTGTTCCACACGCCAGTAGAGGGGAAGGAGCCGGGCACAGTGGCCCTAGTTAGCAAGGTGGGGTACAAGCTGCACGGGCGCACTCTGAGACCCGCCCTGGTGGGGGTGGTGAAGGAGGCTTAGCTGCCATTGATGGGGTGGGTGTTTTTAACGCTGTAACTCCCAAGGCTGCGTCACTGTTTCTCATCTACGAGCACATTTGACCTTTTCCCAAACCTTGTTGGAAAGCGAAGTAACTAGTGGCTAAACAGAAAATGAAGCCGGTTGCACAGTTGCGTTACTGAACCCCGATTGTTAGTGCCACACGTTGACTATTTCCACAGACTTTGTGAAGAGCTCAGTGGGCCCTGCCGGGTGTCCAGAGCATCATGAGTAACGTGTCTGCCCAGACTCTCCTGACACCAAAGTATTTTAAATAAATAAAAATCTTAGGGAATTTCGTTTGGCTGCCTGGACGCGCCAGTCTACGCTGACTGTTCCCAGAGCTCACTGTGGTGCGCGAGTGACTTGGCATACTTAGCCCATTGTACATTTCATTCATTAAAGGGAAGGCAAGAGTTGAAACCTTTTTCTTACTTTAAAAAAAGTATGATCTTTGTGAAGAGCTGAGTTCGTTTGTCATCAGTCAACAGCTGACTGAAACTGACCACTGAGAAATGTGTGTGGGCACTGACAATCCTCAGCACCTTTCTTTGGCCAGGAACTGAGCTTGGCCAAGTTCATTTTACCCTGTTTTGTTCACCTCAATGCAGACACATTTAAATCATATCCAGCTAGTTACTAACGACCTCAAGGTGTATTTCCTGGCAAAATGGACTTTCTCAAAATAGAACTGCACACTTGGTGTACTTTAAATGTTGATGTTTAATTTAAA
The DNA here is from genome assembly GCF_001604975.1 of Cebus imitator. Classification (NCBI taxonomy): domain Eukaryota; kingdom Metazoa; phylum Chordata; class Mammalia; order Primates; family Cebidae; genus Cebus; species Cebus imitator. The sequence goes on from NW_016107432.1 coordinate 6,318,854, forward strand.
ATTTTTATTTAAAAGGATTAAAGCCCTAATGTTTATTTTCCTACTTTCTGATAACAATTTTGTGTCCTCTGGTGGAGATCCTTACCATTGAGGCAGGCATGACTTACCCTTCCATTCTCTGCTCCAGCTCTGAAGCTGTCAGCTTGACGCATGCATGCACACACGCGTACACACATGCACATGCTTCTACACGGAAACGGAGAGCCACACTCCCCCGGTGCACCTGCAGCCTCTCATGGTGAGAATCTGAAACACCCCGGAGCCACAGCAAGGGCACAGGACTTGTAAAAGTGATCTGAGGACTTGCCAGAGGACTCGTTGTCTTCCTCATTTACGTGGTCATCTAGGGCTTAGAACAAGGCTGAGTGATCGGAGTCTCTTGTGAACGAGAGAAAAGCTAACCTTTTGCTGCGTTTGCTTCTAGGAGAGGTGCTTCTAGAATTGAAAATACTGATGAAAGCCATTTACTCCATAGAAAAGATGGGGCAGAGTCTATTTCACTTCTGATTTTAAAAGCTGCAGGTAATGGTCCCATAATATTTCAACTTGGGACACCATTCCCAAACGCTTTCCTCCGTTAAGATACCTTAAATTAATTTGGTCAGAAACAACCGAAGGCAGCATAGTGTATTGGAGAAAACGTGACTGGGAGCTCCAGCGCTGCCTGTTCTCGCCGTGCTGTTGTGAGTGTGTCATCGCCCTGCGGAAACGAAGGCTAGGAAACGTAATTAATTTTATGACTGTTTGCAGTTTCCTCCCTTTTCAGCTACAACTGCAATTGCTAAAAAGCACTTGACATAAAACCTGGAGGCAATATTGCTTAATGTGGCAGAATATTTTTTTGCACTGAGTTTCAGTCATCCACAGTCAACACTATAGGTTGGGTATCATGTGAAATGCCGAGAACCAGAAGTGTCTCAAATTTAGGGGTTTTTTTCCTTCAGATTTTGGAATGTAGCTGAGCATGGCTTAACCACAGGGATGTGTTCTGAGAAATGTGTCATCAGGCAGTTTCTTCCTGCGAACACCACGAGTACCTAAAAAACACAGGTGGTGTCGTCTGCCCCACACCTAAGCTGTATGGCACAGCCTGCTGCTCCTAGACTGTAGAGCATGTTATTGGACTGATACCGTCCGGAACTGTTGACACAGTGATACCTGTGTATCTGAACATGCCTCAACATAGAAAAAAAGGTACAGTGAAAATAAGAGTTCTAATATGCAGTCCCTCATTGACTGAAACCAGATTCCCTGCTTGACTATTTGCATTATACTACCGGTTAAGTATCCCCAATCCCAAAATCCAAAATGCTATAGGCCAGGCATCGTGGCTCACGCCTGTAATCCCAGCACTTTCAGAGGCCAAGGTGGGCGGATCACCTAAGGTCAGGAGACCAGCCTGACCAACGCAGAGAAACCCTGTCTCTACTAAAAATACAAAAAAATTAGCAGGGCGTGGTGGTACGTGCCTGTAATCCCAGCTACTTGGGAGGCTGAGGCAGGAGGATCACTTGAACCCGGGAGGCGGAGGTTGCACCATTCATTGCACTCCAGCCTGGACAACAAGAGCAAAACTCTTAAAAAAAAAAAAAAAATGCTCTGAATGAACATATTGAATGTCATGGCAGTGTTCAAAGTTTCAGATTTTCAGCACTTCAAATTCCTACTCAACCTGTAACAGGAAAATGTCTTTTAATTAAATACATATTTGCAGTAGACATTGAAGTAGTTACTGGCCTTAGCATAGCTGCAGCATGGGTCAGGTGTATGTGTGGACAGTCAAAACCAGGACTGGAGCTCTCAGGCATATGGAAGCCAGCCTGGCTCCCTGAAAGACTCAGACTCACTTCGCTTTCTCTGGCTGTTCTGCTGCTTTGGAGGAGGAGAGCAGCTGGCATGAAAGGGTTTTTGCTTAAGAGAAAGCAACTTTATAATTTTCTGGAGGAAAAACTCCTTTGATACAAAGTACCAAACTGAAGTATGTCACGTGACAGTCTGTATCTGTGTTTGAACTGTGGCTCACCCCCAAAAGTCTGTGTGGCTTTGAGAAGACACCAAAGAGGTTCCGAATGAGCGGTAAGAAGCAAACAGTGACACACTTTTGTTCTCAACTTGTTTAATATGGAAAAGGGTAATCAAAATGGTGTTGCTGTTTTTAATACATTCTTGGAATGTTGGCCATTCAGACAGCAATGAAGAGTTATCCAGCTTTTTTGACTCAAAGATCGTTTGCTTAGATTTTAACAAGACCTAATTCCATGGGATTATGGTAGCTGATTTGTCATGAGAATCAAATATAAATGTGGAGGCTCTGAGCTGCCGACAGAGGTTAGGACCTAAGGACTACCATGACAGGAACAGTCGATGGGCTAAGCAGCAGCCAATCACATGACCATTCCCTTGGAACAAAGGGTTAATACTTTAACATAAATTAATTATACATTCATATGGTGTTTTAAAACAGTCAAGCCTAAATAAATTCTTCATACCATCAAAAAGATATACATACTAGAAACCTGCTTCAGCAGTTTTTCGTTTGACAGCTCTTGGCCTGGGCCATACACATTGACAGGGATCATCTGCTGCTTCAAGCTTCATATAAGTCTGGCAATCATTTAATATAAAAATAAGGCTAAATTTAAAACCTCACCAAACTAGGATCCTGGTGTTGTAGAAAATCAGGGAGATACCAGAATAGCTAAAACCCGTGGTTCTCAAGCGAGCTTACATCCAGTCACCTGGAGGGCTTGTGAAAACAAAACAGCTTGCTTGCACCCCAGTTTGATTCAGAAGGCCAGGTGGGGCCTGCATGTCTGCATTTCTAGCAAGTTCCTAGGGGCTGCTGCTGCTGGGCCAGGAACCCCCCTTTGAGAACCAGTGGGGCTAAGACAACTGTAAAAACAGCACCGTCTCCAACACTGTTCAGTGGTAGACAACATGAGCTTTCTGTCATCTGCATTTATTCTGCAGGGGACAATGTGGAGGTGGCCCTCATGATACCACTGCTCAGTACTTTATTGTGAAAAGAGAAGTTGTGGGCTTAGCTAAAAGGGAGCACTTCTCTGTCGGCATGCAATATACTTTACAACTAAAGCCATGTACAATATATTTGAAATGTTTTAGTTAATGCTGAAAATTTTACCCTAAGGGACCGAAGGATGTAAAAAGAAAGGAAAAGGCACAATAATTAAGTCATCCTTAGAAATGATGAGGTTTTCTTTCTTTCAAATAACTTCACTTTAATGTAAATTCAAGCCCAAACATTCTGGGAGGTAAACGGTCTCCTGGTACCTACAGGGCCCGAGAGGCAAGTGAACCTCCTGGAAGAGTTGAGTGCTGGAGTCTGGGCACCCCACATTTAAAGCAGGGTCTTGGACCGGAGAACCCTGAGCAGCCGGAAGACGAAAGACTTCCTCAAGGTTCAGGTGGAAGGTACCGTGGACATCCTTGAAAGAGGGCCCCAGAGAAGATCTTGTAGGCAGGGCTGGGAAGAAGCCATTTCTGAGTGTGATTCAAGACAGTGAACAGAGAGCAGCTCAAGGCTCGGGGGAACCACCTGGGTTCCCTCGTGCTCCACCAGAACTGCCACCAGCCAACTGGTCAGATGGCTCTGGCATGGGCCTGGCAACACACTTAAAGATGCTTAGCTGGGAGGGCGTGCTCATATTTTCAGTGGAAAGGTACTTGCAACTGAAGAAAATCCTGAGGAAGCTGATGCCAGAATCCAGAACTCTTAGCTTTGAACTTTTTACAATGGGTTCTTCCAAGTGAAATGCGCTGCACGTCTAAAAGCAGCAATGACCAGCCGTGAAAATGGGTTGAGAGGTCCTGGCGGTCCACGTGTCTTGCGCACCTCCCGCTAACGTGCTTTCCCATGGAAGCCCGCCCGAGGCCCACGGCTCTATCCAAAGTGAACCAGCAGGTTCTGGCCATACTCAAAGGAGGCGCAGGGTCAGCTTTGGGATTTGGGAACTGCACGCTCAACCTGCTGCCACCAGTAGTCAAGTGGAAGGTCATGTGGTCGCTGTGTTCAACCAACAGATTCCTCTTCGGTTCCCAAGGCAACGCCAGCCTGTTGTCCTCTGGCCTGATGTTCCTCATCTGCTACACAGCAGGAGTCTGGGCTCAAGCTGCCCCCATGTAAAGTGCCGTGTGCCCGGGGCTGCACTGGGGTCAGCTGTGGGCAGCATGGGCTCAGAAAAGGGGAGCCTGCAGGCAGCCCCACCTGAGAAGAGCTTGTGTCACCAGGAGATCGCTGCTGGCTTGTCGGTCCAGCAGGAAAACACTGCCCCTGTACCCCACAATAGCTTTTGTACCCAAAGGGAAGAACACTCACAAAATAAAAGGAAGTTCTCCAATCTCAAAATAAGCTCCAAACTGAACAGGTAAAGGCTGAGCATCCGCTCAGTGTGTGACTTGCAGGACTAAGTTAAAATGGACACATTTGCTTCCCCCATGATCCAATATAAGACTGTCACTATTGCTTCTTTCAGAGGACCATGAAAAGAATTTATATCTTAAAAAAGGAACTCAATTTGTTTAAAATAGAGCAACAAGTCCCCTCCCCCAAGTCATTTTGGCTGGCGCGCTGTCTGGGCATCATGGACTTTCAAAGCATCTCAGCTTCAAGACGCATCCCTGGAGATCCATCCGCTTTCTGTGAGGAAATTCAAAATCCTTTTCTTTAGGACTTTGTCAAGGTAGCTAGGAAGGCGGCTTTTGGAGGGGATTCCCTGCCGCTTCTGGAGGTGGTCTTTAATTATAATAGTCTTCACAGTCACGTAGCGGGCTGGACTCAAGTTTAAAGAGCTGCAGAGCACCTTCTCACGATCCGACAGGAGTTCGAAGCCCGGAAGGTTCTCGATGGCCGCGAACTCGCCGTCTTTGCTGTCCTCCTTTCCCCGCTTGGAGCCCGCTAGGTTCTTGTTCTCCTTCCTCTTCTCCCGTTTGTGCCGCGCGGCCTCGTACTCTGCCGACTCTTCCATCTTGGTGATGCCGTTTCGCCGGTACCGCTGCAGCTCTCGGATCTTGGCCCTGAGCATTTTTTCTTTGTGCATGTTTTCAAATAGGTCATCAAACTCCTTGCATGACATGAACTGGTACAGAGGCCTTAGCTTCAGGCGCAGCTCCTTCTCCTCCTTGGTGATCTTGCGCTTCAGTGCCTTTTCCTTCTCCTTCTTGTCCTTCCCCAGGAAGGCTGGCACCAGATTGTAGTCACGAGCGATGTTCTTCCGCCGCTGTCTCTCTTTCAGCTTCCGCACGTACATGTCCACGTGCGCGCGCTTCAGCTCAATCTCCACATCGTCGTCGTCATAGTTGACCGAGAGCCCACTGATGAGCGTCTCAGCATCCTGGTCATACTCAATCTCGTAGTCGTCCCGCAGGGGCATGTAGCCCAGCTGCTGCTGCTCAGCCACGGAGATGTCCAGTGGGGGCAGGGGGGTGGTGAGGCTGGGTGAGAGGGGGCCCCCACTGGGACAGGTGTGATCTGTCACGCGGTTAGGGATGGTGTCTGGGATGCAGGCCTTCCCCAGGTTCCCGTGGATGTACATGCTCACGTAATGCTCCATCACCTCTTGGGGAGTCCTCGAAGCACCGACGTGGGCAGCCATATCTTCCTACGATGACAAAGGGCAGAGTTACTTCCAACATCAGAGTGTGAGATTTGGGTTCTGCACAGATTCTCTTAACGATTTGACAAAGGCTGACCCAGAGCACTTCCTACGGCACTGTTACCCACCCTCCCCAAAGGCACTCAGTCACTCTCTCTTGTGAGCTGGCCTCGGGAGAGATGAGGTGTTGGAAGCAACAGCAGTGACTTTGTACATGAAGTAGTGAAGACCCAGAGAAGTGTAAGCTCTTGGGGTGAGCTGGTGGCAGAGCTGAGGCCAGAACCCCTGGCTAAGGTCGGGACTTTGTTCTCATTCCCCACCTGGGACAAGAGGAGCCCCCCGGTACTGCCATTTGCCCCCCCATAAAACCTGCACTCTCGGGGGCTATCTGAACACCGCAGGACACACGTGGGCAGGCCAGGGATTGCCTGCACCAGCCTCATTCAGACTAGAAAACGGGCTTGTCCCAGGGTGTGAGGGCAGGCCGAGTCCAGGGCAAGGGTGCTGTCTGCAGGAGGGGACCCCATTCTACCATGTTGCCACCTCCTGAAATAGAAAGGGCCAGGACACATCTGTGACACTTGTCCTGGCCACACACCCGTCCTGGCCTTCGTGACAGGGGGCTAGCGTGGCCCTTTCCCAGGCAGTGACTGCAGGTGATGGGCACGGCTCTTCAAAGGGGCAGGCCTTCATTTTAGCACCTTCCATGGTTAAGCAGCTGGCCAGGAGTCTGCCACCGGCTGAAAGCATTCATCATTCCTACAAGAGGGCAACCCATAAATATAAGGTTGAATGGGAGGAAACTGTGTAACTCCCTCAATCTTTCCCTTCTGCTGAGAGGCCTCTTCCTCAGTCAACCGCTAAAGCCACTTCAGAAAGTAACTGCCCAAAATGCGCACTCATTCCCTGGCCACCGCCTCTCAGCCACCCAGCCCCCACCTGCGCCTCCCTCTGCCCGCCAGCGTGTGGGACCAGTGCTGTAGCTCTGCCTGCAGCACCGCCAAAGGCCCAGCTGGGACCGGAGAGACCCGCCAGCCCACCCAAGCTGATGACTGACTAGGAGCTGGCATCTGGGAGAGAAGCGCTCTGGGCTCCAGGAATGGATCCCACAGCTGGGGCTTCCTTTGGCACACAGGCCCGGAGCCAAGGTGCTGGGACCCCCCCATCCCTCACCCCCTGCCACCTTGGGGCCAGGGATCCCCAGGACTGTGACTACCGAAGGCAGTGCCAAAACCCAACTGCGGGGCATCTGAGAATCTTAAAAGGCACAAGAGCTAAAAGTTGAAAAAAAAAAACCAAAAGATCTGGTGTATGGGGACAATGACTGCTGCTTTTAGAAACAACACTATTTACTGCAAATCTGTTCATTTTATTTCCTCTGGAAACATTTGGCCTAAAACGCAATACCAAATCACAACTGTCTCCAGCATTTACCGCCACTCTGTGACCTAGGCTAGTCACTGACGATCTCTGAGCCTCGGGCCTGTCGCTGCCAGCAGAGGAGACACATGCAGCCCCACACACCTCACATGGGTGGGAAAAGGCTTCAGGCCTGGAGTGGGCCCCACATAGCAAGCCGAGTCCCCTCTCGTGGAGCAGCTGGGGCAGAGGCTACCAGGAGCTCATACTCTTCCCCACCCCACCTAGGGGTCAGGGAACCCCAGGATCTGCACTGGCCTCTGAGACAGGTAACTACAGGCCATATCTACCTAATGGAAAAACAGTCCCTGACACCCACCCTTTAGGAAGGAAAGGGTCCTGTTGGGTGGAAACCGAGGATGAACATCCCGGGGTGCCTGAAGGGTGGGAAAGGCCACCCCAGCACCTCATGTCTGTGCTTCCCCCCCACGGGCGGGCAGCAAGGGCAGAGTCAGCCTTGGCCTGTGCGCCTCTCCCGCCCTCAGCACCAGCTTCTGTCCGAGGCTGCAGAGGGGCTGCTGCATACACACCCGGTTCAGAGGCCAGTTCCCAGGTGCCTCCAACGGGTGCTGCACTAGGTTCCCAGGCACGTGAGGCTAGGTGTCCACCTTGTCCCAGAGGCTCTGTGCTGCCAGGTCGCTTACCCAAGGCTACAAGGTGAGTCACTGGGGACCCCTGGCATTGGCCCTCGTCTCTCAAGCAGGGAGAGGCCTGCAAGACTTCTCACTTGCAGAGATTTTTTAAAAATATACTTACCTGGCAAATTTTCAAGTTAGCAACATCAGGTCAGCCTCCAAAATCCTTCCAAAATCTGGAAGTCTGGGAGCACGAAGGAGCCAGCATCAGCCAGCCTCAGTACACCCTGCAGGGTCTACAGCTCTGTCCTTGGCCCCTGCCTCGCACCTCTCAGGAGCTTCCCAGGGCCCCGCGAGACACTGCAGGCCTAGCAGCACCCACCCTGCTGGAAGTGCCCTTCACTCCTAGTGCCCAGGCTCAGGGCCAGGGCCCACCTGGTAGGGCGGTGAGGAGGCAGGTGCGGCCACAGCATGCCCTCCACCTCGGCAGCTTTCCCTAGTGCTGGACACCGCCCGCTTCCCTCCCGCAGCTCCCGTTTATCCCTCAAGAGCAGGTTGCCAGGTCCAGGAAGCCTCCAGTGACCCCCCAGGGCTGGGCTCAAATCTGTTCCATCACTTGCTATCCTCTCAGCTTGTTTCCTCACCTACCAGCCCATCTATTGCAGGTTTTGCCAATGAAATTTAAAACTACAGCAGATAAGTGCATCTACACCCATCATTCCAAGTCCTCGAGTCATTTCCCACGGGGGAGGAGTGTTGTTACAGCCTTTGGTTTTCAGATAAGGAAAGTAAACCTGCTGGTGAGCCCCTGCCAAGGGCCCGAAGCCAGTGAATGCTGAGCCTCTTCAACACCAGGCAGTGTGGCCAGGAGCCTGCGCCCGTCACCACACGCCCCCACCGTCTCACGATGCAGCGCACACCAGGAGGGGGTCCTAGATGCTTCCTGATGCCGTGATAAGAGGCAGAGCAAAGCTGGACCATTGGGCTTCTGCTCTTCTTTCTGTAACAACCATGTTTGAGAGGTTGGGGTCAGGCCACAGCTGGGCTGACCATGCCCGGCGATGTGCAGTGAAGCACAGGTCTTTCACGCAGCCAGCACTATGCCTGAGGCTCCCTGCAGGCTCCAGGGAGCATCTCCTGTCCTGGTCGATGCTGCAAAGCCCTGTGACCCTGCTGTCCCTCGGTGGCCCCAATGCTGTCCTTTCCTAAACCCTATTTGGACTGTGAAGGATGAGGCAGAGGACAGCTCATCCCGGCCCCAGGCTGGGCTTCTTCCCCTGGTGGTCTGGGGCCAGGTGTTGGGATGGAGGCGTGTGCTACATCTCCAAAGGGAGGCCCAGCTCCAGCTCCTTTTTCTTCAAATGAAGAAGCCTCAAAAAGCCAGGAAGCCGGGAAGGCCCAGTTCCCCAGGGACCTGGGTGTAAGGGAGGGGATCCTGCCAGGGAAGGGCGTTCTGTGGGCAGAGACCTTAACGAGCAGCTGGACACACTGGGTTGCCCCTGCAGGGCCAGGAGGAAACAAAATCCGTGGGGCAGGGGACTGGACTATGTCCTAAAGGACAGGGGGGAACCACCGGCCCCATAGACAGAGCAGGTAAGAAACACATTAGCCGCAGGCCACAGACAGCAGCATTTCCCATCTGCACAGGTCAGAGAGCCCTGACAAGTCGCCTGCCTGGCCGTCACCTGCCACCCAGGCCACCAGCCCCTCTTAGGAGCTCCAAGTCCTGCCTCCATGTCCCATGGGCTCCCGGCTGACTAGGCTGTCCTCATCACCTCCCACAGCCAAGTCACTCCAGCACCTCCAGTCTCTCAGCCTCAGACACTGGGCCAACTACGGCCACCTGCAGCTGGCGACAGGACAGAGTGGCAAGGCAGGCATGAACGCCAACAGCCCTTGGGGTTGGCACACCAGCTCAGTCATGGCCATGCAGCGGCCCCAGCTCTTCCCTCTTCCAGCCTTGTCTGTCACCTTTAAAGAGCTGACTTGAGGACACCGAGCCACCCTGTCTCCTCCCAGCTCAGCAGGCATGTACCTCTGATCCCAGAGGCTGGGGACTCATTGGCTTTGCAGCCCACACTGTCCCTGGCCACTGCCCCCAGCCTTTTCCAATGGGAAGCCCTGTAAGCCTCAGTTCTAGGTCTCTGAACTCAGACCTTAGTGACTTAGACTTGTCACTGGCCCTCAAGGTGACTGACACCTTCAGGTCAGGTAAGGTTACCTGTGACAGAAAATTAAAAAGTGGCATTCTCACTGTGGAAAACAGCAGGGCGGTTCCTCAAAAATCACAAAGCCAGGTGCAAGGGCTCTGCCTAATCCCAGGACTTTGAGGGGGCTGAGGCAGGAGGTTCCATTGAGCTCAGAAGTTCAAGACCAGCCTGGACAACACGGCAAGACGCTGTCTCTACAAATAATTTAGAAATTAGGCAGCTGATGTGCCTGTAACCCCAACTACTTGAGAGGCTGAGGTCGGAGGATCACTTGAGCCCAGGTCAAGACTGCAGTGAGCCATGACTGTGCCACTGCACTCTAGCCTGGGTGACAGAGTGAAACCCTGTCTTTAAAAAAAAAAAAAAAATTACACACAGAACCTAATCTAGCAATTCCACTTTTATTTACCCAGAAGAACTGAAAGTAGGACCTTGAAGCGATCCCTGAACACCATGTTCATAGCAAGCCTTATTCACATTTGCCAAGAGGTGGAGGCAACCCAATGTCTATCACAGATGCGTGATAAGCACATTCTGCCACACGGATGACAAGGACCGTTCCACCATGAAAGCACGGCTGGCCTCGAGGGCATGATGCGAAGTGGAAAACACCAGCGGAAAAGGACAAATGCTGCAGGATCCCACTCATATGAGGTCCCTAGCGCCACAGATGGGAAGTAGAATGGGGGTGCCAAGGGCTGCGGAAGGGGGAGGGGGTGAGTGTTGAATGGGGAGAGTTTCAGTCTGGCAAGATGAGAAAGTTCTGGAGGTGACTGGCGGTGGCTGCACAACACTGAGAGTGGACTTCATGCTTCCAGACTTGGACACTTAAAAACCGTTCCAATGGTAAATTTTATGTCACACATATTGTATCACAATACAAATAAATATATTTTAAAATAATTTTGAAGTTTTATAAAGTGACAGACATGTCTTACCACTCTACCCCAGTGGTTCTTAAGTGGGGTCCCAGGGTGGTCGCATCAGCAGCACCCAGAAAGTTGTTAGAAATGCAGCTTCTCAGCCCCACCCCGACTCAGCAGCTTAGGGGTAGGGGTGACTCATTGTGAGCCAACCTCCTGGGTGTCCCGCTGCAGGCTGGAGTTGCTGGAGACCCCCCTCTGCACGCCCTGCCCCTCCCGGCCACTCTCCCATCCTGGCTATCCCCCACCCTCCAGCCCATCCTTAATGGCGATCCCTAGAACCCCATCAGGACGCTCAGGGGCTGGGGCTGACGCACCGGAGGCTTCTGCCCTAGGGAGGAAGGTAAGGCCCCCCTTCCCATGGTTCCCAACCGCGCCTCACAGCTCTCTGGGGTTCTTTCCATCCATCCAAATTTCCAGACCTCGGCCTCAGAGGTGACAATCCAGCAGATCTAGGGGGACCCCTGGGAATCCCAGGGATCCTGCAGCATGGTTGGTGCACCAACGAAACAGATGGTTCTAGGCATGGAGTCAGAAGCCCTGGGTTCAAATTCCACATTCCCACATCACCCACAGTTGTTTCCTCATTTATAAAAGTGGGGAGCATCGCCTGGCGCGGTGGCTCACGCCTGTAATCCCAGCACTTTGGGAGGCCAAGGCAGGCGGATCACAAGGACAGGAGATTGAGACTAGCCTGGCCAACATGATGACATCCTGTCTCTACTAAAAATACAAAAAAATTAGCTAGGCATGGTGGTGCACGCCTGTAGTCCCAGCAACTTGGGAAGCTGAGGCAGGAGAATCACTTAAACCCAGGAGGCGGAGGTTGCAGTGAGCCAAGATCGTACTCCAGCCTGGCGATAGAGCAAGACCCGGTCTCAAAAAAATAAATAAATAAAAATAAAAATAAAAAAAAAATGCAGGAAGCATCTGTCCCAGGGATTATGGGGCAGGAAGGCAGTGAGGGGTGTGTCACAGCACCTGCTCAGGGCCTGGTACTGGCGAGCAGATCCTGGATGATCACAGAGCCTCAGCCGGCTTCAAACCCCAGTCACGCTCTTGTACCTGGCACCCAGGGCTTTTCACAAGCTTCCACCATCACCCCAAGCTGGCTTTTGCCTGGCCCTGAATACACCAGACTCTTAAAACACAAAACCCTTTGTTCCTCCACACTCTCCTCTACCTGCACAGCCATTTCATGTCCCCTCTGCAGGACATCCTGAGGCCCCGTTGTCCACACAGCACCTGCCAGGTGAGCCAGCCATCTTACTCCCAGCCCATTCTCACCACAGGGGCTGGGCTATTCCAGTCCCTAAGGCAGTGCCACCTGAATGAATGAGAGAATGAATGCATGCACGAGGCAGTGATCACCTACGTATCTGGCCTTCTTCCGCCTCCTGGGTGTCTACCATGATCTCGAAGGGTGCAGCTCTACTCAGGACACCCCACCTGGCTCCAGGAAAGAGCGTTGATGTGTGTGCACGAAGCCCTCCATGGTTCACAGAGAACTTCTCACACTCATTTGAACCCCACTTCTCCGCCAAAGCCCTCCTGACCACCCCTACAGCGGAGCACTGGCCCTCCTCAAGCTCCTCAGTGTCAGTCCAGTTTCTTTGACGGCTCTGGCTCCTCTGCCACAGCTGCAACTTGCCCTTAGCTGTCACTTGTGTTTGTGCTCCTGTGCTCCAGCAGGGCCTGCAGCCTCTAACTTTTGGAATCCTGCACAGACCCATCACAAACCAGCCATCTAGGGACACCAAACCCTGCTGATCTGACTCTGGGTCACCACCTGCCAACTCTACTCCATTGTAGCCAAGGTCCTTTAACCCATTCTCTCTGGCCCTCGCTAACAAACACACACGCCAGCACACAGGCTGTCCCCAAGCCCCAAGTGTCACTGTTAACCCTGCTCAGCTGTATGCCATTCCCTTCAGGCCCCATGCCCCAGCCCTGGTACAAAGTGTGACCACAATGCTGCCAGATTTGGCCACAACCCACCCTCTCCCATGAATCCCACATGAGGGAATACAACCCCCAGGCCCGGTGTCACCATTTGCCATCTGAAAGTAGAACTGAACAGGCCTCATCTTTCTTCACATCACTGTCCCCAACCCCCACACCATCTCTTTCCACACTCACCCTCACAGCTCACGAACCCAGGCCCTCCCCCACACTAATCTCCAGTGAATCAGGTCAAGTCCTTCCAGTCTATCCACTCCTGCAGTGGCACCGATGGCCTCCCAGCCTCTGACCCACATTGCTTAATGCTCTTGCACAGAATGGGTTAGGGCCCAGGCTTTGGAGTCACACAGGCCTGCGTTCATTCCTGGTTCTATCACATGAAATGCCACGGAACCCTGGACAAGGTGCTTAGTTTCCTAGTGCTGCTGTTCTTCAACTGTAAGGGTAAGAACCAGCCCTGGGGCTGCTATGAAGATGCCACAAGACCTATACGAGAAGAGCCTAGCCCACAGTGGGCAGAGGCTAAATATGTGGAAGCGGGACACGCCAGCTCTGTGCACACAGCTGGATGCGCGCTCAGAAGAGCAGCACCCATCTCAGAGCTGCAGAAGAGCCTCAGAGGAGGAAAAGTGAAGTCCAGGGGGGAAAGCAACGAGGTTCTGCCGGGGAGGTGGCAGCTCGACGGCACTCCGGGGGTGGTCACAGGCCAGCGCACCCCCTGTGCCTTGGCTGCAATGCAGGCTCTCAGGCCTCGCCCTGACCTCACGCTGGTGCGGTGGAGAAGGCCCTGACCGCAGCCTAGCCAGGCCCTCTGTGCACCAGGCCCAAGCCCCATGCATCCCCTTCCTCTCCTGGCTCTGTCTCCTCTAACAGCTGAGTCAGAATCTGCATTTGAACCAGCTCCCACGCGATCTGTGTGCACATTAGTTTGGAAAGTATTATTTTCCAAAAGAGGCCGCTCCACTTCCAACCTGGTTTCTTCCAAAACCACGTCAATGGTTTCGATGCCGGGGTCTTGTGTTTTGTGGATTTTCCCCAGTGCCACAGGGAAGGCAGTGCAGCCAGTGTAGTTAAGAGAACAGGCTCTGAAGTCAAACTGGTCTGTCCAAAGCCAACTGCCCACGGCCGTAGGGAAAATTTCATGACATACGCACAGATAGGCCAGCAAGGCTCTCCGCCTCCTTAGCTGCTAACGTAGAGACAAGTGCTGGGACGGTGAAGGGAAGGGCCCTCTGAGGCACTGATATTTAAGTGGAAAGATCAATCCTGGGCCATGATTCGGGGGAAGGGCACTCTAGGTAGAAGAAATAGAAAACGATCAAGGAAGGTAACAGATGAGATGTCATTGCTCAACACTTCTAAGGCCATGCAGGCTGTAGAGTTTAATCAAAGTAAAAGCCACTGAGGCCGGTGTCAGGCGAAGCTTGCTCTGGTTACGGTGTGTGGAATGGGGTACCAGGGAATAATGAACAAGGAGGCTCCAAAAGCCGTCAAGGCGAGAAGGAAACATCAGCCGCGACTACGGCCGTTTAAGTGGTTCGCTCTGGAGGTATTGTGAGGAGACTGCTGATCAACTGGATCAGGAACTTAGTGGAACAAGGAACTAAGGGCTACTTCGAGAGGGCACTGAGAGCAGGTAGGACACAGGGAGGAGGCTGGACATGGAGGCGGCTGGACATGCAGGCCTGGTGCTAGGGAAGAGCTCTGGGCCTAGGACCAAGTCCATACCTCACTTTAAGCTACCTGAACGCAAGGATGAGGCCTTTGCGTTCCTTCAGAGTCCTCCGCCACTGCAGAATCTGCACAGAACACATGCTCGGTGCATATCCACAAAGCATGGAAGGACAAGGTGGGAAAGTTTCTGAAAAACGGCCATCGCAATGCTGGGAGCCATTAGGTAAGGATTCAGAAAGAAGCATCTTTTCTAAGGAGCTGGGAGGAGAACCAAGATTCCAGGCTTCAGAATGGGTATGTGAGGCGGCCCCGAAGACTCTGTCAGGAAAGGAAAGCAAAAGGCAATCAAAGCAGCCCAGGCAGGACTGCTGGAGAGGCGGCAGCGAGCTGGATGCTGTTCCGAAAAGCAGGCACGTGGCGGAGCAGGGGAAGGCTCTGGAAAGCTAAGGGCGCCAGGGGTGTCTCACTCCCCTCCTTCTCAGGGTGCCTGGCATGGCCACATGTGGTGGTTATGAGTGGGAATACAGCTAGAGATTTTCTCCTTTCCAACACGGATGCAAGCTTCCAGAGTGGAAGGAGAGCTGAGGAACCGCCCAGACAGAACAACCGTGTTCCTCTCTCAAGGACAGAGCCTAGCACACGATGTTGCCAGCCTAAGTGGATCCAGTCCAGTTCTCACCGCGCCCCCCACAGAGCCGTCCCTACAGAAACCTCAGAGGTAAAGAGCAAAAGCCCCAGGCCAGACCCCTTTCTTCATTATTTACTGACCACTCGACCCATGCCGTGGGTGTTGTGGGGACCCAAGCACAAACCAGGCACGCTGCCCACAAAGAATCTGTGCATTGGCGGACCACACAGGGCACATGCAGACAATGACAGAGAGCGAACGGGGCCGCACCAGAGACCCCGAGACGAGCCGCGGGGTGCCCGCCTTTCTCCTTCCCTGGTGCTCCTGGGGCTGTCGAGTCTGTGGGCCTGACTGCCTCCACGAACTCAGGTAAGACACCGCGTCTTGCCCAGCGTCTACACTCGGCAAACGCCTGTGACGGCGTCCCTGCAGACGGGGGAAATGGCTCTGCTGTCAGCGGCCCGCGTTCAAAGCCCCGCTTGGCCCCGTCCCGGCTGTGTGACCTTGGGCGCGCCACAGCCTCTCTGAGCGTAGGTTCCGACAGGTGCCCGACTGTACAGCGGCAGCGTCGCCCTCCCCACCTCCGGGGCCTTCCGGGGTGCGGAGCGAGCGAGCAGGGCCGGAGCTGCCTGTGCGCCCGATTACTGGCGAGGCGCGGGCCTTCCTGCGCCCTAGCCGGGGCCCGGCCCCCGTCGCGCCGCTCACCCAGTTTCCGAAGCCGAACTGCTCGATGGCGTCCAGCAGCAGCTGCTCCTCGCGGCTGGTCCAGCCGCCCTCGGCCTCGGGCCCCCAGAGCGTGAAGCGCCCGCCGTCCACCAGCTGGTAGCCGTGGTAGCGGCGGTGGTGGCCGATCTCGGCGCCGGCCGAGAAGCACTCGGGGCACAGCTCGATGTCCTGGCACTCGGTGCAGCGGAAGCGCAGCGGGCTCACCTCGGCCAGGCAGTACACGCAGTACTTCTTCCCCAGCTCCGCCATCTTCCCCCGCTCGCCGCCCGCCGCCCGGCCCGCCG